>NC_140172.1:122540373-122622131 GCF_963971535.1 Notolepis coatsorum | reverse complement strand
TAACCACTCTCTCCACCTATTCAAACAAGGCAAGAGCACAATACCATATTCACTTTACTGATGCACTACCCATCAACAGTTAAAATAGCCCTTTACACAAACATTAAATAACAGACCTTTCATTACAATACTATAATAACAGTAGCCACTGCCAGAATAGTGACACATGTATCACGCGTGGTGAGCACACGCATGCATGCACAACGAAGACAGCAGATTACGTTGTCTCAATCATTTTAACTATAAAATGAGCTCAAAGTATGAGCTCACTGACTGAAATTTCCAACAAAAAGCATCAATTGTCAAATAATATTGATCACATTAACTAGACTAGATGTTTTTGAGGAAATTAGAAAGGGAACAACAACTTGTGTCTGATCAGATTCTTATTTTTTTGATAACTTTGCAGTGATTATGTTTGTAGCCAATGTGGCAAAGGTGTGTAATCTTTGAATTATCTTGGAATTATTTTGACTCTCTCTTTCATAAATTGTTTATTCAACTTCAGCCCCAATCATAACCACCACATATTGTTTTTTGTAATGTCAGATTTAACAACTCCTTTTGGGAGTGTGCCATCTGCCATTCCATTCGCCGCCTCCACGGTCAATCAGTTGTATCGCCTGGTCCCGCTTCCACCAATCACAAGCGGAAGCACGGCTCCATTGTGTGTGTGTGTCCGCGTGAGGGAGAGAGAGTCAGATAGTTCTCCAACTCTGTCGCAGACAGTGAAATCCTGGTTGTTCCCCACCCACCTGGTTATCTAAAAACTATCGCGCCGCGCCGCCGCCACAACTAGAAACAATGGCCTGGCAAAAAATAAATAAAAATTATAATAAAAAAATATATATAATATTCTTTTTTTATATATACTTTATTTTTTTTAATCTGTGCAGGCCAGGCCACCGGAAAAACTCCTGTGCTCCCGATGGCCAGTCCGGGCCTGGCAGTCAGCAATCAGCATTATGATAGAGATCATCCAACGTGACTTTGAAATTTGGAGTGTCGTTTTTTTTTTTTTTTTTTTTTTTTTTTTTTTCCCTCCATTTTGCGCCGATTTTCTCCCATCCCAATGTTAGTCGTATGCCAATTCCCAGTCCCTTCCTGGTCGCTGCGCACTTACCCCCCACAGTCAGATCATCTGGGAGAGTGGAAGCTACCACGTGCTTCCTCCGACACACGTCCAGCCAATCACCGCTTCTTTTCACCTGGCAGCGCGGATTCTCATTGAGAGGGCGTAGCGTGTGGGAGGACCACACTATCCCCCTCACGTCCAATCCGCGCTTAGCAGGCGCCCCGACCGAACTGTAGGAGTCGCTGTTTACAACGACCCGGACCCACCCCGCCAGCTTCTCCCACCCTCTGATACAGCCAATTGTATCAGTGCAGACGGCCAGCCAAGCTGGTGACAACCCCGGAGCTGTGAGCTGGATTCGAACAGGCAAATCCAGCTCAGCTCCGGGGCTGGTGACGAACGCAATCTCCGCTCGGCCACCTAACCGCCAGTGGAGTGTCGTTTTAATGTCTTTATAGTAAGTGTTCTCCAGTAGTTTCAGACCTTTAAAGCAGTAGATTTTGGGTAATGAATTGGAGGCCTTTGAGACTTCAGATGGAGGAAATGAGAGCTGGTCTAAAATTGAAAATGATTCCTCAGCACTGAAGCTAATATGGCTTTGGAGTTTTCTTGGATTGTTCAAGTGTGTTGATAGGGGCCAGACCTCTGGAGGGATTAGCTCTATTTTAGCTTTAGGGGACATGTGATCAGACAACTGGCTATCCACTGCCATGGAAAATATTAATTGGGTTTAGTTTAAATTACACCAAACCGTATCAAAGTATGCTTTGAGCTAACTTGTTTGTGGGGAGGTGGGGGGGGGGGTTGGCCCCTGTAATCATGATCATAAGCATGTTTGAAGAAAGGTTTTACTTGCAGTACAGTTGCTATCTATTTATAATGGTTAATATTTAAGTCTTTCAACTTCTCTGAATATATTATACATACACACACAACTCTCATCTTCACATTGGGGTTAATCACGTTGGCTCTCAGTTTCATATACTATTTAGTAACAACTTACTTAATTTCTGTTTGAAGATGCCACTTCTTTGAGAGTGGCTCAATAGATAATTATGAATTAATTAGTTTTTTTAATCAAATGTAATATAATTCAATTAAAAGTTTTTTTTTGGCATCCATTAATACAAATATCTGTTTACTAACACACACTGACTGCAACTTGATTATTATTAACTATTAATTATGTCCTCAATGGAACACTTTGTTACTGTACCATCTGCAATACAAATCCATCATTTGTTTTATCTAATAAGATAACATTTTCAGTCTGTTCACCTCATTCAAATAATTTTTATTGCAGTAAATGTGAAGAAGAAAAAAATATATATATTGATACCTGGGGCCAGTGTATCGATAACGTGTTGCAAGACGAAGTAGATTCAGATTCAGTTTTATTGTTGCATCTTGTCACATTTACATACAAAAAGAGCAAAATTATTGGGTCTTGTCCCCTCGACCTACAGCAGTCAATAAAATACAAAATATAATACATACGAAAGAAAACACAATAAAAACCAGCATAATAATAATTTAAGAAAAAGTGTGATATAAAAAGTGCAACAGTAGAATAAAATGTACATACTGTACAGTACAAAAAAATACTTAAAATACTACATACATAAAAACACAGGGTAAAATCATAATTGTTTAGGTATTGTTCATGAGTCTGATGGCTTGGTGGTAGAATGAGTCCTTGCCTGCTGGACCTGGCTCTGAGGCTGCGGTAACGCCTCCCGGAAGGCAGCAGTTGAAACAGACTGTTGTTGGGATGGGGTCCTTTATAATCCTCCGGGCCTTGCTGATGCACCGGTTGTTATAAATGTTCTGTATACAGGGGAGCTCACAGTACAATGATATATAGCAGTATATATTTTTTGTCCCACGCCTAGTATAGAAGTCACAGGTTGACAGGACCTTCCTGACATTGTGACTGAACTGGTGTGAAGCAGGTTGTGTACAGGCCCTAGAGAGAATACTGACTGTGATTGTGTTAAAGCTGCAGTAGGCAACTTTGGAGAAATTAGCAAGAGTGAGTTTACCTGCCCAGCTAAAATCGAGCAAGCTGTGTGTCACTTTTCAAGCCCATGCACGCTCAACAAAGGTTTCCCACAGACTCCTGAAGGCACCAGCTGCTTTAAGCTGAATAAAAAGTATAATAATGAGAAATATTTCCCAGCCTCTGATCGGCAGGTGGTGCACATCGTGTGTACTTTTTGACAAGGGATGCGATGGTGGTCTATGTAACACAACTCAGTTAGCCACAACTTCAACATCCATATAAATAAAACATTACATTAACTCCACTTTGTCTGCACTGCAACAGCTCTCTCCACTAATGGAACAGTAAGATTTCTTGAGAGTAATGGGTTTTGTTACAGTCAGGATGGCCTGTTTCGGTCCATATAGCACAAGCTAGCCACAACTTAAGTGTGTCCCTCCGTATCAATAGTCGAAGTAGGCGACATGTTGTTGGCACAATTTGGAACCAACTGTAGTATATCTCCACAAGCAATTTTTTTCTATTTGTTGTTGGCTAAACTCACCTCCGGTCCATTGTTTGCTGACCCAGGGTCAGCGTTAATGGGCGTTAATGGGCGTTAATGGGCGTAAATGGGCGTTAATTCCCCTAACCCCAGGCAGCCTGTAGAACTATTTTCTTTGCCTGCTTATACTGAGCACATACAGAGTGACTAGACGTGTTGCGAGCCTAGCTTGTTGTGTAGCATTAGCCTAGCTCCTGTGAGCCTTAAGGCTTTATACAAATGTGGCCTACTATGTTGGTGTGCCGAGTAGTATTAGAGAGTAGTTGTATCGAGTGTTCATTGATTGAATTGATTGCAAACTTTATTAACAGATTGCAGAATGGGTACAATACAGTACAGCTCAATACACACAATTCTCTGCCACCACTTTGATCATCCTAAACCATCCTCTGCCAGCGCTATTTGTCTATGGAGATGTTCACCTTCTTTGCAGGGCTATAACTTTTTAAATTGTATTGCTAAATTGACATTACTATGGCCCATTCAACATCAATTATCTATTGTTCAGGATGTAGGAAAGTTTTTTCTTTTTCATTCACACATTCATACTAAAATACCGTCTAGAGCAGTGGTCACCAACCCGTCGATCGCAATCGACTGGTCGATCTTTGAGACTTTCCCTGTAGATAGTTCCCTGAAAAAAAAAAGTAAAAAAAAATGTTTTTAGATCTTTCCCTGAGAGTCCACATTACAGTTCTACTTTTGTTTTGATGTTAAAAGTGATGCTGCACTTAGCACTGACTGCACTTAGCACTGACTGCACTTAGCACTGACTGAGAAAGTACACATTACAGTTCTACTTTATAAAATGCTAATTGTAAATATGTTTGTCAATGTTAATAATATGAGAAAGTCCACATTACAGTTCTACTTTTGTTTTGATGTGAAAAGTGATGCTGCACTTAGCACTGACTGCACTTAGCACTGACTGAGAAAGTACACATTACAGTTCTACTTTATAAAATGCTAATTGTAAATATGTTTGTCAATGTTAATAATATGAGAAAGTCCACATTACAGTTCTACTTTAGTTTTGATGTGAAAAGTGATGCTGCATAAGATGACTGCACTTAGCACTGACTGAGAAAGTACATATTACAGTTCTACTTTGACGTTTTAATGTTGGACCAAAGCATTGCATGTAATTAGAATACAGGCAAATAAAAGTAATTTAGTTAAAAAGTACAATCTTGGCTGTCTTTTTCTCTCAACGCTTCAATGTGTAGATCTTGCCTTCACCAAAAAAAAAAGTGATCTTGGGCTTAAAAAGGTTGGTGACCACTGGTCTAGAGTATAAATATGTTTTTATCGTTTTCTGCGATATGGGCATAAATGCATATATTAGATTATCAAATGCAGTTTGATACCGATCCATGCTATATAAAAAATTTCAACTGTACATGGTCCTAAACATCATGACTGATCATCTGCGGGTGAACGGAGGGGGGGGGGGGGTGGGGGGGTCGTTTATAATTCAATGACCGACGTTAAATGATTTATGTAGTATGGGTGATATATTGATCAGAGCAGTTTGTATCGAAAATGATAAAGAAAAACGCTGAAACTCACGTTAGTCTCCTCGTAGCGTTGGGTGATGAGAGTGGAGCAAACAGATCCCAATTATGTGATGTTGATCGATGCAATCCATTTCCGGTTTGTATATTACAAATACACGTCCAAATCATGTTGATTATTGAGTTATGGCAAAGATCCATATCCACGGTGTCTGTATTGAGCCCCGGGACAATAAACGAGTGGCCGGACGAAATTAGGGGACGGACCAAGCTCCAACAGGCACTTCCGGTTTGGCAACTCGCCGATCGGCCACCAGGTGGCAGTATTGAAGCGTTGCAGAGGGCAGGCGGGGTGGGTGGGGGAAACTGTACATTGGAATATCGACGAAACCTTACTTGGTCCCAAGAAGAGGGTCTCGTGTATTATTGGGTTAGGACATCTACTGTACATTGGAGGGGGTTGGGTTAGGACATTTACAGGGGCCAGTTTCGAATTGCAGTCTCCCGTAGGTGCTCCTTGAGAGTGGTTTTGAAAGTGGGTAGTGATTCACATTCCTTTACAGCTTTCAGTCTTGTGGCATTCTAGCTGCCGTAGACCATAACTTTATTAAAAGATACATGGTATTCAAGGGAGGAGAGGATGAGGTCAGATATTGGTATATTATGCTAGTCCAGGAGGGAGAGGTCAGAAGGCTGGAGGGTCTGGGTGTCTGAGAGAAGCTATGCTCTAGGCCACAGGTTTCTAGTGTTATCCAGGTCTCTGGATAAGATAGTGGATAGTGAGAGGTCTTTGCTCTGTGTGCATACTGTAGGCAGTTGAAGTCTGCCTTCTTGACATTTGATTGGCAGTTCCATAAGCCCCCGTATATGGCCTGAAGGCCAGACATTCGCCTGAGGGAGGAGATTGAAGTAGGGATAGGTAGAAAGCACATTATCAACAATTCTTAGAAAGTGTTCTATCTTTGTTCTTAAGCACATAATTTAGAATGTGTGTACGCACAAAAAAAAACGGGATTTATCACACGTGCGTACACAGGTTGTACGCACACCTGTCTTGATAAATATCACATTGATCCTACGCTGCAGCTCGTGCACGATTTTAAGTATTTGCATATAGCACCGCCCGTAATTAACCATATACGGTAATGGAACACCCCCATGAAATGTGGAAAAGTGGACTAAGCCGAGGGAAGCGTGTTATGGAGAAATACGTGACAGGCTGACAGACATGTACGAGTACGGTGATGTCGCATATGATATCTATTAACTTAAAGACCATATTAACTAATAAAGACCGTGCTAGAATATGACTGCCTTTTTCCGTTTTGTTCGATTAATACCCAGGGATTAAAGTTCTCCTCAATTTTATTCCAAATACATAGCAAATCCAAATTTTCCGTCAATTTTCTACCTGCTGCATATGATTTCTAGAGGCATACAATCTATTTTGATGTATTGGGTAGCCTATATAAACAATAATACAAGTGCATATACAAGAAAAATGAATCTCACTGCCATGATGTAGCCTATACGCCATGTGTAGCCTGCCTATGTGATCAATACAAACATGAACTTGAATTCCATCATGTCTGTGTGCGGGAGCTCACAAGGCTGTTGTCACAATGTAAATAAGAACGTGCACTGAAAAGTTACAGTATGTAGTTGGTTGATTATTTGTATGACAGTCAGTAAACCCTTGCAAAAAGTATCCTTTTTATTTAATGAATTGAAAACATGCAGCATGCCTTTCCTCCCGGCAGCAACGACATGAATCAGGCAAATGCGCATCACTGAGTGGAATCCCTTTCTATTCACATAACTGCATTTGTGATGGAGCTTTGACAGCTACATGGGTGGTACAGTAATAACAGTCTATTGCTCGATCCATCTACATTATCACAATGGACCGTGCCATGTAGCCTATGTATAGCCTGCCTATGTGATCAATAAAAACGCGAACTTATTTACATAGTCTGTCCACTATGTTTATTACTTTGTTATTCCCCCCCCCCCTATCTATGTAAAGCGACCTTGCATGGGTCTCTTGAAAGGTGCTATATAAAATGAAGCTATTATTATTATTGTTATTATTATTATCACGTCTGTGCGCGGAGTGCACAAAAAAAAATACTGTCTTTTACTGTTAGTCTCAGTGAAGTTTCAACGGAGCGAGGTAATCTATTCTAACCAACAAATTTAAGTAGAAAGCATTTCGTTGTGGCCAATCTTATTTGGAAACATGACACAAAATAATAGTATGTCGCTTTTTATTTGAAACAATATTTAATCGCGTTTGGAGGTAGGTGTTTGGCACTGCCCCCCAGTGCCAAACAAGCAAGCCAACCTCTTGTTCGCGCGTGAGCCCGTTATAATCACACTACTGTCGCTATTTTACAATGAATTATAATGAATTACGGGGCATACAGAAGTTGAACACGCCAGTGTTGGAAGTAATGCACGGAAGCTAATTTCCGCGTTGCTGGCTGCAATAATAATATTCTACCACCGGGCGCCAGCTACGCATGCTCCGAGCTGTGCGTATATATACGCACAAAGTCAAGCACAAGTTCAATTTGATAAGTCCCACACTTTGCTTAGAAATGATCATATGCAGGGGTTACGCACATATCTGGGATAATGGTAGACGTAAGAGGAAAGGTAAGTTGATGGGAGAAAGAAAAAATATTACAGCCAGAAAAATTTAGTAATCAAATGAGTAAATATAAACTTTTCTCTCAGATCACCTGCACAAGTATGTACACACACACACACACACACACACACACACACACACACACACACACACACACACACACACACACACACACACACACACACACACACACACACACACACACACACACACACACACACACACACACACACACACACACACACACACACACACACACACACACACACACACACACACACACACACACACACACACACACACACACACACACACGTGTCGGGGGCAGTGGCTCAAGCTAAAATAAATCATGTTCACACACACAGAAATGGATAATTGGTCAAATGCATCAGTTGACTAACAAGGTGACACAAATCAAATGAAGAGACACAGAAACTGGCCTTTCATGTTTGTCTGGGTGACCTGTTTTCATCTTCCAACACTGAATGTGACTCCAGTCCTAGAGGTTACATAATGTGTTTGTGTGTTTGGGGGGGGGTTGGGGTATGTACTGTATGTGTGCGTGTTTGTGAACGTGTGTGTGTGTGTGTTTGTTTGTTTGTTTGTTTGTTTGTGTGTGAGTGCATTTGTGTGTGCGTTCTATATGTGTTTGTGTGTGTGTTTATACAGTATGTTTGTGTAAGTACTGTAAGCATGTGTGAACACATATGTGTATGTGTATATTTGTTTGTGTCTGTCTGAGTGTGTTTTTTCATGTACGCCTGTGTGTAATTATATTTGTATGCTTGTGTGGGAATGTGTTTGTGTGTGTGTATCTGTGTATTTATGCATGTTAGTGCTTGTGAGCTGTGTTGTGTTCTCTGAGATCGACAATAGAGGAAGGGAGGGTCCCTCAGGCTCCAGCGTATTACTTTCTGCTTGTTTTGAGACCGTCTGAGTCAGGCGCCTTCATTTGGCTGTTGCTGCCGTTTACCTGTCATACAAATGAAAACTTAATTTGTGTTTAACCTGCCGAACCATGTGTTGTTTTTTTTCTTCTTGTTCTCTCAAAAGGCTCTTCTGCCCTGAGAGGACTGGTTTTAATAAAGGGGATTTCTAACATTGTTTGTATATCAGCATATACATCATTTTGTTTGTATTCTCTAGAGTCTGACATGGGCATATTAGTTCCCTCATATTTGTACATATTTTACCAAAGAATCCTTCCTTTGGGAGATTGTATTTGAACTGTATTTTATTTTGGATGATGCAAGGATATAAACAACAACAAGGATATAATCATGGCAGAAAAAAACAATGCAGAATGTTATGAATAAGCTATGAAAACCTCTTATTGAGTGTGATATTACATTGTAATAATAAAGAAAAAACACATGCTGCACAAAGCACTTTTGGACAATTACTTTAGATTTTATGGAATATGCTGCTACATTATATTGCACCTTAGCGTATGACTGTGTTTTTATTTGTATTTTTTAAGATTATTTATTTTTGCATTAAACTTTTTCTTAATATTTAAAATTCTAGTGTAAATCTATATTTTGTGATTCTCTGTGAAGTGATTTTGTGACCCTTGTGAAGATTTTTCTTGAATCTTGAATGAATTTCTGTTTTTGTCTTTTTAATATTTGGAGGTCTAAAAGAAACACATTTTGATCCTTTATATGTCCTGTACACAGGGGTGTAAAAAGTACCCAGAAATGATACTTAAGTGAAAGTATGGGTACCGTCTCAAAATCTTACTCAAGTAAAAATCTGGCTAAAAACACACTTGAGTAAAAGTCAAAAAGTGTCTACTTTTAAATGTACTTAATTAAGTACTAAAAAGTAAAAGTACAAACTTTTTTTCTGATAGCACCCTGTTCCTCGTACCTGGCTAACTGAGTTAGCCGGATAATTTTCAGCATATAGCTTGACTTAAGCCAGACCTTTCCGTTCCCCGACGTCGAATTTTCTAATTCGCTATGGCAACATATCAAAAAGTTTGAACCTGGTCGAGGGCAGGGTTTATTTCAGTTAGCTGGATAACCTGCATGGCCACGCCCTCGCACAGAAATGCAGCTCCCTTCCTGAAATAATTCTCACAGTCTAGATCCCATTATACCATTCTGAATTATGTTTTTGTGCTTCGTTTTTCTAGAGAGGGGCTTTTGAAATGTAAAATAATAGACCTAAAATGCTGATAATAAATCATATTCAGCCTATAGATTTACTTTGTCCTAAATAATGCACGTCATATTTAAACGGATATGGCGCTCGCGCGTCGCGACACACAAGTGGTTATTTTAATAACGCGGAGCATTGCAAATGTGAATCCCGCAGGGATATTTTTAATGAATGAAACCTATCGGGCGTTTGGCTCTGATTAGTTTCATATTCTCGGCTGTAGATGTATTTGCTTAACGGAGCGCCCGGATTGTGTTTCATTCAAGCATAAATGTAAGCGTCTTTATGCGTGGACTGTGGATTATGAACTACGAGGAATCTGAATCTGTGGATTGTTTAATTGTATAACTGTCACTCACACGTTATTGTGATATTGTAACTGGGATTAAAATGTCTGATGAGATGCGCTGTTTGACGGATTTGAGAAATTGAATGAGCCGTTGACATTAATGAATTTGAGAAAATGCATTTATCTGTTCAAGCACTGTTATCTGATGATTAACATGACTGGTGTCACTGGTATGAACCAAATGTTAATTAATTAAATGCATGTATGGATGAGGTCCGAAACAGATTAAAACCTGATTAATAGTGAAACTGTATAGCCTCCATCCAAGCCTCTCTGACACGTTATTTCGGGTCGCGCCTTGAACATTTTGGGAACCATGTATTTATATATAAAGTACATGATACCTAATATGAGCGCATACAGTACAGATATCCTCATAAGTATCTATTAATTCGTATCAATTAGATACTCTTTGGGCTTGTTTGTATCTACTTATTCTGAAAGAGTTGAACTAATTATTTTTGCTAGCAATACATCTCATTCGATTATTCATTCCATTAAGCCTACTGACAGCAGGCACATTTAAAGAAATATAATCTGATTGATTGGGGTAATGAAGGATTTAAGATTAGCCTATAGATTATGCATTTAACTTGTCGGCGAGGCTATTGAGCCGTACTGTATTGTACCCATTCAGCAATCTGTTAATAAAGTTTTAAATCAATCAATCAATCAATGCCGTTAGAAAATCAGGATTTCTGCGATCGACACCTGCTGTCTTTTCAGCTGAGGCGGCCGTGCGCAATTATCCTGACTATCAACTCTGGTTCGAATTAACGAGACTGAATCAGCGTTCGAGGAACAGGGAAAGCCTGGATTCAAACATCGGGTTAATTGAATCTGGATAATGGGACTTTTGATCGACTTAGTTGAACCAGGTACGGGGAATAGGGCCCCCAGGTGTTTAATCAAAGATCCCCGCTTTTTAGTCTTGCACAAGGACCAATCAGCATGGGTAATGGGCGGGTTTATTTTCCATTGATGGGGATTTGATTGGCTGCTTTTAAATAAAGTGCGGCCGCAGGATTAATAACGTTAACGTTAGTTCGGCCAGAGAAACAAATATACTAATTCAAATCGTTGGACCTGCGAGATTTGTACTTTGTACTTTGTAGGTCTGCATTTTAAATGTAAGGAGTAAAAATGTTTTTTTTCTCTGAAATGTAATTGAGTAAAAGTACAAGTATACAAACCTAATAATACTCGAGTAAAGTACAAATCCCCCAAAACAGTACTTAAGTATTGTAACGAAGTACAATTACTCAAGTACTTTACACCCCTGCCTGTACATATGGTAGTATAAACAATAAAGCTTCAACAAGTTGAGGTGTTATGTGTTTCATAACGGACATGTAAACGACAAAATGTAATAATTGCCCATAACATAACTGCCCGATTATATTAAAGGGGAACTATCTTATAAATGGCCTTTTCCAGGGGTTTGCATTGTTTTCTAGCAATGTGGGGTATACCAACACTGTCCAGGTCTCAAATTCTCATATTTGCGCATTCCTCCAGTTCAGATGTCACGAGATCCTCCCCCACTGAATTAAGCCATTCTGAATTTAGGTCCCCTGTGACGATGTGAGAATTATTTGCAGAATGATCTGCGTACCTCCGCGGCCGCACCTTCTGTCAAGAAAGCTAGAGCCTTTGATAAGTGTAGTTTAAAAAAATACCAACGCTCATTGAAAGCTCTGGGTGTCCTGACTCAAAATGACTACATTTCCCAAATGGCCGATAATTCAAAATGGCCGATCTCCGCAACACAAAAACTAAATTTTCAAAAACTAAAATCTCACTAATAACACTTTAACCTACTGGTAAACAAACGGATTGATGAAAATATACATTATAACTGCTGTTGTGACATGGTTATGATGTTTATTCTTGAATATGTTTGTAAAATAAAACGATAATTATGTCAGAAAGTCTGATGGGTGACTATCACTCAAAGCGCATTGTGAGTATGGGCGGCCAGCCAAAAACAGCTTGGAATCTGGAAGTGCAGAAACTGGTGCTCTACACAGTACTTGATTAGAAATACAAAATAATGAATAAAAAATTTCAAAAAACGTACAGATGTGTTCCATACTCACAGTATGCCCAAAATTGCCCAAATAGTTAAAGAAATAGCTAAATAGTTCCCCTATCGAATACCTTTTGTTCCAATATTTTCAAATGTGCTGTGCACATTCATGACCCCAAGAGGAAGAATCATTTCCATTTGGGTTACCTTTCCTCTGCTGCCAAATTTCAGACCAAACGTTCAATGTTCAAATTAGTGCATCTGACCTGATCTGATTTCCACCAAATTTGACAAATATGTTCAGTAGCAAGGAGGCCTGTGAAGTTCTGAGTTATCTGGCCTCATGGTGGCGCCATTCTCATAAAACCAAAAACATTAACTACTCCTGGGTGACTTGTATTATCGACTATGGACTGCATTTTATATAGCGCTTTTATCCAAAGCACTTTACAATTTATGACTCACATTCACCCATTCACTCACTCATTCACACCGACGGCGGAGGCAACCGTGCAAGGTGCCAACATGCTCATCGGGAGCAGTTAGGGGTTAAGTGTTTTGCTCAAGGACACTTTGACACACTGCCATAAGGAGCTGGAATTGAACCGGGAACCTTCAATTACCAGACGACCACTATACCTCCTGAACCACTGTTGCCCCCATTAGGGGCATAGTCATAAAAGGTCCCTTTGGAACCGACGCAGTTGGCGCCGACATCATCGTCACTCCTGTCATTCAATTTAGTGTCACGCCTTCATTTTCTGTCCGATTGACGCCATTTCCACAGATTTCGAAAGCCAACAACTGTCCATTTAATAAGGTAATTTTGGTTTTGGAAGTCCAAGGGACGGACGGACGGACGGACGGACGGACGGACGGACGGACGGACGGACGGACGGACAGACAGACAGACAGACAGACAGACAGACAGACAGACAGACAGACAGACAGACAGACAGACAGACAGACAGACAGACAGACAGACAGACAGACAGACAGACAGACAGACAGACAGACAGACAGACAGACAGACAGACAGACAGAAAGAAAGAAAGAAAGAAACAGTTTGGATTTGATCAAAGGTTTTCAGCAGCAGGGGACCACAACCTGACTAGGTTGTTCTGGGCACATTAATCCCTTCCAATCCATAATGAGCCACACACAATACACTCAAAGATACTTACTGAGCGACTGTCTCAGAGAAATCTTTGCCCGAGGGAAGCAACAGGTGTGATTGGAGGATCAAGAAAACGAGTGACTTCAGACTTGCTTTAATGGGACCTTGTCCATTCAAAGTACCTATAAACACACCTTTAAACATTACACCGTACGAGGGCGGTCAGGTGGCGTAGCGGAGATTGCGCTTGTCACCAATGCAAAAGGCTGCGGTCTCGACTCCCGGAGTCAGCATTGCTTGGGGCTTGGGCTGATCGCTATACTAACCCGTTTGGCTTGGTTAGGGGGAGGGCAAGTCATGGGTGGGAATCTGGCGTTGTGGACAGCCAAGTCAGGTCTGGGCGCTTGCTCAGGGGAGGCAGGACTTGATGAAGGCAGCGTGACCTCCCACGCGTTACACTTCACCAATGAGAGTCCTGGCTGCCAGGTAAAAAAAGTCACTGGCTGTCGCCGCGCGTGTCGGAGGAAGCGTGCGGACGACTTCAGGGTTCCCTTGTACCGACCAGTAGGAGAACATGCGCACAACAACCAGGTAGGGGAGGGGGGGAATTGGCGCGACTAAATTGGGACGGGGAGAAAACAGAAAAAAATCTGAGAAAGAGAGGATAAAAAAAAGAAAACAAAAACATTACACCGTATTTTATCTATTTATTCTTACACATTTGCACTACCTCTTCTACCAAATTTTTGCATGTTGCATTTTTGTACATTTTAGTTTTGTAAGCCAAATTAGCAGTGTGGAGTTCTCTCTCCTGATTGGATAAGGTGGGAATGGGATACCAGAACATTTATTTTGTGTTTACTGCAGAGCGGAGGGACTGGGAGACCCATGTTACTGACCAAACTCTTTATATCAGTGCAGGCTGTCAGAATGTGGAGCATACCACTTACAGCACCTTTAACTAACAGCATTACTGGCAGATAATGTAGGACTGTGGTACATAAAAATATGAATTTACAAACGTAATAAGAGGTTATTTTCATCCTATGTAACAATAATTGCTGGACATCTGGATAGATTATCAATTACAGAATGCAAATTAAATTCATTCGTTTTTCCCTGCAGCTCAGTGGGTAGAGCATGACATTAAGGGGCCTTTCTCACTCACTCATTCGGGTCTGTTCCGGTCCGTACCGTCCTCATTCCGGGTCGGGTGCGAACTTCCCCCCTCCCTCTCCCCCCTCTAGTTTGTGTACACACTTCAGTCTTTGTTCGCTCCGGGTTCTGTTTACAGTTTGCGTTTTGAGCGTGCACGCTTGCCGTAGGCGATGATGTCACGCTCGAAAATGTAAACAGGAAGAGTGTTAACACGGCGGCGGAGTCTAGTATAGCCACTGTAGCACTTATTTTTCAGCAAAGAATGTGCAATAAACAAAACGGGTACATTCACTCTGTGTTCTGCCTCTCATTTGTTGATGAAACAAAACTAACATCAACACAATTGAACACCAAAAGCGGAGTTTAGTCTCATCAGCGCCGAGTTTGTTAGCTTACATGCTAACGTGAATGGAATATGCCAGTATAACAGTATAGCATTGTGGCTAGCAGCTAAACGCTAAGCTAACGGCTAACGCTAGTTAGCTGATCAGCAGCTAACATCCCATCGCTCGTGGCAATTATGGGATCATCACATGTTCCCCGGGTCCTATGTTCCCCAGGTTCTATGTTCCCCGCTTTGATTGATTAATAGATTGAACATTTTATAAATTTTTATTATTTTATTAATTATTAATGTCTGCCTTGTTTCGAACGGTTAAGCTTAGGCCCTCGTTCGAACTGGTTAAGGTTAGAGTTTGGAATCAGGGCTGGTGGTGTAAAATTTTCAATCTATCAATCAATCAAAGCGGGGAACATAGAACCCGGGGAACATAGGACCCGGGGAACATAGACATGCTCCCGCAATTATATTGCATGTCATTGATCTACTGGTCGACCACGGCCGACTGGTTGGGCACCACTGGTCTAATAGAAATAAATGCATTCGAACAAGAAAGTATAGTAGACAGACATAGCACTGGCAAACGCTAAGCTAACGGCTAACGCTAGTTAGCTTAGCCTGTTCAGCAGCTAACATCCCATCGCTCGTGGCAATTATATTGCATGTCATTGATCTACTGGTCGACCACGGCCGACTGGTTGGGCACCACTGGTCTAATAGAAATAAATGCATTCGAACAAGAAAGTATAGTAGACAGACATAGCACTGGCAAACGCTAAGCTAACGGCTAACGCTAGTTAGCTTAGCAGCCTGTTCAGCAGCTAACATCCCATCACTCGTGGCAATTATATTGCATGTCATTGATCTACTGGTCGACCACGGCCGACTGGTTGGGCACCACTGGGCTATAGAAATAAATGCATTCGAACAAGAAAGTATAGTAGACATATAGCTATGGCAAAAAAAGTTACCAGGCTTAATGCGAGCCAGGCAAGTCTTTACCCCCTTCCGTGACTGCTATGTGCAAGCCAGGGGCTTTATATCTGATATATTTCGAAGATATATAGAAGATATAAATATCGTTTTAGTGGGTATTGTCCAGTTGTTGCTGTGTGTTTTTATCTGCCCACAATTCAAGCAAGTAACGACATTGTGTGTGTCACTGGCGCGCACCCAGAACCACCTATTTCAAGCGTTCAGCGGGGGGTAGTACGAATCAGCGCCGCTTCGCACCCAAACGGGGTGTGTCCGTCTGAGTGAGAACACTCCCCCCCGTCCCTGGGGCCGCTGATTCGACCCCGAATGGTGAGTGAGAAAGGCCCCTAACAATGCCAGGGCTGGGGGTTTAATTCCCTCTGGGGCCACCATGTAGCCTACTCATGATATTGCAAGGCACTTTGGATAAAGGTTTCCACCAACTGCCATAATGCTATTTGCTGTAATCCCTTCTATTTTAGCATCACACATTTATGAACACTTCTATTTGCCAATGGCAGTGGGGTTGACAGCCACTGTTCTAAAGAATGCATTCCTCCTTGTTTGATTCTTCCTCCAAAAACACAAGTCTATAAAGATTTTATCCAGAGACACTGTCTAACAGTCTATTGTTTGTGGAAATGTGTTTCCCCTTGAGACCAAGTCTCGTTTCCAAGGGGGTTCTGCAACATGAAACACAATAAAGACACAACAGGCTGTCAAGTCAAGTCAAGTCAAGTCAAGAGTTTTATTTGTCACGGCATACGGATATACAATGAAATGCGGGTGGTCTTGCCCGCAACGATGTGCAATTGGTACAACATATAACATATAATAGAATCCAATACAAAAAATGTGTGCAATAAAATTGTGCAATAACAGGTAGCAGGTAACAATAAATGTGTGCAATGACGGGTAACAGTTGACAGTTAACAGTAGTAGTAATAGTAGTGCAATACACTGTTACTGTTGCTAATACTAATTTAAAGTGGCCTTTCCTTTTGGCAATAAGTGAGGGTGCGTGCGGCCTGAGTGTGTGCCCGCTCATGCTAAAGTGTTACAGTGGTACTCAATGTTCATTGTTCAGGACTCTGATGGCCTGGGGGAAGAAGCTGAGCCTAAGCCGCTCTGTCCTAGTAGCTGGGGTTCGCAGGCGTCTGCCTGACCTCAGCAGCTGGAACAGGCTGTTATTGGGGTGGTGAGGGTCTTTCATTATCCTGCAGGCTCTGGATTTGCACCTCTTGTTGTATAGAACCTGCAGGGGAGGTAGTGCAATACCCGTGGTACGCTCGGCTGAGCGCACCACTCTCTGTAGGGCCTTCTTGTCTTGTGCCGTGCTGTTTCCATACCAGGCAGTGATGTTTCCGGTCAAGATGCTCTCTACAGCTCCTGAGTAGAAGGACTGGAGTATCTTCCCCGATACTCTGAACTTCCTTAACTGTCTCAGGTGGTAGAGGCGCTGTTTCACCTTCTTTACTACTGTGTCTATGTGTGTTGACCATGTCAGATCCTCTGAGATGTGGACCCCCAGGTACTTAAAGCTGCTCACCCTGTCCACGGTAGCCCCGTTAATCATCAGTGGTGTGTGTGGCTCCTGCTGTCCTCTCCTATAATCCACGATCAGCTCCTTGGTTTTACCAATGTTCAGGAGCAGGCTGTTGTCCTGGCACCAGCGTTCCAGTACCTCAACCTCCTCCCGGTAGGCCTTCTCGTCGTTGTCCGAGATCAGCCCCACCACCACCGTGTCGTCGGCGAACTTCACTATGGAGTTGGAGCTGAACTTGGCCACACAGTCGTGTGTGTAGAGTGAGTACAGCAGGGGGCTTAGAACACAGCCCTGGGGGGACCCGATGCTCAGGGTGATGGTGTTGGAGGTCTGACCCCCCACCCTGACCGCCTGGGGTCTTTCACTCAGAAAGTCCAGTACCCAGGCGCTCAGGGCAGAGCTCAGACCCAGCTCGATCAGCTTGTCCACCAGTCTGGTGGGGACTATGGTGTTGAACGCTGAGCTGTAGTCAATGAACAACAGTCTTACATAGCCCCCCTTCTGACGGTCAAGGTGGGAGAGGGTGCTGTGCAGTACCTGGGAGACCGCGTCGTCAGTGGACCTGTTTGTCCTGTATGCAAATTGCATAGGGTCCATATCACTGGGGAGGGAGGCACAAATGTGGTCCTTGACCAGCCTCTCAAAACATTTCATGACCACAGAGGTGAGTGCCACCGGTCTGTAGTCATTTGGACATGTTGGGGAGGGTTTCTTCGGTACAGGGATGATGGTAGACATCTTGAAGCAGGCAGGGACCACCGACTCCGCCAGGGATTGATTGAATATGGCGGTGAACACAGGGGCTAGCTGGTTGGCACAGGACTTAAGTATGCGTCCTGTTATTCCATCTGGGCCAGCAGCCTTCCTGGTGTTCACCCGCATAAATGCTCTTCTCACACTGTGTACCGTCAATGAGAGAGCGGCCCCGCCCCCCCGCGGATGCCCCCCCCCCTCCACAACAGCCGGCGCACCAGTGACGTCACTAGCCGTTGGGCTAGCAGTGCCACTGTTTGCACCAAACCGAGCGTAAAAGGTGTTGAGCTTGTCCGCAAGGGAGGCGTCGTCGCTCCCCATTGAGGGGGCGCTGACTTTGTAGTCAGTTATAGCCCTCAGTCCTTGCCATAATCCTCTTGTGTCATTCTGTGCCATTTGTGCCTCCATCTTGTCGGCATACGTCCTCTTAGCAAGTTTGACAGCCTTGCGCAGAGTGTAGACTGTTGTCTTGTACTCTTCCATGTTTCCTGACTCTCTGCCCCGGTTATAAGCAGTGGTGCGAGAGTTCAGGGCTGCTCTGATGGTACTGTCCACCCATGGTTTCTGGTTTGGGAACACCCTCGCCTTCTTTGTGGGGACGATAGTATCAGCCAGTGTTGTTATGAATGACACTACAGCGTCTGTGAAATCGCTGACGTCACTATTACTCCTCCTGAACATTCCCCAGTCGGCGTCATCCAGTGCGTCTTGAAACGTGGCCTCTGATTGGTCGTCCCATTTTTTTACCTCACGTGACACGACGGCGTCACGTGATCTCTGTTTATACGCTGGGACCAAAAAGATGGCGGCATGATCCGATGTGTTTGTTGCTCCCGCTAATGGTGGAGCCGGTACTGCCTTGTATCCGGCTCTAAACGGGGTGTAGCAGTGGTCGAGTGTATTTCCTCCCCTTGTGGAGCAGACGATGTGCTGGAAGAAAGACGGCATGACTTTCTTCAGATTTGCCTGATTGAAATCCCCGGCTATGATCATGGCTGCGTCCGGATGCTTGATCTGGTGCGCGTTCAGATGGTCGTGTAGTTCCTCTAGCGCCCTGCCGACATTCGCCTGCTTATCTGCTTATAATCATTATCTGCTTATTATTGGCTGCAGACTTAAACTAAAGTAATGTTGTTTTAATGTCTTCATTTTAATTTGTATTTGTGTTTTATTATGTATGTTGTATATTTTCTGTTGGATGAATGTACATAAAACTACATAAAAAAAGAGTAAGACACAACAACAACGACAACAACAGCAACACAAACATGTAACATTACATTACATTTACATTTAGTCATTTAGCTGACGCTTTTATCCGAAGCGACTTACAAGTTCTGTATGACAAGTCATCAGGAAGGGCACAACTCTATCAGCTGAGTAACAATGTTAATCAAAGTGTTGAGTGCTACTGTGTAGTTTAGTTTATTAGGACAAGTGCATGACAGTAAGGTTAGTTAGGGTTCTTTTTTAATTTTTTATAATTTTTTTCAGGTATTGATAGAAGAAGTGTGTCTTTAGTCAACCGCAAAAGATTGGTCGGGTTTCAGGTGTCCTAACATGGTGGGAAGTTCATTCCACGATTGTGGGGCAAGGACCAATTTGGACTTTTGCGATCTCAGACTCATTCCCTATGGTTACACAGGCTCCCTGGATGGATAACAATTGGAAATAGCGAATAAAAGAAACAACGATCAAATAACGTATATGCGTGGTTGGCGTTCAACTATTGGCGGACAAACACGTATTAAATCGCTGTTGGCAGGGAATGAGTTAATCAAAAACAAAACAAAAACAATGGATCATCAAAATAATAATAATAATAATAATAATAATAATAATAATAATAATAATAATAATAATAATAATAATAATAATAATAATAATAATAATAATAATAATAATAATAATAATAATAATAATAATAATAATAATAATAATAATAATAATAATAATAATAATAATAATAAAAATAAAATAATAATCAAATAATAATAAAATAATAATAATAATAATAATAATAATAATAATAATAATAATAATAATAATAATAATAATAATAATAATAATAATAATAATAATAATAATAATAATAATAATAATAATAATAATAATAATAATAATAATAATAATAATAATAATAATAATAATAATAATAATAAGCTGTTCAAACCATCAATAGCTAGTTTTACGATGGGAAAATAAAGTTGTTTTAAATATACAAAATTAAGTTAGAGATCTTAAATTATTTGGTCAATTATTACATTCGGAAGGAGCCCTACAAATAAATGCCCCTTTACCAATATTTCTGACAAAACCTTTGGAACATAAAATGAAAGATTGATTGATTGATTGAAAACTTTATTAATGGATTGCAGAATGGGTACAATACAGTACGACTCAATTCAAACAACTGCTATGATGATGCAGACCAGAAAAAGACTATCGTCTTGTTTACATCAGGGTCCTCCATTTTCAATTCATGAGGACATTTATGACATACAAGACATACAAATATACAGTACTGTGTAAGAAAAAGAAAAAAAATATCATAAGAAAAATATATACATTCGAAGGGGAAGAAACTGTACATTGGAGGGGTTTGGGTGCAGCCACCCGTAGGTGCTCTTTGAGAGCGGTTTTGAAGGAGGGTAGGTGTAACTGAGGGGTACAATTCCCTGACTGTATTGATAAGTATGGTATCATTAAACCACTACCGCTTTATGTACTTTAATTACTGGCCATACAGTACATGATATATAAATATAATGAACACTTCCCACAATGAACCGGTTCTACACAAAGTTGTCTTTAAGTATTTATTGCAGCAAAAGGTACATAATACTTCTCTATTATACTTTGAATGCACTTGTAATGCAAAGGAATGTGCGTAGGCAAATCAACAATGAATGTCCATTCTCTGGTTACGCAGGAGGTAATTATACAACCTGAATCTTAGGGAATTATATCTATGGTACACTAGTAATATATAGCGGGGATACTGGAAGGGTCCCCCTGGTTGTAAGCCAGCAGGGGTAGAGGATCTGTCGGTAGTAGAGAGTCTGGTCAGCGATGACTAAGGAGACTCCAAGTACAGGAGACGGTGCAATAGCCTCTTGATCCACAGACAAATACAGCTGTTCTCCGTAGACTGTAGCTCCACAGTGAAGAAAGCTAGCCGGCCTCAGGCTCTCTGAGGCGCCGACTCGACTTGGCTCCTCGCGGGGTAAATCCAACACGTGTAAGCGTCGGCGATTCTCCGCTCCATAAATCACAGGACCAAAACAAATATAATCCAGCCGCAAAGGGCTATGTAGTCGTCGGGTAGATTAATCCAGTGTACATGTCCACATGGTTCTCGTCTAGGTCTCCTCGGGTGAAAGCGCCATGAAGCAGCCCAGCCTGGATAAGAACTCTAGCTGGTACGAGGAAGCGTTGGTGATGCTGGTCACTGTAGAACTTTAGCCGCACGATACACTATACACAAATAGACTATTACTGACTTAATAGAAATATGTCGCACTCGACGGTATAGCGCCAAACTCTGACAATTCAGTTATTAATTCGCACGCGGTCTCAATGCTCTATTCTGGGGCCAAACAGGCCATACTTCACCGCACGGAGTACCGTGGGTGAGGCTTCAACTTATTGGGTAACTCTTAGACTAAGCGCTTCTGTATTCACCTGCGCCATATTTATATGCACAGTGAACAAACTAGTGCCAACGACATTTCTGTCTCGTATCCCTGGGCAAGGCCGGGCATGCACAGACATGTCTTGACGGTGACTTTGAACCTGACTCTGGAGGCTGGTCCCTGGCGCCTGTGGACCGCTGTCCAATAGGAGAATGAAATATTATGGTCTGTAGTAGGCTAAAGGGACATTCCGTGTATATGTACAAGGAATATACAAGGGATATCAAACGATATACAAATACTATGCAATATATATCAATAAATAAATAGATATATTCGGTTTAATCTGATCCTTTGTAACAGCCGCCCCCTAATTAGTCCCACCTAATTAGCTAAGCAGAGACAGATTAACCGCACTGTCCACTACTCAATGTCTGTTGTGAGGGGTCGGTCAGTTCACAAAGTCATGGGGTCATGGTCGTCATCGATAGTATCGGGGAGCCTTGGCAGTTCTATTAGCCTCGTCACGGGTCGGGTGTAGATCCGCCCTTGGACGAGCACTTCGGCTGCTCGGACCTTTCCGTCGGCACCGGTGATCACTTTGCTTACGCGGCCAGCCGGCCACATAGCTCGGGGTAGTGACTGGTCGATAATCATGACGACTGTTCCTTCTGTCAAATTGTCTCTCTCTTTCACCCATTTCTGGCGGGTCTGTAGAGACGGTAGATAGTGGAGTAGGAAGCTGTTCCAAAACTTGTCAGCCAATACTTGACTGTACCTCCACATTCTTCGGCCGTTCGCTTCTTCAGGCCTGTACATTGTCTGTGGTAGCGCGGGGTCCAGCCGCACCATCAAGAGTGTGTTGGGGGTGACTGGGTCGACATCTGCTACATCACTTGAGACGTAACCGAGGGGCTTTGAGTTCAATACTCCCTCGATCTCCGTGAGGACTGTCATTAGGACTTCTTCCGCCACGGTCTGGGCCCCAAGCACGGCGTACAGGGCTGTCTTTATTGAACGTACTTCTCGTTCCCAAGTTCCACCGAAGTGAGGTGCGTTCGGGGGATTAAACTGGAATTCAATCTGGGATGGAGCGAGGTGGGTCTTAAGTTCTGGGCCCATAGCTTGGAAGCTCTCTCTCAGCTCTCTTTCTCCGCCTTTGAAGTTTGTCCCGTGATCAGACAATAATATAGACGGTTTGCCTTTCCGCGATGTGAATCTTCGGAAGGCCATAAGGAATGAGTCTGTGCTCATGGTTGGAAGGAGTTCTATATGCATCGCTCGGGTGGTCATGCATTTGAATACAATACCCCACCGCTTCTCGGTTCCTCTTCCTTTCTTTATATACAGCGGGCCGAAACAGTCCATACCGGTGGAGTGAAACGGCTTGTCGCAGAGTCGGAGGCGACAGGGAGGTAGGTCAGCCATCCGGGGTATACTGGGCTGCGCTCGCCACTTACGACAGTCTAGACAGGTTCGCTGGAAGCGCCGCACTGCTTCTCTCCCTTGCAGTATCCAATAACGACGTCTGATCTCCGCGAAGACTCTCTCTGCCCCGGCGTGATGCACATCCTCGTCGTATTTCTTTATGATCAGCTCTGTGACCTTGTGTCGGCTGTTTAAGACTATCGGGTACTTGACGTCATCCGGTAAGTCTGGAGCTCTCCGCAGACGACCACCCACTCTGATGAGACCATGGGCGTCGCTCTCGGGGGCTAGGTGGAGCAGTCTGCTGTCTCATGGGACGGGCTTTGCTCCCTGTAGACAGTCTAGCTCATCGGGGAACGAGTCTCTCTGGGCTCGTTGTAGTAGAAGAAGTTCTGCTTCTTCGTAGTCAGCTGCAGTAATGTCAGTAGTGAGCTGAACCTCTGGGTGGTGCCACAGGAATGTCTTTAGCTGCGCACTCTCTAGGGTGAGGCAATCGTCTATGTCGGGGTCTGTGGAGACGAGTGTGTTCAATCCACAGAACATAGATTTCTTGTTTTCGGCCTCCTCTTTACTCGCTTCCCGTGGGGTGGGTGTAGGCCACTCTTCTTCCGGGAGCTTGAGGAACTCTGGCCCGTCACTGTATAGGTTGTGACGGGTGAGGTCATCCAGGGACATTCCCCGGGTGATGACGTCAGCTGGGTTGTGTTTTGTGTCCACATACCTCCAGCTTGCTACTTCTGTTAAATCTTGAATCTCTGTGACTCTGACTCCCACGAAGACCTTGTATCTGCACGAATCAGACCGGATCCATGTGAGTACTGTCGTGGAGTCTGACCACAAGATTGTTCTTTGCACCGGAATGGTGAGTTCACGTTGGATTAACGTGGCGAGTTGCGCTCCTGCTAGGGCTGCGCAGAGCTCTAGACGCGGGATAGATTGTTGCTTTCGTGGGGCTATTCTTGAGCGAGCCAGGATGAAAGCAGTATGTATTTCTCCTCCCTCCTCTCGGGCACGCAAGTAGGCCACCGAACCGTAGGCTACTTCGGAGGCGTCTCTGAAGACGTGCAGGTCCATCTGGCACGTCTCCGGCCTCACTGTGGGTGGGAAGTAGCTGCGGCGTATGTTGACACCTGGGAGTGAGCTGAGTTCCGTCTCCCACTCTCTCCATGTGGATGCAAGGTGTTCGGGTATGGGGTCGTCCCAGCCCTGGTCCTTGTCCCATAACGCTCTTACAATCATCTTTGCCCTGGTGGTGTAAGGTAGAATACATCCCAACGGGTCATATTGTCTGGCGAGTGTTCTGTATACACTCCGTCTGGTGGTCGGTAGTGCAGTCGACCTTCCCTGCTCCTTGGTCAGGGGTGTGTGTTTATAATGGAGCGAGTCTGTTTTGAAGCGCCAGACTAGTCCTAATGTCATTTCTTGGGCTTCTCCTGGGATGGTCGCCATCCAGGTCTCGCTGCTTGCTGCCTTGTCCTCGGGGGAGAGGCTGCGCAATACTTGCGGGTCGCTGCTGGCCCACTGCCTGAGATCAAAGCCGCCTTTAATCAGGGAGGCGCGGAGCTTGAGTAGAAGAGCCTCGGCTTCTTCTGGCTTTGAGACGCTTTGCAGACAGTTGTCCACGTAGAAACTATTTCCTACACTTTGTCGGACCTCTTCATCAGCTGCTGGGTCCTCTGCGACGTGCTTTTGCAGTGCAAACGTAGCACAGCATGGGCTGCATGTGGTTCCGAAAGGGAGGACTTCCCATTGATAGATGGCTGGTTGCTCATCCCCGATCCTCTCTCTCCATAGGAACCGCAGCAGGGGCTTGTCCTCCTCCACTAGTCTCACCTGCAGGAACATCCCTTTGATGTCGCCGCTGATGGCCACCTTGTCTTGGCGGAAACGTAGTAACACGCCTAGTAGAGAGGGGCCGAGTGTTGGGCCGGGCAAGAGCTCTTTATTCAGATTTTGTGATCCGATCTGGTAGCTGCAGTTGAACACAATACGATCCTTGCCGTTGTGGTGGACTTTGTGGTGCGGCACGTACCATGATTCGGTCGTCTGATCGGCCTCTTTAATGTCAATTTTCTTTATGTGTCCCGCTGTGATTAGCTTGTTAATCTCAGCGCGGTACACAGTCTCTTGAGCGGGGTCTCTGGCTAGGCGCCGCTCTGTGTTCAATAGATACTGCTCCGTCGCTTCTTTTGGGGCGTGGAAGGTAGGCATACCCTCTCGCCTCAGGAGTGGAGTTGCGTATCTCATCACTCCGTTGACTTTGACTCTCTATGTCCCTTGCTCGAGGAGGGCTATAGCGTAAATGTCCTCCTTGGAACGAATGTCTTTCTTTTCGTTCTTAAAGGGCATTGTCTCTAGTGTCCATAGCCTCTCGACATGCTGTAGGAGGGTGGTGTCTTCTTCTGTCACTCTGGAGTGGAGGCAGCTAGTGGCTGCTGTTCGGTTAAGAGACTTAGCGAGGGGGCCTTGTAATGTCCATCCTAGGCGGGTCTCGACTGCTGCAGGACAGCCTCTGGGCCCTGTGTGGACCCGGTCAATCGGGACGATGAGGTCTGCATGGTCGGAGCCTATCAGCAGGGTCGGGGTGGCACCGTCTATGAGCGGTATAGGTAGTTGACGCAGGTGCACATATTTATCCATCAGCTTGGCGATGGGGTAGGTGTACTGCGACAGGCCTATTTCTTGGCTGGTGAAAGCATTAGTAATCCTATACCGTCTCTCTGGCTGCCCGCTTGCTGCGATAGTTAAGGAGACATTCTCGCCCTTTATCGTCTTTAGATCTCTTCTTATTGTCCGAATCGTCATCTGGTTTTCGCTCTCCCGCAGCCCCAGCTGGGCCGCAGCGGACGCGAGGAGAAGGGTCTTCTCTGACCCGTCGTCAAGGACGGCGTAAGTGTCCATGACCTTGTCTTGGTAACTCAGTGTTACGCGGACCACCTTTAATAGCACCCGGGCGCCCCCGCTGCTGGCGGGGTCAATGTACATAACACTTGCCTTTGTGCTGCTTGAGGGTGCAGGCTTTCTTCTGTTACTGTCGTGTAGGACATCTAGGTGGGCTCCGTCACACCGACTACACCTCTTCTTTAAGCGGCAATCGGCTGCCATGTGACTGCGCGCACATCGGTAACAGCGTCGGTTGGACTTTATCCATTGACTCACCTCGTCGGCGGTCATCTTCTTGAACGTGTCACATTGTGACAACCAGTGTTCCTTTTCGCAGTACGGGCACACCATCTTCCACTTCTCTTTCATCGAGGGGGTACTGTGGTTCTTGCTGCTCGGTACTGATTCTGATTGGTGCATGACGGTCACCAATCTTCGGCCATCGTTTGCTCTCCTAGGTCCCTCTCTGGAGCTTGGGGTGCTCCGCATGAACGTATCCAACCGTAGGCTGTTGACTTCTCTCGCCAGGAAGTCGGCTAGGTCTAGGAGGGATGGCTCGGGACCGTTAGGATCACGGTGGTCTCTTTGCCGCCTGAAGCGCTCTTGTCGGGCGGGCGGAAGCTTCTCTAAAATCCTCTCGACATTAGAGTTCGCGTACAGTTCGTGCATACCCTTTTCTCTTTGCGCCCCCAGCATCCCTACCAGGGATTGTACCTTGATAGACAGGTCATCTAGTGAGCGATTGTCTGTGGCTGGGGGTAGGCGGTCAATATGCCTTATCTCTTGTATTACGTAGTCCCATATGCGTCCATATCTTTGGACGAGTGCTGCTAGAGCCGCTGTGTATGGGGTAGTAGAGGTGGCATAGGCCAGCGCTATATTGTGCGCTCGGGGCACCTTGAGGTGCTTCAGTAGGATAGCATACTTGTACGGTTCATCAGCTACATCGGACATCATTGTCTCTAAGCACATTCGTAGCTCCGTGTACTGTGCTCTGTTCTCGTGGGTGAAGTCCGGAAACGTCGGTGTGCCAATGTATGATGCCATGGATGGCTGGCACATCGGTGAGCGTTGGAAGAGAGGCCTCCTAGGCGAGTCTCCTCTTACGCCTCTTGGTGGGCTGGTACCTGCTGGGTACCATAGCCCGTGTATCCAGGTGCTATTCCTCGGGGCTGGTCGTGCGTCAAGCTCACCCGTGAATTGAGTCGGGGGTCTGTAGCGCAGAGCCGCGGGGGTAGAGCCTGGGCTGTACTGGACCTCCTGGTCCTGTGGAGTACTGTGCTGCTGTCGGGCTTGACTCTCCTCCTCTCCCTCTTCTTCTTCCTCTGGCAGGTCCTCTAGATCCTGTAGTCGTCTATTTAGCCTCTCCGCGGTGTAGACCGTTTCTTCCTTGTAGCTGGGTCTCACTTGGACCGGTCGGGGAAGGGGTTCGGAGGGGGGTATAGGCTCTCTCTGGTGGTCGGGCTCAGGGTCGCTTGATCGGGTAGGGGAGGGTGCCCTTGACCCTTGTCTTGACGAGGCCCTGGAACCCCGTGCGGAGGGAGGGGGTGTTGCCCTGGTGATCAGCTGCTCCATTATCTGCACTTGTAATCGGTCGCGCTCGGCTTCGCGCTTGGTGAGAGCGAGGTCGCGCTCTGCTTCTCTTTGGGCACCGGCAGCGGCGCGCTGGGCTTCGGCGGCGGCGCGCTGGGCTTCGGCCCGGTCCCTTACCATATTCTCTTCCGTCTGAAGGCGTCTAATCTCTAGACGTATACGATCTTCTTCGCTCCGTTGCTGCGCCTGAAGGTGTTCTCTTTCCATGGAAGAATGTTCGCGCTCACTAAACGTCTGTGCTTGGAGTCGATCGCGCTCTGTTGAGGCTGCTAGGCTGGCGAGGAATGCCTGTGCCAGCATCTTGTCCGCCTCGCTGGGGGAAGACGCTGGTTGAGGTGATCCGCTCAAGGCAGTACTCGTTGGAGATCTGTTCTCCTGTGGCGAGTCCTGGAGATCCATCTCCGGGGTGCTCTCCTCTTCTTGTAGCGGGTAGAGTTCCATCCCTGGAGAGCTGTCTTTATCCTGGAGCTCTCCGGGGACTACTTCTTCGGTCTTGGCGGGGGGTAAAGTCGTGTCGGGTCCCTCCTGGTCCCTACCGTGAGCTTGGTCAGTTACGTTAGAACCCACTAGGGCCTCTATTGGCGGGGTAGCCTGGTCGATAGGGTCGGACATAATTTTACTATCTACTTTTTCCGCGTTTACCGTCTGTAGAAGGCTAGGTAGTATATTGGCAATGTAATCCTCTAAGTACTGAGGTGTCTGCCGTCTACGCTGCGGGCGATCTACTTTAGGAGAACCGTTTTGTGGAGTGTTCATCATAGGCCATGTCAATATTAATACCACTATATTAATATTACACTAGTTACCCTCCGGCTCGAAGGACCAATTGTAACTGAGGGGTACAATTCCCTGACTGTATTGATAAGTATGGTATCATTATGTACTTTATGTACTTTAATTACTGGCCATACAGTACATGATATATAAATATAATGAACACTTCCCACAATGAACCGGTTCTACACAAAGTTGTCTTTAAGTATTTATTGCAGCAAAAGGTACATAATACTTCTCTATTATACTTTGAATGCACTTGTAAGGCAAAGGAATGTGCGTAGGCAAATCAACAATGAATGTCCATTCTCTGGTTACGCAGGAGGTAATTATACAACCTGAATCTTAGGGAATTATATCTATGTATCTACTAGTAAACTAGTAATATATAGCGGGGATACTGGAAGGGTCCCCCTGGTTGTAAGCCAGCAGGGGTAGAGGATCTGTCGGTAGTAGAGAGTCTGGTCAGCGATGACTAAGGAGACTCCAAGTACAGGAGACGGTGCAATAGCCTCTTGATCCACAGACGAATACAGCTGTTCTCCGTAGACTGTAGCTCCACAGTGAAGAAAGCTAGCCGGCCTCAGGCTCTCTGAGGCGCCGACTCGACTTGGCTCCTCGCGGGGTAAATCCAACACGTGTAAGCGTCGGCGATTCTCCGCTCCATAAATCACAGGACCAAAACAAATATAATCCAGCCGCAAAGGGCTATGTAGTCGTCGGGTAGATTAATCCAGTGTACATGTCCACACGGTTCTCGTCTAGGTCTCCTCGGGTGAAAGCGCCATGAAGCAGCCCAGCCTGGATAAGAACTCTAGCTGGTACGAGGAAGCGTTGGTGATGCTGGTCACTGTAGAACTTTAGCCGCACGATACACTATACACAAATAGACTATTACTGACTTAATAGAAATATGTCGCACTCGACGGTATAGCGCCAAACTCTGACAATTCAGTTATTAATTCGCACGCGGTCTCAATGCTCTATTCTGGGGCCAAACAGGCCATACTTCACCGCACGGAGTACCGTGGGTGAGGCTTCAACTTATTGGGTAACTCTTAGACTAAGCGCTTCTGTATTCACCTGCGCCATATTTATATGCACGGTGAACAAACTAGTGCCAACGACATTTCTGTCTCGTATCCCTGGGCAATGCCGGGCATGCACAGACATGTCTTGACGGTGACTTTGAACCTGACTCTGGAGGCTGGTCCCTGGCGCCTGTGGACCGCTGTCCAATAGGAGAATGAAATATTATGGTCTGTAGTAGGCTAAAGGGACATTCCGTGTATATGTACAAGGAATAAACAAGGGATATCAAACGATATACAAATACTATGCAATATATATCAATAAATAAATAGATATATTCGGTTTAATCTGATCCTTTGTAACAGTAGGGATTCACATTCTTTTACGGCTGTGGGTAGGGCGTTCCACATTATTGTGGCATAATTGCGAAATGTGTTTAGTCCCTTGTTTGAACCGAATCTGGGTTGAACATGATTTGTGGAAATCCCTCTGATGTTGTGGTCATGGAATTCACTGACCTTTGGGAAGTATTTCGACATGTACATGGGTATCTTAGTAGTGTATCTTGTAGACCAGGCCCATTGCAAGTTGCTCTACTCTGTCGTCTATTCTAAGCCATCCATAGGTTGTCAAAATGGGTAGGGGTAAGGTGGGTTTTAGGAGTAAGGCCGAGCAGTAGTCTGACCAGTTTGTTTTGTGATGTTTGTAGCCTTGTTTTTACGGCCTTTGAGGTGCTTTGGTACCATGAGGTGTAAGCATAGTGGTAATTGAAGTGTCTCCTAGTGGGGAAGGCCAGTCATCTAACATAATACAGAGAGTACATTCAGAGGCCAAAGTAGAATTGTGTGGTGTTTTGATAGATGATCATAGTCCAAAATAGACCAAAATATTTGTTCTTAACAGTAAAATATAAATAATCTGTGTTGAATTCATCTGATATGAATGTGAAATTTGCTCATCCCAGCAATACTTTTCTTTAAAACATTTGTCCTGTAGTTGTTGTTGTGAAGGTTAATGTATCAATCTACAAACAACCTTATTGATTTTAGATACACTTTTCAAAATCTGTGTGCTGTAAGTGGGTTGAAGTCATGAGGACACCATTGCTAGGCAACTGGACAATGTGTCTTGAAGCCACTGAGGCTAACGATGGTCCACTTACGACGTTGTGAACACCACGACAGTGGGTCGTTGATATGGACTCTTCTTGTAAACACGGAGAACCCCAGTTCCATTTGAAGGCAGCACTGTTTTCACTAGCAAGGCTTTGAGCCTACGACTGAATGAATGAGACTTGGATTATAGTGCACAAGTTATGAGAGAGTTTGTAAACAGATGTTTACATATAGCTTGGCTGGATTCTACGTTCACCATGGAGACATGCGAGAAGAAAAGAAAATCGTCCTGAATTCAAGACATCTCGGGGTGAGTAATTGATATGCAAATTGTCATTTTTGGATGAAGTGCTCCTTTAAATTACACACACAGACCCCAGGGTCAGAGTGTCTCCATCCCACATAGAGATATTCAATGAGGGGTCATGAAATGTTTAGAAGATGATGAGGCTGCAGCTAGGAGGTAATGCAGAGGATACAGAGAACATGATCACTTATTAAACCATAATTGGCAGACCTGTGTGTGTGTGTGTGTGTGTGTGTGTGTGTGTGTGTGTGTGTGTGTGTGTGTGTGTGTGTGTGTGTGTGTGTGTGTGTGTGTGTGTGTGTGTGTGTGTGTGTGTGTGTGTGTGTGTGTGTGTGTGTGTGTGTGTGTGTGTGTGTGTGTGTGTGTGTGTGTGTGTGTGTGTGTGTGTGCGCGCGCATTAATGCACATGTCCCTGTGCATTAACCTGTGGGTTTTATGTTTCATTCAGCCATACGATTGATCACTGGTGCTGGTTATGCTACTCACCATTGTGTTCTGTATAATAGTTGGATGGTCTTCCCCAGCAGGGAGGCGAGAGCTGCTTTGGCATCTGTTTCTACAGTATATAAAGCCATAATTGGAGATTGCCCAGAATTTGTGTAATGATCTCACTTCGCTATTGGAGTGGACATCTGGACCCTATGGTACACGATCCAATTATTGGCTTACACTTAGAGTCCTAGACGTTGTACTGAATATGGGAAATCTACTCTTAGCTTCTGGGCTCCTGACAAGTGGAATATAACAAACTCTAAAATACTTTGGTATACTTTGGTCAGTTTAAATCCTTAATCACCAACCATACTGTACCATCATAATCTGCCATTTTATTTTACTTGATTGTACAAACTCTATTGTGTTTGCATTTATTGTATATGTATTGTATTTTCTATATATGTATGGTTAACGTCACTGAAAGGGCTTTTTCTGAATTATGGAGTTGAAATAAAGATTGCATGAATGTACGTTTGTTATGCATGCGCGCGTGCCTGGGTGTGTCTTTGTGTACCCGCATATATTTGTATATTTGTGTATTCATCTTGTTCAGTCCAAGTTCGTTCTCGATGGGTAGGAATGTAAATTAGAAAGTTATCTGTGAGAAAAGCCAGAGCTGTATTTACTCCCAGGCTCACGCTGCATACCAATAGGCTTTGGAGAGACATTACGATGCAAGGCACCACACCACAAGTTCCTCTTCATGGTTTCTCTGTACACGCGATGGGGAAATGAGACATAGTTACCGTCTGGTGATAGGTAAAACCAATGTACAGTATGGCTGGCCTATTCCCTGTGCTCTTTAGTTATTAATGAGCTGTCGCCATTTTGGCTATGAGGTGCAAGACTGAATGATGTTGCATTCAAGAGGAATATGAAAAAAATTAAATAAAAATGTTGTCCTTGATTACCTCTTTATTTCATAATCTTAAAATCTCCCATGTTTGCTGTGAGGAGAATATGGATCAGGGTTGGCTGTTTCGTCATTCCCACTCGTATACCAAAATCCATTTGAATTGAACAATTTAGCTTTTCGCATAAAATATTGATTTGCGTTTAAAATGCGTTTAATTTAGAATTAATTCGATAAAAAAAATGTATCGTGTCCCACCACTAAAATATACATAACATAACTATATCCTACGTCTGCTTTGGTATAAATATACAGAACATAACTCTATTGTATGTCTGCTTTGGTATAAATACAGAACATAACTCTATTCTACGTCTGCTTTGGTATAAATATACAGAACATAACTCTATTGTATGTCTGCTTTGGTATAAATACAGAACATAACTCTATTCTACGTCTGCTTTGGTATAAATATACAGAACATAACTATTCTACGTCTGCTTTGGTATAAATATACCTAACTCTATCCTAGGTCTACTCCTGGTACAATATATATATAACTCACCTAATTCTATCCTGTGCAAATATACAGCACTACCCTGGTATAAATAAACACAAGCAAGCACTTTATGACTTCCCTTTCCGATTGTGGAGACATCCGTTGCTCCGCCAGGTGATTACTCTGAGCTCTCACCAAGACCCCCTGGGGAGAGAAGAGATTTGAATAACGCTCTGCCACTGGTTTCATGATTCACTACCTCACGCCTATTTGTTAAAGTGCTACAGCTATTTTTGTGTGGATGCTGCTTTGGTGTTTTTTTTGGGGGGGGGGGGGGGGGGGGGGGGGTATGTGCCTCCTTCTCTCTGTCTATTTCTGCTTCTCTCTCTTTCTCCTTTTTTCTTCTTCAAGAGGCCTCTGGAGAGATGCCAGTTTGTGTACCTTGCATGTGTATACTGTTTACTTTACTTTACTCATAGTATATATTCAGATTATAATTATTTATTGCCCATATTTATCGTAACGTATAATATAACTGATAGGGCATAAAATACCCTCATCTGCACCTTTGATTACACTGTTTAGTTTATCATATTCTTATATTCAGAGCTAATTATATTGTTACTGTTTATTCTGTTTATAATTTTTTTACCATGTCCATACCTGTACCTCCTCCCCCCCCTCCCCCATGCTACTATGACGCCCGAATTTCCCCAAGGGGATCAATAAAGGAATATCTTAAAGGTTATGTTAAAGTGGTATGTGGTCCGGTCATGCTGCTCTGATTATGTCCCCATGAAAGTACATAGTCTTCATCCATTTGTTTCATGTTTTCTATGCAAAATCATTTTACATATACAATTACGTATTTTTCTGAAGTTTGTACCACCACAGTGGAACGGCGACTTTCCACAGGAGCCCGAAGAAGAGAGGGTCTCAGCCAGCTGGTAGATGCAGAGCGTAGGGATCTTGAGGGTACAGTACAATTAATCACAATACATTTTAATCCAATCCAATCTAATATAAGTACATAAGGAAATTGTACAGCATTTTGTGCAGGCAAGCTGGGATGTTGTTGCGGCTATACCTGGGACCCTGGCGGGGATCGTGGAGAGCTGCTGCTGTATGATCTAGACGGAGAGTGTTTGATTAGATCATTTACACATGATAAGCATTTAACATTGAAGTCGGTCTTGCAATCAGTGACGTAAAAAAAGATATCCACTTCATTAATTTCTTTTGCCAAACATATTAGTGTTATCTCACTCTCACGTTTGCCTCTGCCCACTCAGTGTAAAACACCAGTCATCTTAATGAAAAGCAGCACTACTAATGAAGATTCTCCACCGATGCGTCAGGCCCATGGATCCATGAAATAATTTTAACGGAGGGGGGAGAACCCAAAGTGTGTGAAATGATTAAACTGGCCGAACCTGAAAACAAGGAGGACGGCCTCGCAGAGGCTCACAGAGAGGTAATAACCAGAGACCGGACAGTCCAGCTCGCCCAGGGGTTTACCTCGGGATCAGGGCGGCTTTAATTGAGGTTGTATTAAGGACCTGGAGAGGTGGAATTAGAACGCCAGGCTAATCATCTTAATGATGTGCCCCCGGGTCACTAGAAACTGTAGCCTTTCCCCCTTCCCTCCCGTCAGGAAGTCAGGGTCACTTTTTTTGACGGATGCGGAGAGAGAGGACTCCTCTGCGATCGGAGAAACCAGGCCACCAAGAGCAGTAGACACGCTGATTCACTTTTAATGAAGGCTTGTGAGTCACCATCCTGTCCCACGGAGACCTGTACTGTACATACAATACAAAATACAACAGAACGGCTGGGAGGGGTATTTTAAGGGGTCATCGGGAGTCCTGTGAAGCTTTTCATGTTGCTTATTTCCTATCGAAAACTTTTTATGGACTCAGCTCAGAGAGAGAAAGGCTCAGCCTCTCGCTGTACAGTGATTTGGATGGTGGAGGGGAGAGCAGAGAGAGGGGGGGGGGGGCTCAGCCTCTCGCTAGGGCATTGATTGGGTAGAGGTGGAGGAGAGAGAGAGAGAGAGAGAGAGAGAGAGAAGAGAGAGAGAGAGGAGAGAGAGAGAGAGAGAGAGAGAGAGAGAGAGAGAGAGAGAGAGAGAGAGAGAGAGAGAGAGAGAGAGAGAGAGAGAGAGAGAGAGAGAGAAATGGCTCGACCTCTCGCTAGGGCAGTTATATGGATGGAGGGAGGAGAGTGAACACACAATGTAGACCGAGGGCACTTTCACAACCTGAAATACTCAATGTCAAAGGTCACTTGTTACTTTTGTATGATGCAGTTTTCTTTTGTTTCAATTGACAATGACAAATGAACCATGCTACTAGCAAGAAAAATCCAAAATACTACAATATTTAGGTTGTCCAATTCCCTATCAGTGATTATTATGTACTACTGTCTACCGTAACATAACTAGATTTTGGCAGCAGATCCTGGGACAAAGTTCCTGTGACAAGATTGTCTGCATCTCTTGTCTTTATTCCTTGGATGAGGGGAATTCACTCAGACAGTTTGTCATGTTCGTTTTGAGGACAAAGCCATGGCTAAACGAATTACCGTAAAAGCAGAAGATAGGAATTTGAGTATCACACGTAAATGTATCGCTGTGGTAACATAAGCAGAAATTTATTAAAATTATTTTATTTAGATTGTATTTATTTAATTATGAAATAGAAGCTAGAGGCTTTCACTTTGTTTTAGCTTCTTGGTTTGAAACTGTTCATTGAGAGAGAGAGAGAGAGAGAGAGAGAGAGAGAGAGAGAGAGAGAGAGAGGAGAGAGAGAGAGAGGAGAGGAGAGAGAGAGAGAGAGAGAGAGAGAGAGAGAGAGAGAGAGACAGAGAGAGAGAACATTGTCAACCAGCAAGGGCATCTTTCTCCATCTACAGATGTATATCTCTTCCCTGCATGTGTGCCTCCTACCATATCATGCTGATCTTTAACCAGGGGAATTAAACTCTTTATTTCCAGGCAGACCATCTGTATTGCCATGCAGAGTTACTCCATTACCCAATTTTAGCAGCTAGTGTGTAGCATTACCGGGCGCGCGCGTGTAGGTTCAAAGGTCACCGCAGCGACCAACAGTTATATGAGATAGTAAGAATGTGAACATGCATTGGTTAGCCGATGTGAAAGGAACAATAGGCGGACGTTAATTTTGGGCGTTGATAAATATTTTCAAATCCTTAAACCAAATTAGACGAACGGAACACATCAGGATGCCTCCAAAGCCACGTCACGCAACATAGCTAGCAAGCAGCTATGAGTTAGCAGCAGGCCTTGTGTGCGTGCAACTGTTGACCTATGTTTCCACCCTGGATGTTGAGAGGACGCTGGCGTGTTTATCGCCGCTTCTCATTTTGTGACATTTTGTTTGTTTGTTTGTGAAATCAGTGCCTACTATTACTGCAGTTAGCGGGGACTTAATATTACATATATTAACTCAACTCCGCGCTGCTAACAGCCTGAAGATTGCACTCTTTGACTCGAGTACTCACCCAGCTCTCAGCTGCCCGGTCAGCTGTTAGCCCTGTAGCTCTGCTGCTAGCTTCCTGCTAACCTGCTTGCTAGCAGGCTAACCACCTTTGTTGTTAGCGGTCTTTCTGGGGACATTCCAAAGTTCCTCGACTCGCCTGATCGGGTGCCACGCCATCGGGACTTCCATGGGCTGCCTTTCACTACTGGCTGTACTGCTAGCTGCAACTGCGACCCGAGGACGGACACCTCTTCCCCGACTTGCGGCCCTGGTAGATAGCCGGCACTCCTCTGCTTCTGCCATGGTATTTTTTTTAATATTCGATACCGCAACTTCGGAACCATTTCTGTAATTTCACACCAAACTGCATTGATACCATCAAGTCTCTGGGGCTTATTCATCACCCTCACTATGTGCACAGAGCCTCCTGACAAAGTTTGTTTACAACGCAGGGCATCCAATTCCCTCTGTGCTGTCTGACAGGCGCTGCAACAACACACAGCTGCAACGTCATCACAACAAATCACAGGTGCGCACCCAGTCCAATCTGTGGCCTCTGGTTTGTGTTGACATCCCTCCTGTCTGCCCCAGCATCCCTCAGCAATCTAACATTCATGCTCCAGAATGTTCGCTCCCTCAATAACAAATATTTTCTTATTCATGACATATTAACCGACAGGAAATTAGATTTTTTTATGCCTTACTGAAACATGGCAAAATCAACAGGATTTCATCCCACTCAACCAAGCCACACCCCCAGGCTATGCTTATATACAGAAACCACACTCTCAGGGTTGTGGTGGAGGACTGGCTGTGATACATCGGGCTGACTTCCTGGTCAAAGAGCTCCCAATACCCACTGTCACCTCCTTTGAGTCTGTGGCTTTCTCACTACCTAGGCCTACACCACTCCAGGTAGTCCTTATCTACCACCCCACCCAAAGCCTCCACTACCTTCATGTCTGACTTATCTGAACTCCTCACCACTGTCTGCACCACCTACTCATCCACACTCCTGCTTGGGGATTTCAATATCCACATGGACAATACCAGCTGCTCCGCAGCCATTGATCTCTCTTTCTCTTTGTGTAAAACTTTTTATTGTGGGGATTGTATTCTTGTGTTTTTATATTGTATGTTTTTAACATTGTCTGTACTGTATGTGGCACCAAGACAAATCCCAATCAACAGTGTTGAAATGGCAATAACGTTTCTATCTATCTATCTATCTTCTCTATTGGCCTGCTTTAACATCACACAGCACATCAAAAGTCCCACCCACACCAAAGGCCACACTTTAGATCGTGTATGCTCCACTGGCACAACCCCAACTGATCTACAGTGTCTTGACCTAGCTGTGTCTGACCACCATACTGTCCTGTTCACTATTCCTGCTTCCCTACCCAAGCTACGAGATGCACAGACCATCACCTACAGGAATATAAAAAAGTTCCCTTTTTTCAGGGAAAAGTGTATTCCATCTACCACTACACCCCCCTGCTCTTAATCAGCCTCAGTGCTCCCTCTCCTCCTTTGCACCTATTGCTGCTCTCCAGGTGGCTAAGCTGGTCACCGAGGCCAAGGCCTCCACCTGCTCCCTTGACCCCTTGCCCACAGTCCTGGTCAAAGCCGGCCTACCTGCCATGTGCCCTACCATCGTGGGAATAATTTATTCCCAGCATCAGTCACGCTCATTCTGAAGAAGCGTGGTCTGGACCCAGATGACCTTGGGAATTACTTCCTTTCCTAAGCAAGATCCTGGAAAGAGCAGTGGCCGCCCAACTGCACCAACACCTGCATCAGCCTCCTCATCCTCCTCGATCTGTCTGTGGCTTTTGACACGGTATCCCACTCCATTCTCCTCAACCGCCTCTCTGACCATCTGGGTGTTACTGGGATTGCTCTCACATGGTTCGAGTCCTACCTCACTTACAGAAAACAGTCCATCTCCTTCTGTAACTCCACCTCCACCTCCACCCCTGCCCCAGTCAACTAAGGTGTGCCTCAGGGTTCCATTCTTGGTCCACTCCTCTTCACTATTTACATGCTCCCCCTTGGTCACATCATCTGGAAACATGGTCCACACCTATGCTGATGACACTCAGCTCTACATCAGCACCTCACCCCCCACAGCACCTCGTCAACTGCCTCCTTGACATCAAGGCTTGGATGTCATCCAATTTCCTGAAGCTAAATAGCAAGAAGACAGAGCTCATGGTTGTGGCCAAGCAGTCACTGCTCCAGAAGGTTGGAGATCTCCTCCTAGAAGTGGATGGCTGCTCAATCCACCCTTCCCCAGAAGTCCGCAACCTGGGTGTCATACTGGACTCCACCCTCTCCTTTCATACCCATATAAAATCAAGAACTAAATCAGCTTTTTTCCATCTCAGGAACATTTCCTGACTCCGGCCATCTCTCCCCGACTCAGTAGCAGAGACTCTTATTCACTCCGTCACTTCCCGTCTGGACTATGCAAACTCTGTTCTTGTAGGGCTACCTTCAAACTCCTGCTCCTCACCTACAAGTCCCTCCATGCCCTCGCCCCCCGATACCTGTCTGATATCCTCCACCAGCACACTCCATCCCGGAACCTACGATCCTCTGATCTAGGTCTCCTCTCCATCCCTCGCACCAGGTTACAGACTTTTGGGGACAGAGCCTTCAGCGTGGCGTCCCCTACCCTCTGGAACTCTCTCCCCCCCGAAATCTGCAATGCCCCAAACCTGGACACCTTCAAATCTCTTCACCAAAGCTTTTCCCCATCAGTTAGTTTAGATTAGATTAGGTGCATTATCCCTTATTACCTTCCCTCATTCCCCTTTCCCCCCCCCCTATTTCCCTAGCCCTAGTTTTTGTCCTGATTGTGAAGCAACCTTGGGTTCTATGAAAGGCGCTATATAAATTTGATCTATTATTATTATTATTATTATTAGGGCTACCCAGCAATGCCTTAAACAGGCTACAATATGTACAAAATTATACTGCTAGGGTTCTCATACGCACCAAGTCCTGGCACCACATCACCCGCAACCTCATCCACCTCTGCTGGCCTGCACTCTTTCAAATCCCAATTCAAAACGTAACTTTTCACCAAATGTATAAATGACTGCCTGATATCCCTCTTTTCTTTTTTACTTTGTTGTTACGTTGTTCTCCTGATCCCCTTCCCCTTAGCTGCCCCCCAATTTTAAGCGCCTTGGGTCTCCTGAAAGGTGCTATATAAATCCAAGATATTATTATTATTACGTGAATAACAAACGAGTGCGTGTCACTAGAGGGTTTGATTGCTCATTCCAATCATTTGACTTGGTCGTTCGTTTGATTGGATGTCGTTGTTTTAGCTCCTGCCCCTTACCGGAACGACATATTATTTTGAGTATAATCGATTACTGTCGAGATGTAATAAGAGATCTGAAATGTTGTCAAAAATCGGCAGCAGTCTATTTATCCTTTAAGTTGGCATGTGCTCAACGTAGATGGACAGACAGACAGCAGGACGGAAGGACCTACTGACAGATAGATCGACTATAGTTGGTGATCTCCGGTTTTCAAATACCTTTGTCGATGTCAATGCTCTTCAGAAAATCCAATACATTATTTTGTCACTGAGCAGATATAATTTTCATTCTGTTTGGTTATTTTTTAATTAGAACCTAATCAATCCAAATGGGTAATCACTCAGATTGTAATGGACAGATGTAAGAGGATAGGTAAACACAAATCAAATATTTTTGAGGTGCTAGTATTGGCAGCAAGATTCAAATAGGAGGAAATGTCAGTGCAAAATGTTTGTATGACAGATGACCCTGATCAGGGCTGGACTGGGGGGAACTGTCATTTTTGGCCCAGACCGGCCCACCACAATCGGTTGGACACCACCCACCAGTACACCATCCTTGCGGTCCCCTTAAATATGCGTACCTACTGTACTATTCCCCCAAACCACTACAACGGTCAATGGTCTCTAACTACACACCCTCAAGACCCCTACGCTCTGCATCTTCTGGCCGCCTCAGACCTACTCCTATCCAAGCTCCGGGAGGGTCATCAAAGAGAAGTCGCCTATTCTCAGTCCTTGCCCCACAATGGTGGAATGAACTACCCACCCCAGTTAGGACAGCCGAAACACGTCCAATATTTCACCGTCTACTAAAGACGCACTTCTTCAACCATCTGAATTAAAAAAAAAGAAAAAATATCTAACCCTAATGTACTGTCATGCACTTGTCCTAATAAACTAACCTACACTGTAGCACTCAACACTTTGATGAACATTGGTGCTCAGCTGATAGAGTTGTGCCCTTCCTGATGGCTTGTCGTACAGAACTTGTATGTCGCTTTGGATAAAAGCGTCAGCTAAATGACTAAATGTAAATGTAAATGTAGTAAGTGCCATGGACAAGTGTACCAGTGCAAGTTGTTGGATTCTCGTGTTTCAGCCTTTAATCTCTATGTGGTTCCGTGAAGTCTGCGCTGTGTTTGTTATCTCTTACTCATCTTACTGGCTGTCACACGCTGTCTCCCCCGTTAATAAATCCGTAATCAGAAGAATCGACCTACTGGAAACATGGTACCTTTCCTTGAAATGTTATGTTTATTCCATAAACATAGACTTGTACAAGATGGAAACAGTTCTGAAAGTCTTTGAAAAGTCTATTCAATTAATTAATTCTACCGATCTCTCCTGCGATCAGCTCGATGATTGTTGTGGCCCAGTGGTTAGCCAAAAGCCTTCCCTGTTAGCCGAAGCTAGCTATCTCGTGGCTATAGAGGGTGGAAGGGCCTCCCATCCCCCGCCCTCCAGCTGCTGCAGTCTCTCTGTCCACCTGTCTACGCATTTGCCTCATCTCCTAGTCTGGTTAGTCTTCTGAAGAACTCACAGCTTACCGTCTTCAAGTCTCGTGATGTTGGGTGCATGCTCAATGGACAGCACAAAAAACGAATTTGTCTAGGTGGAGACTAGAGCTACCACAGATAGTAATAAGTTATAACAGTAAGTAATACATACTATATATATCCTAATAGTTACTTACCACCATACTTGGCTGAAAATAAACGTTGCTGCCTGTTGTGAATGTGTTTTTTCCTACATAAGTAGGCATACATTTTTGCAGTTGAGCAAAAATGTGCAGGTGAGTAAGCTTTATGTGCTGTGTCTTCCATCGAGGACCACATTGGAAATAAGTGTTTTAATGAATGCTTTTAGGTGATATCCTCAGGAATATAAATTGGTCATGATAATTAGTTGTTTGTAATTTCCAAATAAAAATCGAATCAAATAAAAAAAGCAGTTTTTGCAGTTGAGCTACATGTGTATACAGCCTTTTCGTGCATCTTTATCAAGGGAACCCTTATCCTAATGATTTTTTTTATAATATTATGATACGATATGGACCTATGGTCAGGTCACTCACAGCAACGTGGGCTTAGCTTAGCCAACGCGAAGATGCTGACAAAATAACGTTAGCTAGTTAACTGCATTAGCTACAAAAACAATGTCAATAGCTTGCCTGCTCCACTGCCTGTGTCTGCTCCTCTGCCTGGCAGTGGGCCACCTGAGGCTGTTGCTGCACTACTGTGTGGATGACGACGTTGAAGCTGCAGAAAACATTTCTGTTATTTTAGTACATTTGGCAGCATCCACCTCGCAATTAATTTCTCTGCACCCCCCTACTTCTGTTTCAGGTCCCCTTTAACACTTTCCAGTGTCCATGCTTTTAAGCTCCTTCCCAGAATATGGCACCCCCCTGCTGCTAATGGGTAGTCTCTCTCCTACAATCCTTCGACCTGAGACTCTCCTGTGACTTCAGCATAATTAACACATTGTTGGTGGAGCTAAATCAATGATTAAATAAACAAACAAATGAACAGCAAATCATCATCTGCTGTCGCTTATTACTGTTAATTAATAAATGGTGATTGTAGAACTGTTGTATAAAAGCAATATCACCCTCGAGCTTGTGCTGTTACACTGAATATCAGCATGGTTGTGATTATCTTCAGGCCTGTGGCCTCCTACCCACGAGCGAATTATATCCGTGCTGATATTCAGTATAGCAGCACACCCTCTTGTATGATATTGCTTAAGGAAAGATCCCCTCAAAGTCATTACCTTACCAGCTGAACAATGTATAGCTGTCGCTAGGTAAATTAATCCTCACTCAACATCAAAGTTCATCCAAGTTTAAATTCTGCTGATAGTATGCACTTTGATGCCCTCCATTACATTAATAAGCACCTCGAATGAGACAGAAGCCAAGCGTCATTATTTTCCAGAAAGACAAGGAAGGAGCTGTCCACCTTAATTATATACCCCGGTGATACCGCGGTACATATAGATGAGTTCCGGACCTCCGGTTGGAATGCATGAGAATGGGAGTTGAAGCTGCATTGATTAATCATCAGTGCACCAAGTATGCCTGTAGCCTGGCAGTGAACAGAATGAGTCTTGAATATCTTTGTCCCCTTTTAACCTGCGGCCGACGAGGTTTTCAGTTGAGGGTCCCGCATGCAGGACAAACAGGCAGAGATGATGCGGAATAAACACAGTGGTGGGTCTCTTTAATAACAGGATGCAGGCGGAAACGGTAAGATACGATAAGATAAGATATTCCTTTATTGATCCCCTTGGGGAAATTCGGGCATCATAGCAGCATGGGGAGGGGAGGTACAGGTATGGGCATGGCAATAGTAGAAAGTAGGCCTGTCCCTGCAGGATTTGTATTGTTGACTTTGATTGGCCGGAATTTGCAGATAGTCGACTTTTTTGGGGGATCAATTCCATTTGGGCTGTGGGGGGTGCTTAATGTCTGAAGAAGTCAACTGAAGGCTTATTGTCCTCTGTGAAAGCATGCAATTGGTCCACTGATGGATACATCATTATGTCTATTGTCTAGTGTGTGAAATCCTCTTTCAGTGCCTCTGTGCCCTTTTCTTAGGCAGTTAGCCTCGCTGGTATGTGCGCCATTAGTGTTAGCCACGCTTCTAGGCCTCTTTGCTTTGGGAAAGAATGATTAAAAAAATTATAATCTTGTTTTTTTTCTTTTTGCATTCGACTAAGAGGTTGGCAGTCGACTACGACTCCTTTCGATCGATTAGTTGACTATTTGACTAATCGAGGTCAGCCCTAGTAGAAATACATACTGTAGGTAATAACATGCATCCAGCATGTCCTTGAGCCATGATTTCAGGCCCTCCCCAAAAAATCCTGAACACAAAATTGGTGAAAAACGGTCTAACTCAGAGTTACTGTTAACAGAGTTAACAGTACAACAGAGTTCACAGTCTTTTCACATGTTGTCAGCAACTATCTGCATCTACCTCTGAGTTTGCTTTACCTGCTCTACTGTAAATCCACTGCAGGTGGATTTAACAGGTGACGATACAGTATACAGTATGCATGCACATGTTCTGTTTTGTTTATAATTGCATTATCTTTAGCACTACACACTCCCAACACCAAATGCTGCATAGAAGACAGTTCAGAGTCACCTTTCAATCTCGTTGTGGCATTTCTTGTTAAGATTTAGTGTTAAGCTCATTAGCTCATTCCAACAGCCATCACTGGTATAGATTATCTGATCAGCAACTCTGCAATAATTAACACAAAATAAATGTTCTGGTATCCCGTTCACACTTCACGTTTTAACGTTTTAAGAAAATGTGTCCTTGAAACAAGTAAAATAATCTGCCAGTGCAGGAAGCTAATTTGTCTTGACAAGATTACAAAATATCTAATCACTCCTGATTGGATAAAGTGGGAAGGGATACCAGAAAATGTATTATCTGTTTACTGCAGAGGGACTGGGAGACAAATGTTATTGACCAAACAATTTATATCAGTGATGGAGCTATTTAAGAATATTTTACAGTACCTAGGTTATAATTATCTTTATTTTAACACCCAACATACAGGCTACACCACAGGAAGAGCAAACAACCAAACACACTAAGGAAAATGAATATAAACCAGATTAAATTGTTCATATAAGCAAGACCCCCCAACACACACACACACAGAAACACATATAAACGCACACACGCAGAAACACATATACACGCATACACACAGAAACACACATACACACAGACACACAGACACACACACTCCTCACTGGCCCCACCAGCATTGGAATCTCAGCATTAATAGACTGTAGAAAGTCCATGCAGCATATCGCCGCTCCAGCGGGAGCACAGAGGACAGTGAGAGTTCAGCAGCACCATGGCCTTGATGCTTGTAGTAGGGGTGGACGGTATAAACGGTATACGGTATAAACGGTATGAATTTGCGCTATGGTATGGATTTTTACTATACCTTCATGCCTTGTCTCTGGTAGACTCAGTGGCGGCCGCTGGCGCTGGTGCCTTGTAGGTCGCAGTTCACGTTAATAGGTCGAGTTGAAAATGTAATGCTCTGAGATGCTCTGGAGCAATCTCTCTCTGTCTCTCGGATCAATCAAATCAAATAATTAACACATGTATGTTGTCATTTTAAACAACTCACCATTCATTCATTATGCATCAGCAGCAGCTAAATTAATGTTATAGTTCACAACACAGCAGCGCGTTTTGAATCGCTAGCCTATTAATTATCGTCTCAGCAAGCACAGTCAATACTTTTTTCCGTAGCCGCATTTCGCGGAGACAGCTGTGTATAGCGAGAGAGAGAGAGCGAGAGAGAGAGAGAGAGAGAGAGAGAGACTCACTGTTTAGTTGAAACGTCCAGGGCAGGAGAGCTTGATAAACGTGTATAATCCACTGTTGAATGATGTATTCCAGACCACTGTCCACTGTCTCCAGACTGCATATAGCTTGTTAGCCAAGTGTTAGCTTGTTAGCACAACACAAGTACATTTCTTTGTCCATTTTTCCGCGTCGAACAGACTGCAAACTACCTGGCGTTCTATCGCCATGCTCTAAGACAAACTCTAACCGTAACCAACTTTGAAAGAGTGCCTAAGCTTAACCATCTAAAGAACTTGCAGTCACGGCACGCTCTGCTGCCTGCATTTCACAACAACACAACAACACAACGATCTCTCACCAACGGACCGGAATAAGCTAGAATTGGAACATTAGAAATTGGATTCGGCCAATCAGAGATCGTCTCTGTGAAATTCTGCTACGGAAAAAAATACTGGCGTCGGCCAATCAGAGAGCGTCTCCGCGAAATGCGGCTACAGACATTCTTGACGCTACTGGCTAGACCGCTTCAAATCGCGCCCGGATTCCAACATAATAGTCATATTTCAACGCACAACGCGTTACGCACTGATTGGCTTCGACGGATACAGCGATCAAACCGTGACGCGCACTCAGAGCGCTATTGCGTCTAGCCCGGGCCAAGAAATACAAAAAAAAAAAGTGATGTCACTTCCTGTTCAAGAAAACGAGTATTTTTTTTATTTTATATAATAACGTTATATTGTGCATTGGAAACACAAACATACTTAAAATGAGTAAATATTATTAATTTTAAACATGTTTATATTATTTATAGGGCTATAAAACAAAAAACTAAAAAGTTTTATTTTATTCTTCTTCTCTGATTTAACAGCAGTCAGCAGGTGGGTCGGCGCCCTTGCGCCCCTAGTGGCAGAGCCGCCACTGGGTAGACTAGAGCAGGGGTTCCCAAACTTTTCAGGCCGCGAGCCCCAAATAACGGTGTCAGAGAGCCGCGACCCCAACTATTATAAGAGGTAAAAATAAATACAAATTTAAATAAAAATTTTTTTCCTATAAATGGAAATGTAGGGTCCTACTAATCACCCCAAAGTACCAGAAAATACCCCAAAATACCCCAAAATACCCCAAAGTATACCCCAAAATATTCCAAAATACCCCAAAGTATACCCCAAAATACCAGAAAATACCCCAAAATACCCCAAAGTATACCCCAAAGTACCAGAAAATACCCCAAAATACCCCAAAGTATACCCCAAAATACCAGAAAATACCCCAAAATACCCCAAAATACCATAAAATACCCCAAAGTACCAGAAAATACCAGAAAATACCCCAAAGTATACCCCAAAGTACCAGAAAATACCAGAAAATACCCCAAAATACCCCCAAAGTACCCCAAATAGTGTGTAATAGTGTAATAGTGTAATAGTAGTAATAGTGTGTAATAAATAGTGTAATAGTGTGTAATAGTGTAATAGTGTAATAGTGTGTAATAGTGTAATAGTGTGTAATAGTGTATAATTATAGGAGGTAAAAATAAATAAAAATTTAAATAAATATTTGTTTTCCTATAAATGGAAATGTAGGGTATAGAATAGAATAAAAAATATTGCATTACCAACAACCATACAACAACATGTATAGATTATGGCTAGTTTGAACATAATGATATGGAACACTGGTGGAATAAATAAACAACACAAACGAAAAAGCGTGCTCACACTGATGAAAAAAGAACAGGTGGACATAGCTCTGCTAAGCGAAACGCACATTTTAGAGAAAGACATAGATATGTTAGCGGACAACACATATCATAACATCAGTCACTCTTCCTTTGGAACGAGAACTCGGGGAGTAGCCATAGTCGTTAGACGGAAGTTGAATATTGAATTGAAGGGAGTATGGTCTGATGCAGATGGTCGGATAACTATAGCTAAGATTTTACATAAGAACAGAAAAATAGCGTTGGTAGCGGTATACGCCCCAAATTTATACGAAGTTAGTTTCTTCACTACACTTACCAGAGCAATGTTAGACCTTCCCGAATACTCATTTATAATCGGTGCGGATTTTAATGCCATTTGGAACCCAAGGATGGACAAATCAAACCCCTCCTTTTCCAATGAACAAAAAAATGCATCTAATGCATTAAAGGATTGGTCGAAGATTACAGGTGTAAATGACTTATGGCGTTCACTCAACCCCATGACCCGGAAGTACTCTTGTCGATCTGCGAGACATAATACATTATCCAGAATAGATTACGTTTTCACAACCCCGAGACTATTTGATAACTACGATGTGGAAATGATACCCAATGCATTGTCTGATCACTGTTATTTACTCTTAAAAGGAACATTTGGTATACTATCATCCCGAGCCCCAAGATGGCGATTTAACACGATGCTGCTTAATAACAAGGAATTCATTACACAAATCAAAGAAGCTCTTACGGTATTCCTACGGATAAATGTGAATTCGGTGCAGGACCCCAGAATATTATGGATGTCGACAAAGGAAATGATCAAGGATTTCACTGATAGCTTTTCCTCCCAAATACGCAAGAATCGATGCTCAAAACTGGCTGAACTGGAAACACTTTACTCAACGTTATTTAATTCTTTGCAATACAACAACTCGGTTCAACTGGAAAATCAAGTCAATATACTAAAAAAAGAGATTAACGCCATATACAGACAACAATCTGAATTGCAAATACGTAGCACAAGACAACAGCAGTACTCCCAAGGTTCCAAACCAAGTCACCTATTAGCTATGCGACTAAGAGTCAACGCAAAATTTGCAGATATAACCAGTGATGGGCAGTAGCTTGCTACAAGTAGCGAAGCTACATAGCTTAACTACAATTCTCAGTAGCGTGCTGGTAGCTCGCTACTTTTTAACCAGGGTAGCGTTCTCTGTAGCGCAGCTCGTTTTCGAATCAAGTAGTGCCGTAGCGTCAGCAAAACGCTACACGCTACATATCCGGAGAAACAGACACAAACAAAAAAGAGTGTCGTGTTCTTCTGTCCTGCAGCTGGATGCTATTGGAGAAAACCCACTATGATTGGTTGGTTGGTTTAGGTATGAGTATGACGACTCACGATTAGACCAAAACATTACGGGTAGGCCAATCAGAGGCAGGATAGGGCGGGACATGCCACTCCAGCTCGGCAAACCAGGAAGTAAAAAAAATCTAAACACAGACCATGAAATGAATGAACGAACCGTTAGTCCGCGCGAAATAGCAGAAGGATTCGATGTTTCCAGGGCTGATGGCATTGATGAAGATGATGTCAATAACAACAACATATGTGTTTATTGTGTCCGCCAAAAACGAAGCTTCTCTCAACATCCCACACGTCCAGCACTAACTTGAGAACACATATATTCAGGTAAGCTGATGAAAAGCTTTACATCCCAAACAGCACACAAGTCAGTGCACTTTTTGTCAACAGATTTAACTAACATGTTTCACTGTAGGCAGAAAATGAACAATATTATGGGGGTGGAGAAAAGAAAAAACAAACTACCATAAATAGTACATACACTAAGAGGGAAAATATCACCTAGAGCAGTGGTTCTCAACCCACATGATTTTGGGGCCATGGAATGTTTTGTGAGTTACATATTTAAATACATTTGGTCATTTAGCTGACGCTTTCATTCAAAGCAACTTACAAATTGTGTACAACAAGTCAGCAGGAGTGGTACATCTAGCAGCCAAGGATAAGTAGTATTGTTTGTCTAGCAGTGTCGAGCTTGAGTGTTATACTCTTGAGTACATACTGTACTGTAGTAGTATAGACATATTAGCATAGTTGGTGGTAGTATAGACATGGTAGCATAATAGTAAAATGCAGTAAGACAGTTATTATTAGTTCAAATTCAGATATTGAAGAAGTGTGTTTTTGGTTGATAAAGTGGGCTGGTTTCAGCTAGGAGAGGGTATCAGGCAGCCAGAAGATGCAGAGTTTAGGGATAAATAATACATAAAGATAGAATAGAAAAGAAAAAGACCATTACTGAATCAAAAGTAATCAACAAACTATACTATAAAAACGTATCAAACCAAATGGTCTCTTTCTTTTCTTTTGTAGAGGCTGCACCCAGCTAAACTTGCCTTCCTGGATTTTGTACATAATACAAGTTCATGTTAAAAGGATGACACAAAAAGCCAGACCGAGGGCTTGTTTCAGTTTTATAATAAACAATCAAACTGAGCATTTATTTTGCCTGTCTATTTGTTTGATGGAAACTTGATCATGAAGTACAAAAAAAAAAAAAAAAAAAAAAGTAGTGCCGATGTAGCTAGCTATTTTTGACATGTTCTTGTAGTGTAGCTTGCTACATTTATCTGGGGATAGCTTCCATTGTAGTTGAGCTATATTTAATCAAGAGTAACTTGTAGTGTAGCTTGCTACATTTTCCAAGTAGCTTGCCCATCACTGGATATAACTACCATTAGAGCACAACAAGGACTTGTTACAGAACCCAAAGAAATAAACACGACATTCAAAGAATTCTACTCCAACTTATACAAATCAGAAACGACCTTCGATCAAAACAAGATGGACACATATCTTAATCAAATTAACCTCCCTAAACTTTCAGAGGATGACGCTAAACAGTTAGAAACACCGATCACACTAGATGAACTTAGGGAGGCCATATCTGAAATGCAAAGTGGAAGGGCCCCTGGAAGAGACGGTATCCCACCAGAAATGTACCTCTCTTGTTGGGACATAATTGGACCCTTATTACTAAATATGATTTTATACTCAGTCAAGGAGGGGAACTTCCATAAGAATGACAATATTGCACTCATAACAGTCCTCCTCAAAAAAGACAAAGACCCCACCGAGTGCGGTAGTTACAGACCTTTAAGCCTCCTCGGAACCGATATCAAACTGTACTCTAAGGTATTAGCCATCAGACTACAAAAGCATATGACGTCTTTAATTCATCCGGACCAAACAGGCTTCATAAGAGGCCGCCTGATCACTGATAACATAAGACGATTACTACACGTACTAGATGCTAACAAGGAAGACAACACACCTAAGGCGATGCTGTCCCTGGATGCAATGAAAGCTTTTGACAGGTTGGAATGGTCGTATCTATGGGCAGTGTTAGAAAGGATGGGGTTAGGAAAAGGATTCATTGATATGATTAAAGTATTATACAAAGACCCATCGGCCATGATTACAACAGGTACAATCACCTCCGAAATCTTTCCAGTATCACGGTCTTCCAGACAGGGTTGCCCCCTTAGTCCCGGACTATTCGATCTATCATTAGAGCCTTTAGCACAATATATAAGACAATCCCAATCCATAGAACCAATCGTAATCAAGGGCACACAACACAAAATTAGTTTATATGCGGACGACGTAATACTGTTCATGCAAAACCCCAACACCGCATTGCCTCATCTTCTCAAGTTGATTGAGGACTTTGGAGATTTATCGGGATTTAGGATAAATTGGCCGAAGTCGGCCTTCCTCCCACTTAACGCCCCTGCAAAAAGAAATATAACCCTCCCAGAAGAGATACCGATGGTAAAACACTTTAGATGTTTGGCAGTTGAAATATTCCCTACCATAAGCCAAACGGTGAAGCACAATTACATAAAAATCCAAAACAAAATCAAATACGACCTTGTCAGGTGGTCAAAACTTAAAAACTCAGTACAAGCACGGATATCAATAATTAAGATGGACGTCCTACCTAGAATCAACTTCTTCAGCTCAATGCTACCGTTACCCCCTCCAAAGGGTTACTGGAAAGAATTACACTCCTCCACATACAAATTTATTTGGAATAACAAACCACCACGTATAAAAAGATCCACCGCACAGAGAAACAAAGCAGACGGTGGTATGGCATTTCCAGATTTCCACCACTATTTTAAGGCATACACTTTAAGACCACTGACAACATGGTTTGATCCCCAAGCATCAGTATCCTGGAGAAATTTAGAAGAAAATATAGTAGCTCCACATAGGCTGAAGGACATAGTGTACACCAAATTATCAATTAAGCAATGCGAACGGAAATTTGGCCCCATAATCACTCATGCAATCCGGATATGGCGTGAAACACAAAAAAAAGACTCTATCCCACATAAATGGCATAATCATACTCCCTTATTCAATAACAATGCACTCTTGATTGGAAAACAACCTATAAGATTCCCTAGATGGGAAAAGCAAGGCATACACACATTAGGAGACGTTTTCAACAAATAGGGTTTTTGTAGTTTTGATGAGATATGCAAAAAATTTTATCTCACCAAGTCCTCATATTATTTTTACGCACAGTTATTGGCATGTTTGAAGGCTCACGGTGTTCCATTAAGGATACCAATTGTACACCACAGATACCACAAATTCTTCTATGAAAGAGAGACATCGAGAGGTTTTGTTTCAGATTTTTATCATCAATTACTAACGGCCTCGTATGAAACCCTACATCTAGACTCAGTCTGTAGGAGGGATATACCAGACCTGGAGATAGACTTTGACTGGCAAGAAGCCTGGGCAAATGTACGCCTTGCATCAAGGAACCCGGACCATCAACAAATCAATCTTAACTATATTCACAGGACATACTTAACTCCTATAAGACTGAACAAAATGGGTCTTAAACAAGACTCCAAATGCTCCTTATGTACAAATGGGGACGAAGGGACATTTATGCACATGTACTGGGACTGCCCACCAGTTAAGATATTTTGGAAAGAAGTGACCCAGCAATTGTCAAATCTCTTAACTCTGGATATACCTGTACACCCCTCTGTATTACTGCTGAATGATGTCTTTGAGCATGCAGTACCTCCACAGCTAAAGAGATTGGTTTTATCCGGTATCACAGTGGCTAAAAAGCTGATAGCATCACGATGGTTTCAACCGGAAAAAATGTGCCGTAAGGTCTGGATTCTTACATATCTCGATGTGATTTATCAAGAAATATCAACAGCTAGAATTTTGGGTCTCAATGAATCCAAAATGGCAATGTGGTTAGAAGTGGTGGAGAGAATAAAAGCCAGCATATAATGGTAGTGTCTGGTTAGGAACAAATTATAATGGTTGGATTATCCAATGGGGGGTCCGGGAGAGGGGGGTACGAGCTGGAGCATATGTGTATTTGTATATCCTATTGTGTGTTGTCATGTTTGTTTATGTGTTTGTTTAAAAAATAATAAAAAAATAAAATACAAAAAAATAGTGTGTAATAAATAGTGTAATAGTGTGTAATAGTGGAATAGTGGAATAGTGTAATAGTGTGATAGTGTGTAATAGTGTAATAGTGTGTAATAGTGTGTAATAGTGTAATAGTGTAATAGTGTGTAATAGTGTAATAGTGTAATAGTGTGTAATCGTGTAATAGTGTGTAATAGTGTGTAATAGTGTGTAATAGTGTGTAAAAGTGTAATAGTGTGCTAGTGTAATAGTGTACTAGTGTAATAGTGTGTAATAGTGTGTAATAGTGTAATAGTGTGCTAGTGTGTAATAGTGTAATAGTGTGTAATAGTGTAATAGTGTGTAATAGTGTGTAATAGTGTGTAATAGTGTAATAGTGTGCTAGTGTAATAGTGTAATAGTGTGTAATAGTGTAATAGTGTGATAGTGTGTACTAGTGTAATAGTGTGTAATAGTGTAATAGTGTGTAATAGTGTAATAGTGTAATAGTGTGTAATAGTGTAATAGTGTAAGAGTGTGTAATAGTGTAATAGTGTAATAGTGTGTAATAGTGTAATAGTGTGTAATAGTGTAATAGTGTGTAATAGTGTGTAAAAGTGTAATAGTGTGCTAGTGTAATAGTGTAATAGTGTGTAATAGTGTGAAGTGCCACAGAACAAGTGACACTTTTTGACAATGACATCCTGAGTCGTTCCTATATGACCAGTATAATCTTTAAACTGAACTCTGGAAACATAGCTCTATGATGGCTCTACTTATAAAAAATGGAAATGAGCCTTTAATATCTGCAGGAAAGGTGCCTGTTGTCTGTGAAGAAAAGGGAGTCAACCTGGAGAATGTGCTTCAGCAGAAGAGAGAAAGCTATACAATATTAACCCTTACAGACGAAAAGGGAATTCAAGGTTGAGGGTTGAGAACCAGGGAGTCCTGAAACTATAGAGGGAAATCTTAAAAAAACTATATAACAATTAAATGTTTAATGTGTACAGTAAAAGTTTTCATAAATGGCATGCTTATAATTAACTGTCAGTAGAGAATAATACTAAAAGAAGGATGTGTAAAACTGTTTGTCTGGAGGGGATCTTTAAGAAATCTTGATAAGAAATCCTATGGAGGGCCTTGTGCATGGTACCATGTCACGTGGTCACCACAGACAAAGCCGTTGTCTGTTCTGAAGGAATAAGGGACTTTCTGTTACTTAAAACCACTAGGTAACTAGAAGTAACGTTAGTACAAAGAAGGAGGAGTTCATACGAATTATGTATTGTATTTTGGTTTGCTAAACAAAAATGACATCCCTGTGACATCACTGTGTTTAGACCAATCGGAAATATGGTACAATGTTGATATAAAAGAGACGGTTGCCCATTCAAGGGACAGACTTTTTTGAGAGATTTTGAAGGAGATGACTGAAACCTGATATATTGTAAGCTGAAACTTGTGTACTTATAAAAATGAAACTGAACCTTTAATGTAATCTTCTACTGTTAAAAAATAAAAACAATCTTCTTTTGGAAACAACGTTTGCTTCTATTTTTCCCAAAAAGACTGGTAAGCATGGAGATGTTTTTTTGCATTGTAACTTTACCAGTAATGTGCCTGATTTATGATGTAAAAAACCTCATGAGTGTGGCTTTCCCCAGACGGAGTAGAAGGAGAAATAGGATTATGCATTAAGGACGAAAGGTGGGTTCTGTAAGCCTGGTTTTATCAAGTAATGCCATACAGTGGTAATACGGCCAACCGAGTAGATTTAAAGCAAAATAAATAAAAGTAAACTCTACGGCGAACCAAGTAGATTAAAGCAAAATAAAGAAAAGTAAACTCCGCAACTCCAATCAATCATCTGTATGACTGGAGGGGACGGGGGGGTGCCTGTGTGTGAGCCGAGGTCGGCTGAGTTTAAGCCCTGAAGTTTATAGATACAATTGAGTCCTAGACGTCCCAAACTTCGCAGGACGCTGCTTGAAGCTGGGATTCGGACCAATGAGTTATGGGATAATCAATCTGACCTCGGTTTACGACCGGTACTTTACATGGCGTCCCTGGCGATGTGCATTTATACTAACCAAAATAAGTACTAAACGGCCGAAGAAGACAGGACAACTGTCAAAAGCCTCTGAAGTAAAATTAAATTACAGATTCGGCAAAATCAAAATTGTAGAAGGTTCTACTCGAAGAAAGAATCGCATTTAAAGTATATATTTGTGATTACGGTGACAGATCACTTATGACTAAAAAGTTACGCAATGTTTTCTTAAAGTCAAAATTGTAGAAGGTTCTACTCGAAGAAAGAATCGCATTTAAAGTATATATTTGTGATTACGGTGACAGATCACTTATGACTAAAAAGTTACGTAATGTTTTCTTAAAGTCAAAATTGTAGAAGGTTCTACTCGAAGAAAGAATCGCATTTAAAGTATATATTTGTGATTACGGTGACAGATCACTTATGACTAAAAAGTTACGTAATGTTTTCTTAACCTGTTCCCCCCCACGGGGTCGGTACCGACCCCTTTTTGACATTATTATCATATATTAATATTTTTATGAGTGATGCAATAAATTTGCGTTTTTTAAAATCAAACGTTTTCAAGTATTATTATCACTACTATGTCACAAATACATGTAGAATGTAAAACGTTAGGTTGGCAATAGTTTAGCAATAGGTTAAAAGTGAGTTTTTATCATTTTAAGTTTTTTTTTCAACTCGCGTTTCTTGACCCGGAAGCGGAAATGAAAATGTTGAACGATCAGAATTGGAATCTTTTTGCTGCCATTTTCAAGAGGACCTCGCTAGCTATCTGGCAGTGTTGAAATTTCACCAAACTACACTTCCTGTGGTCCGCTATGGTCGTTCAAAGTTCGGCGTTCTGAAGCAATCATATCAATAATTCTTATGATTCGCGATAATAAGCTACAAAAGGTAACGTTTTTGACAAATATTGAAACGCAGTCAGTTTCTCCACACTATTGTAATCATGTAGGAAGAATCAGATCTGAAATTAGTTACAGAATGATTACACTGTGGGAGAAATAAAAAAGTACAGTCGATTACATTAAATAACTGTATATGTTATTACGCATGCCTGGTGATACTATATCCAAATTGAACTCGGCCATTTGAAAGATACTATATGTATATATATATAAATGTGCGAATTGGCTATAATAAGGTAATGTATAAGCATATATTCTATATTCTATAATAATATTTCAAATTGCATTGGTCCGGATGGGAGAATTCAGTACTGTATATACAAAACCTTCAATTTTATCATCTTCCCTTTATTAATTTCCTTAGATCTTTTGTACACATGATCTCAAGAGGGTACTGAATTAACCCAGTGGCAGTTTTTTAAGTTTGGTCATTATTATCATGGTTTTATTCACTGTCAAAGATGAAAAGAAAAATCATAATTCATATTTTCCTTTGTTTCATCAGAATTTAAGCAAGCCTAGTAATAGACACAATATTTCTGACACTGAGAATACATTCATTGAGGTCCATAGATGTTCCTAGATACCAAGAATATGCAAATAGCCCTTGTAGAAGTGGAGCAATATTCCATTTACCTAGGTATACATTTTATGCAGATTTTCACCTGGGGTGGAACAGGTTAAAGTCAAAATTGTAGAAGGTTCTACTCGAAGAAAGAATCGCATTTAAAGTATATATTTGTGATTACGGTGACAGATCACTTATGACTAAAAAGTTACGCAATGTTTTCTTAAAGTCAAAATTGTAGAAGGTTCTACTCGAAGAAAGAATCGCATTTAAAGTATATATTTGTGATTACGGTGACAGATCACTTATGACTAAAAAGTTACGTAATGTTTTCTTAAAGTCAAAATTGTAGAAGGTTCTACTCGAAGAAAGAATCGCATTTAAAGTATATATTTGTGATTACGGTGACAGATCACTTATGACTAAAAAGTTACGTAATGTTTTCTTAAAGTCAAAATTGTAGAAGGTTCTACTCGAAGAAAGAATCGCATTTAAAGTATATATTTGTGATTACGGTGACAGATCACTTATGACTAAAAAGTTATGTAATGTTTTTGTTACAAAGGGTCAGATTAAACCGAATATATATATTTATTGCCTGAGATCCCATGTATAATATTTGTATGTCGTTTGATATCCCCTGTATATTCCTTGTACAATATGCACTGAATATCCCTTTAGTCTAGCAGGACAGACCATAATATTCATTCCTCTATTGGAAGCGACCCCCCTGGCGCCAGGCACCGAGTAAAGCCTTACCCACTCGGGCTGACTTGAAAGCTACCGCCTCGGACTTGTCTTAACATGCCCGCTTTCGCCCATGGCTACGAGACCGGGAGGCGACAGAAATGAGATAGGCACTATTTGTCCACCGTGGATATAAATATGGCGCAAGAATACAGAACCCCCCTTGCAGTTCCTCTTCAGTTCGCCTTCAGTTCAGTCTGGTTCAGTTACCAAGTAAAGCCTTACCCACTACGTAACGTGAGGTATAGCAGGGCTCGTATCGCCCAAGATAGAATCGTGTTATCCTAAATACGTCTGTTTGTCGTATCGTTCTCTATATATTAGTAAACCTTCATTACGAGTCAAAGACCACGTGAAGTGGGTAATTGTGTGTCTATAATAGAGCACTTATTGCCGCGTGCTAATAGTACAGTAACGTCAAGTTCAGCCGTGCACTACCGCACCGGAGAGGATATCTACACCGGAGCAGCAGCACCACAGAGGACTTACACCCCACCGGCAGTGCCACTCTCCGGGCAAGGATTATTCTTCTTCATTGCTTTGACCAAGCTGCTGGAACAGAGAACCGCCTACCCCACTGCTACTGTGGGATTTACACATCTACCGTGAGGACCTCCACTCGAGCCCGTCTCTGCCGGAGCAGAGACTCCCCGGCTCTCACCTACACGGCGCGCATCCTGGGACCAGGTTGCCTATCCCCACTGCTCCAGGGGTGATATTGCCCCCGTGAACCATTGACTTGCATAGAGCTTTGGCCCCCTCTGCTGGCTTACAACCGGTAGTACACCCTTTCCCAGAAGATCCCTAGATAATTACTTAATATGCACTATTGATTTACCTGCACATTCTATTTGCCTTATAAGCGCATCTAAAGTGACAAAGTAATGTAATCTAATATTCCCCTTTGTGTAATAAATATTGTAAACTAGTATTCTGTGTGGAAAACCGTGTTATTGTGAAGTGTCGTCATCTAGAATACCGTTGTACGGTGTTGGCCAGCAATGTACAAGTCGGTAGTGATTCAATGATATCAGTACTTGATTAATACAGTCAGGGAATTGTACCCCTCAGTTACAATTGGTCCTTCGATAGCCGAGATAATAATTAGCGTAATATTAATATAATATTAATATGGAATTGGCCGATGACGAACACTCCACAAACGGTTCTCCTAAGCTAGATCGCCCGCAGCGCAGACGACAGCCACCTCCCTACCTAGAGGCATACTCTGTCAGTCCAATACCTAGCTTTAAAGGGAAGTTAAACGCGGAAAAAGTAGAAAGTAAAATTATGTCTGACCTTAACAACCAGGTTACCCCGCCAACAGAGGCCCTAGTGGGTTCTAATGTAACTGACCAAGCTCACGGTGGGGACCAGGAGGGAACTGACACGACTTTACCCCCAGACACTACCCAAGAAGTAGTCCCCGACCAGCCCCGGGAGGAAGACAACCCTAAAGAGACGCGCACCCAGGAGACGGATCTCCGTGGTACGCAACCGGAGAACGGATCTCCAACCAGTACTGCCGGGAGCCGATCGCCCCGAACGGCGTCTTCCCCCAGCGAGGCGGACAAGATTATGGCGCAAGCACTCATCGCCACCCTGGCAGCCTCCACCGAACGCGATCGACTTCAAGCGCAACAGACGTGCGAGCGCGAACATTATGCAGGTGAGCGAGCGCGCTTCCAGGCGCAACAAAGGAGCGAGGACGACCGAATAAGACTGGAGACCAGACGCCTCCAGACAGAAGAGAACATCGAGAGAAGCCGCGCCGACGCCGCCCATGCCAGCGCCAATGCCCAGCGCGACGTCGAGAGAAGCCGCGCCGACGCCGCAAATGCACAGCTCCACGCCGCCCATGTCAGCGCCAATGCCCAGCGCGACGTCGCCAACGCACAGCGCGACGCTGCCCAGGCCAGCGCTAATGCGCAGCGCGACGCCGCCAATGCCCAGCGCGAAGCAGCGCGCGACGCAGCCCATGCCCGGCGCGAGGAAGAGCGCAACCGGCTGCAGGCGGAGCTGATGGACAAACTGGTTGCCATGGCGACACCCCCTCACTCCGCGCGGAGCTCCCAGAGGTCGTCAAGACATGGGTCTAGGACACATTCCCCTACCCGACGAAGCGACCCGGGACCCCGCCTACAGGAGGATCCTGTCCACGTCTCCGAACCCCGCCTACAGGAGGAGCCTGTCCACGTCTCTGAACCCCCTCCCCAGCCGGTCCATACGAGACCCAGCAACCGGTTAACGGAACCGAACCACGCCGAGAGACTGAGCAGACGACTCCAGGTCCTAGCAGAGGAAGAGGAGGAGGAAGAGGAGGGGTGTCGAGCCGACCAGCAGCAACGTGCTCTGGCCCAGGAGGCCCAGTACAGCCCCGACCCGCAGCCACGTACTCAGGACCAGGAGGTCCAGTACAGCCCAGAAGTCAGCCCCGAGGCCCTGCGCTACAAACCCCCGACTCAACTCACGGGTGAGTTTGACGCACCGCCAGCCCCGAGGAACAGCACCTGGGTACCCGACCTTCGGTACCCACCAAGTACCAGCCCAAGACGACACGCAAGAGGAGACTCGCCTAGGAGGCCTCTCCCCCAACGCTCACCGATGTATCAGTCACCCACAGCGTCATACATTGCCACGCCGTCAATCCCAGACTTCGTCTATGAGAATCGAGCACAGTACACGGAGCTCCGGATGTGCCTAGAGACAATGATGGTGGATGTCGCTGATGAACGCCACAAGTATGCAATCTTACTGAAGCACCTGAAAGTACCGCGAGCGCACAATATAGCGCTGGCCTACGCCTCCTCTTCGACACCATACACAGCGGCCCTTGCAGCGCTGGACCAGAGATATGGACGTATATGGGATTACGTGATAGAAGAGATAAGGCATATTGACCGCCTACCCCCAGCCACAGACAATCGAGCACTGGACGACCTGTCCATCAGAGTGCAGTCCCTGGTAGGGATGCTGGGAGCGCAGAGGGAAAAGGGTAGGCATGAACTATACGCCAACTCAAATGTAGAGAGGATCTTGGAGAAGCTACCGCCCGCCCGACAGGAGCGCTTTAGGCGGCAGAGAGACCACCGAGACCCTAATGGCCCCGAACCGAACCTCCTCGATCTAGCCGACTTCCTAGCGAGAGAAGTCAGCAGCTTACGGCTAGATACATTCGGACGGAGCACCCCTGGCTCCAGAGAGAGACCCAGGAGAATAAATGATGGAAGAAGATCGGTGACTGTCATGCACCAATCAGAGTCAGTACCGCAGCACTCCAACCACAACACCCCCTCGACGAAAGAGGACCAGTGGAAGATTGAGTGCCAGTACTGTGGGGGAGAACATCGGCGCCACCAGTGCGAGGATTTCAAGAAGCTGACCACGGAGGATGTGAGCCAGTGGGTCAAGGACCACCGCCGCTGCTTCCACTGCGCGCGCAGCCACCTAGCAGCTGAGTGCCACCTGAAGAAAAAGTGCAGCAGGTGCGGTGGCACCCACCTGGAGGTCCTGCACGACATCAACAAGCGTCACCCAGGACAACAGAGTGGGCCCGTCGCGGTCATGTACCACGCCGAGGCGGTGGCACCAGAACCAAAGTTCCACCAGACCGCTCCCTACTGTACCTACTGTGACGGCGGACACTGGCTGGCACAGTGCGCCGAATATAAGACACTGAACCCCGTCCAAGTGAACCAGTGGCGCCAGGCGGCCCAGGCGGGCGCCGTTTACCGCGCAGCACGGTGCGGAGCCCACCAGAAGGTCCAAGACAACCAACTAGCAGGAGTGCTCCACATTGACCAGCACAGCGGGACCCCCCGTGTGCTCCTCAAAGTGGTCAGAGTGCTCCTGAGCCACGGGGACAAAGTCATGGACACTTACGCCGTCCTTGATGACGGGTCAGAGAAGACCCTTCTGCTCGCGTCCGCTGCGGCCCAGCTGGGACTGCGGGGGAGCGAGAACCAAATGACGATTCGGACAATAAGGAGAGATTTAAAGACGATAAAGGGCGAGAATGTCTCCTTCACTATCGCAGCAAGCGGGCAGCCAGAGCGACGGTACAAGATCACAAATGCTTTCACCAGCCAAGAAATAGGACTCTCGCAGTACACCTACCCTGTCACCAAGTTGATGGATAAATATGTGCACCTGCGCCAATTACCTATCCCGCTCATGGACGGCGCTACCCCGACCCTGTTGATAGGCTCCGACCATGCAGAACTCATAGTCCCGATAGACCGGGTCCATACAGGACCCAGAGGTTGTCCTGCAGCAGTCGAGACCCGCCTAGGATGGACATTGCAAGGCCCCCTCGCTAAATCTCTCAACCGAACAGCAGCCACTAGTTGCCTCCACTCCAGAGAGACAGAAGAAGACACCGGCCTCTCCCCCATACAGCAGAGGCTACTGACATTAAGCGAGAGGCCCGTGAGAGAACCATGGGTACCAGAGGGAGTTCGGAACTCCACCCCCCTCAGCTGCGCTCCAGGCGTAGCTGACCTCGAACCCAGCACCCCAAGCGACTCCTTGACGGGGCGGCCGGGACCGGCCCCTCCTCACACGGGGTATAGAGCGAACAAGAGAAACAGACGGAGGAGGAGAAAGCACAGCCAAGCCAAGATCAAAGCAGTCTCAGTCCCGCTTCCTCCTAAGCCCCCCTTCATCCCGTCCAGCCGTCATGACCACAGACCAGTCACTACCCCGAGCTGCGTGGCCGGCCGGCCGCGTAAGCAAAGTGACCACTGGTACCGACGGAAAGGTCAGAGTGGCAGAAGTGCTCGGCCAAGGGCGGATCTACAACCGACCCGTGGCAAGGCTGATCGAGCCGCCAAGGCTCCCCGACTTGCCTAATGACGACCATGACCCCTGACTTTGTGAACTGACCGACCCCTCACAGACATTGAGTAGTGGACAGTGCGGTTAATCTGCCCCTGCTTAGCTAATTAGGTGGGACTAATTAGGGGGCGGCTGTTACAAAGGGTCAGATTAAACCGAATATATATATTTATTGCCTGAGATCCCATGTATAATATTTGTATGTCGTTTGATATCCCCTGTATATTCCTTGTACAATATGCACTGAATATCCCTTTAGTCTAGCAGGACAGACCATAATATTCATTCCTCTATTGGAAGCGACCCCCCTGGCGCCAGGCACCGAGTAAAGCCTTACCCACTCGGGCTGACTTGAAAGCTACCGCCTCGGACTTGTCTTAACATGCCCGCTTTCGCCCACGGCTACGAGACCGGGAGGCGACAGAAATGAGATAGGCACTATTTGTCCACCGTGGATATAAATATGGCGCAAGAATACAGAACCCCCCTTGCAGTTCCTCTTCAGTTCGCCTTCAGTTCAGTCTGGTTCAGTTACCAAGTAAAGCCTTACCCACTACGTAACGTGAGGTATAGCAGGGCTCGTATCGCCCAAGATAGAATCGTGTTATCCTAAATACGTCTGTTTGTCGTATCGTTCTCTATATATTAGTAAACCTTCATTACGAGTCAAAGACCACGTGAAGTGGGTAATTGTGTGTCTATAATAGAGCACTTATTGCCGCGTGCTAATAGTACAGTAACGTCAAGTTCAGCCGTGCACTACCGCACCGGAGAGGATATCTACACCGGAGCAGCAGCACCACGGAGGACTTACACCCCACCGGCAGTGCCACTCTCCGGGCAAGGATTATTCTTCTTCATTGCTTTGACCAAGCTGCTGGAACAGAGAACCGCCTACCCCACTGCTACTGTGGGATTTACACATCTACCGTGAGGACCTCCACTCGAGCCCGTCTCTGCCGGAGCAGAGACTCCCCGGCTCTCACCTACACGGCGCGCATCCTGGGACCAGGTTGCCTATCCCCACTGCTCCAGGGGTGATATTGCCCCCGTGAACCATTGACTTGCATAGAGCTTTGGCCCCCTCTGCTGGCTTACAACCGGTAGTACACCCTTTCCCAGAAGATCCCTAGATAATTACTTAATATGCACTATTGATTTACCTGCACATTCTATTTGCCTTATAAGCGCATCTAAAGTGACAAAGTAATGTAATCTAATATTCCCCTTTGTGTAATAAATATTGTAAACTAGTATTCTGTGTGGAAAACCGTGTTATTGTGAAGTGTCGTCATCTAGAATACCGTTGTACGGTGTTGGCCAGCAATGTACAAGTCGGTAGTGATTCAATGATATCAGTACTTGATTAATACAGTCAGGGAATTGTACCCCTCAGTTACAGTTTTCTTAAAGTCAAAATTGTAGAAGGTTCTACTCGAAGAAAGAATCGCATTTAAAGTATATATTTGTGATTACTGTGAAAATTCTACTGGGTGAAGTTACAATGCAAAAATCACTTTCATGCTTTGCTCACAGAAAGGCGAACTGGAGAGCCAACTACCCAAAGCTACTGTATGCAAGGAGGGGAGACTGGATGTGAAGCGAAGTCAAAACGACCGTTCACAGAAAAGCGAACTGGATGGCTCCCTAGCCCAAAGATACTGTATGCAAGGAGGGGAGACTGTATGTGAAGCGAAGTCAAAACGACCGTTCACAGAAAGGCGAACTGGAGAGCCAACTACCCAAAGCTACTGTATGCAAGGAGGGGAGACTGGATGTGAAGCGAAGTCAAAACGACCGTTCACAGAAAGGCGAACTGGATGGTTCCCTAGCCCAAAGATACTGTATGCAAGGAGGGGAGACTGTATGTGAAGCGAAGTCAAAACGACCGTTCACAGAAAGGCGAACTGGATGGCTCCCTAGCCCAAAGATACTGTATGTAAGGAGGGGAGACTGTATGTGAAGCGAAGTCAAAACGACCGTTCACAGAAAGGCGAACTGGATGGCTCCCTAGCCCAAAGATACTGTATGCAAGGAGGGGAGACTGTATGTGAAGCGAAGTCAAAACGACCGTTCACAGAAAGGTGAACTGGATGGCTCCCTAGCCCAAAGATACTGTTTGTGAGGAGGGGAGACTGTATGTGAAGCGAAGTCAAAACGACCGTTCACAGAAAGGCGAACTGGATGGCTCCCTAGCCCAAAGATACTGTTTGTGAGGAGGGGAGACTGTATGTGATGCGAAGTCAAAACGACCGTTCACAGAAAGGCGAACTGGATGGCTCCCTAGCCCAAAGATACTGTTTGTGAGGAGGGGAGACTGTATGTGAAGCGAAGTCAAAACGACCGTTCACAGAAAGGCGAACTGGATGGCTCCCTAGCCCAAAGATACTGTTTGTAAGGAGGGGAGACTGTATGTGATGCGAAGTCAAAACGACCGTTCACAGAAAGGCGAACTGGATGGCTCCCTAGTCCAAAGATACTGTTTGTGAGGAGGGGAGACTGTATGTGAAGCGAAGTCAAAACGACCGTTCACAGAAAGGCGAACTGGATGGCTCCCTAGCCCAAAGATACTGTATGCAAGGAGGGTAGACTGGATGTGGAGCACAGTCAAAACGACCGTTCACAGAACTGCAAGCTAACTAGCTCACCATCGGCTAACAAACCAGTGCTAACACGATGTCTCACAATCATTCCCACATCATAGAGGAGGAATTACCCTCGGAGGAGGGATTGGGAGTGTTTATACCCGACCTGGGTCTGGACTACCCAGGAGAACGGGAGGAACACCCTGAGTCCCCTGATACGTTTGCGGGAAGTGAGGAATTCACAGAACCAAGCGAATCCCTATATCCAGAGCTGCCAGCTGTACAGCAGGCCGTAATTGGAACACGAACGGTCCCGACGGCTACGGCCCCTGCATACTGGCCCGAAGGCCTGGGACTTCTGGGACAGTGGAGCCCCTGCCCCAAGTCCCTACAACAAACTCTACGCCAGAGGAGCAGACCATGCCCCCTGGCATGTCAAGGTTGAATGAAATCTCATGTACTATCAAACCCAGATCTCAACCAGGAAACCCTAAGCATATACAGCACCTATGGGTCTGCTCCATATGGTTACAAAACTTTGTACCAAAAGGAAACCACACATTTGTGGTTAACCCGGCCAACAGAGGCCTACGTAATGGGGGGGGAATGGCAAAAACCATACAAGACATGGCAGGACCCGGCTACGCCGACTGGTGTGCAAGAGAAGTGGCCAGACAACCTCATAACCTCCTTAAGGATGGCACAGTGCTGGTAGGAGTCCCCTACCTACTTAAAAATAAGGGTTACGAGGGGATACTGACAATTGCCATGCAAGACATACTGCCCGGAACAGACCTTGAAGGCCAAACCCGAGTACTCCTGGCATATTACAGGAGCATTTTCAGACAGGCCCAGAGAGTAGGCATAACAAGCCTAGTCATGACACTGTTCGGAACAGGGATTTGGCACTATGACGTCAACACGAGCATATGGTGCTTCTTGGAAGCCTACCAAGAAATACCAGCTGCATCCATGGCAGTGGTCTTGCTAGTCCCGGACAAATACCAAGCAAACACAGTGCGCAGAGCTCAAATGGAGGCATGGCCATCACATTACCGTAATGGCTGGGGAAATCTGTTCGAAGAAATTGAGCCCACTATGGTCGGAGACCTCACACAGGTCATGAACGAGGTGGCATACAGAAACCAGACATGGTCTGGTCCTCAGGGAACACCGCGGGAAGCGAGTCACTCAGAACAGAGGGCCCAAATCACGTGGCCCCCGTCTGGACCCGGGAGGATGTATGAGGAAACACCAGACACTCGGCCTCCCAGCACTGAGAGAGAAGGCTCAGGGGGTTTCACTAACCCTGGAAGCCCTGCACTCCAGTTTTCCGGTGCGAGGCACACCCAGGAGGGGGTGACGCAGGAACGTAGTCAGGACTCAGGAGCAGACGCAGACCAAGCACGGCCTGTACCCCCTCACAAGTACATCAGCCAGAGGGAACCCCGCTCAATTAGTGACCCCTCTGGATGTGAAATGAGGGAAGTTACTAGCAGGGGACAACTACAGACGCTGGGGGGATCAGCTACACCAATGGCTACATCAACCCCAGGGCGAGATTACTCCCTGGGGTGCTTAAGCCCAGGACCACGTGTTCACGAGGAAGTGAAACAAGCGAGAGCAGCCTATACCTCTCGCCGGGGTGAACACCAAGGGGCGAGAGGAATATCTACAGACTCTCACAAAGAAACACCAGACATAACAGTCACTAACTACCCAGTCTGGACCGACAACTCTGACGCACCATGGTCAATTCTCACCTTCACTGGACCATCTTTGACGAGCTATGTTAGATGGGAAACAAGCATGGTAACGGCAGGAGGCGCTTATTACCGGAACCTGAGGAAACAGGTAATGGAAATAAGGACCAAAGAACCCCTGAAACCGGGCAAGGCAGTAATCACTGAGTGTGATTATAATGTGTTTCACGCGGAGAAAGTTGTCCATGTGACACTAAGCCAAAACAGGTACAATAAAGTACAGTCCTCACAAAAGAACTGGGACAATCTGGTGTCCCGGATGAAGGATCTACTGCAGAGAAGAGAAATCTATGCTGGCCATGGTACCAAGGACATGCCCTACCGACTAGCCATAAACCTGATGTGGGGCAGGTCTCGAGTATATGGCCAAAGAGGCATATGGTTGGGGGAGGCAGTAGTCCGCGCAATCTCAACCATAAGAAGTGCAAAACACACGGAAATCTGCCTCATGGTAGAACCCAAGGACCATGAGGGAATAACCCAGGCCTTGACTGAAGCAGGAGAGAGTGAGGAGGATGAGGACAGTGAACCGGCATCGGTACCCCTCGATCCCCCTCCAAACCCTAAGGGGTCGGGAATTGGACCCAGGAAGGAAAAGTCCAATTCCCAGAGCTCCTCCCGAACAACAGAAAGAGGGAGATCATCCACTCCCCGGAAACCAACAGTACAGTTCGAACCAGAAAGGGATGGACTTGCCAAATCCCGGGCTAAGAGTATTCTTAGACGACTAGGCTGTCCCCAGGAGTCAGGGGACGACCCAACAGATAGCGGACCGGAGTATACTGATCCAGATCAGGACTCAGAAATAGAGGGAGACCGGGATCGGTCAAGCTCCAGAGCCTCCTCAATGTCCTCATCTCGGTCAAGATCTAGGGAGAGAGTTCGGTACCCAAGGGGCGAACCTCCTAGGCCTCGGAACAAGAGAGCCAAACCGGTCAAACTGAGACCTATAGGCCCCGGGGCCCCCCTGAAGGGCACCGCCTTCCAGTCACCTTCAGGCTTGACCTGGAGCTCAGGATTGGAGGACGTCTCCGACGAAAGTGAAGGAGAATTGGCAGGAGAAGAAACAGGGGATATTATGCCAGCATATCCCGTGACATGGAGGAAGGCTCGGGCCTTAGCACGGTCACCTGAGGCAGAGAAAGTGTTGTCTCACCCGGGAATAACGGAACCATACAAGCATGCATATTTACATGCTGGCTATGACGTACTGCACGAACAAGTGTACAAACGGGACAGGGCCATGGCCGAAATAGCCAGGAGAGAAAGACACTGGTTGAACAAAGCCCCGTCCATAAGCCCAATCCGAGCCCTGAGACACAGCACGGAGGAACACCGCCCGGAGGTAAGCCCTCACTCCATACTGGCCCAATCTCCCGGAGACATATACCGACCAAGAGGAAAGAGTTTACATACCGACAGGAGTCTGTATGACAGTGCCCAATATGGAGAGAGCAACAAAGCACAAGAATTATTGAGCAAAACCCAAGTGCTCAAGAAACTGGCCCCAGAAATGATTCATGGGGAGACCCAGGCTGCTTATATTCATAGGATTGCTCAGATTTTCCATGGGTCACCTCTCTACGATGACCCAGATGCCGCTCGCATTTTGCGACACCTCAAAGGACTGGAGATCCCCGAAGGGGCGTCTATGGCCCAAATGATGGAAATAGAAGTGAGAACCCCCGGTCAAGATCCAGGGGAAAATATGGTGGAGAAACTAATCCCACAGGTGAAAGACGGGAGTGTGTCTCTCACTGTTGCAGCGGAATCAGTCATACGTGGAGGACCTGTGCAAGGATCAGGCTTTCTACTTGAAAAATTATTCATAGGAGTACCAGGGGGTAACCGTCTTGCAGCCAAATGCGCAGCATGGTCCCGAGACCAGTTACGGACGGAATGCATGCTGTATGACCAAGTCAAAATGCTTTCTCAAACCAAATACAATAAAAGTGAAAGGAAAGGGGAGAACCCACGAGAGGAGAAGGCTCAAATTCGGCCTCCCAGAGCCCAGCAACAGCCAGCGGCTAACGTTAAACCTACCTACTCAAAAAATGACAAAAGGGGGGGCTCCCAGGAGTTCCCCCCGAGGATAACCAAGGACGAGAAAGGGAAGAAGAATTACATGTACCTACCTCCAGACGAGTGGGCCGCATTAACCCCAGAAAAGCAAGCAGAAAGGAGGGCAACAAGGGAGGAATTCAAATCCCGGAAGGAGAGAGAATAGAATCCTGGCCTCCTGGTGATGTGACACATGACACTCGAACATGGGAAGAAGACAGAGTGACAGAGAGTCTATTAACCCTCAATATAGATCCCCAGGAGAGGCCCCTACTGAATGCTATTGCACTCAAGACACAGGAGACTGATGGGAAGTTAACGTGTCAAGTGGGAAACGACCAATACCTAGTAGACACCGGGGCGGAAATTTCCCTGCATGTAAATACACCCATTACCGGATCCATAGAAGTGGAATTAGGTAATGGGACCAGAGCCCTCATGGGTACAGGGGAGAAGCATGGGATATCAGGAGTGGTAGGACCACCTAATTCGGAACCCCTGTTATCCCCAAAAGACTTGATACTACTGTACGAAAAGGAAAAATTCATACCCAAGTGTGACCCGAAAAGGCCACAGCACAGAGTCTGTGTCAAATATATGAAGCCAGTGGACATACGGGGCGAAATGGAAAAGGTTGTGGAAGAGTCCGAAAGCCACGAGAAAACCCTCATACGAGAAATACTCAAGAGAGGCTTATATGCTGCCCACAAGAACGACGTGGGAAGGGTGGACCCCAAGTATACACACACTATAAAGGGGACCATACCACCGAGACAAGCACAGCACAGGGTGGACCCGAGGTGCAAAAAGGAGCTGACAGAAACCATCACGGAATTGGAAGAAATGGGCGTGTTGACTATGTTGGACTCTGCTCTAACAAATACCCCTGTAATGGGAGTCCCCAAACCTGATGGGTCATGGAGATTAGTGCACAACTTAATTGCCCTGAATGCTAGAACATGCTCAGATACCAGGACAATGATAAACATAGCACAAACAACCAGGAATCTGCCCAACAAACGTTGGAAGTCTAGCATTGACCTGGCTAATGGATTCTGGTCAGTACCTATCGACCCCCTATCCACCCAAAAGACGGCGTTCACCTGGAACGGGCTGTCCTATGGATGGACAGTATTACCACAGGGGTATAAGAACTCCCCGAATGTGTTCCAAGGAGTCATAGAGGACATCCTAAGAGGCCTGGATGTCACCATATACATCGACGACGTGTATTGGACCAATGACTCGGAACAAGAACACTTGGAACTACTGGACCAGGTAGTGACCCGCCTCTCCAGGGCCGGGTTAAAGATAGGCCTCAAGAAGTGCGAGATCGCGAAACATACCCTGAGGTATCTGGGTTTCAACATCACGGACACCGGAAAGTCAGTCAGCAGGGAATACCTGGATCAGGTTGCAGCCATAGAGAAGCCTGTGTCCCTGAGTCAGCTGGACTCTGCCATGGGAAAATGCGGCCACATTATGACCCATGTGCCTGGCTATGCGACAAAAGCATCCCCGCTCCACAAACTGAAAGGCAAAGCTCTCGAGGGGAAAAACCCTAGGAATAGGAACATCCCCATAGAGGAAGTGGAGCCAGACTGGACGGTGTTCAAAACCCATGTGCTGGAAAACTGCAAAGATCTGGAAAAAAGAGACCCCACCAAACATCTGGAAGTATTCCCACAAGTGGAGGGTACGCAAGGGATAACTCTGAAATGTCAGAATAGAAAGGGGAAGACCCCTTGTCTACTTTTATCCATGCAGTTCACCAATACGGAGGAGCGGTATACAGAAGAAGAACGAATCCTATGTGGAGTATTTAGATTCTGGAATGCCCTGAAGGACTTGGCTCAAGACAAAGATATAATAGTAACCACAGAATTTCCTGCCCTGCAGAGTGCCTCGAAGGGAACTATTACAGGCTCGAGGGCCATGACCTCACGATGGGGACATTGGTCAATGATGTTAACAGATCCTAAAATGAGATTTATCACAACAGGAACCAAGTGTCCCCTAGAAACGAAAACCAAGCACACAGAGCCTGAGGCCGAACCCAACTGGGTACTCTACACAGACGGAAGTCAGCACAAACAGGACGGAACAAAGGCCAAGTGGGCCTATGTTCTAAAACACAACAATGAGAACATCAAAACAGCGAGTGGCTGGACCGAGGGATCAGCCCAAACGGCGGAGGTAACAGCTATACTGGAGGGCATAATAATGGCCAAAGGGAAGCACATACCGAAACTACTTATTGTAACCGATAGCCAATACTGTTACAACGGAGGAACAGAGAACCTGGAGTACTGGAAAGCGAAAGGATTTGAAACCAGCACAGGCAGACCAATGGCCCATGGTGACCTCTGGGCCCTCATAGTGGAACAATTCCGAGGCATGAAAATAGCTTGGAAATGGCTAAAAAGCCATACGGAGGAAACCGGGGTCCACTACCAGGGAAACAAAGAAGTCGACACCCTGGCCCAAAACCGCCCTGAGGTCAGCGGGCTAAAACTCAAAAGACTGGCCTTAGTCATGCCCACAGCCTGGGAAGACAAAGGCACGGTGAGAGTACCGGAGGACGAGGCTACTCACATGATCCGACTGGTACATGATAACCTTGGACATGTTGGAAGTAAGAGGATGTTGGTATACCTAAGAACCAACCACATTCACATACCTAAAGCGAAACAAAGAGCGATAACAATCCGGAAGGCCTGTGAACGATGTGCGCTGGTAAGAGGGACAAAACCTGAGCCTGTGCCACTGGGACAAATAGCAGTATCGGAAGCAGGGCTGCATTTTTCCGCCGACGTGTTTGGACCCATGTCAGAGGGGATGAAAAAGAAACACAGGCAGGGACTGGTGATAGTGGACAATGGGCCAGGTAGACTCAGAATGTACCCTATCCCCACTCCGACGGCTGCAGTAATATGCAACTGCATATCACAGTTCCTAAGGGAAGAGCCAAGGGCTACATCGCTCAGGATGGATAATGCCACCTACTTCACTCACGGATCAGTGAAGACACTACTGGAGGAAGCGGGTGTAATGGCCCAATACTCGGTACCCTACCAGCCCAATACGAACGGAGTGGCCGAGAGGGCTGTGCGCTCTATAAAAGAGCAGATAATCAAGGAGGATATGTTGCGATCCTGGGATGAACCAATCTCTCTCCTTAGGATACACCAAGCTGTGAACTTGGGAAGAGAGGATAAGAGATGTGTTTCAAAAGATAACATGGCTGTCTCTTCTCCCTTCTCCTTAGGTGAAGCCGTGTGGGTGCTCCGAAAACCCCTGGCAGGGAATCCCAGCAAGAAGTGTGAAAGCAAAGATACCAGGCGACTTAGATTACAGGACCTAGGTATAGTGCACGTAAATCAAGTCCGCAAAACCGGGTGAAGAAAGGGGAAGATGGCTGGAATCTCAAGCTCTACACCACAGGAAACGGGAAGCAAGATGGCCCAAAGGGGTGTACCGGGACTTAGAGAGTCCATGCCTTTCGCCTTGGAGTGCGCCAGGCACAAAATATTGATCTGTATGGCGCCAGGATTGTCCCCTTTGAATGGGGACGCTGGAAACATACGAGGCGCCAGCGTTTTTATCGGTGTGGCTGATGGAGCAGTTAAGGCGGCGAAAAAGGGGTATCTGTCGGATAACAGATCACTAGTACGTCACCCCGACACCCCGGAAGCAGAACCTGTGGAGGGACCAGGAGGAAGTATAATCAGATGGACGAAATGGGGACACAACCTGGATAAATGCACCTTGTGCCTCGTCCAGGTGACTAACCTACTATGGCACGGACCATCACGGAATCGTCCAGAACAGGTCCCCACGGATCACAAACCTCTATATCGCCCAGGCGATGATACCTACACCTTTGGGCCAAAGGAGGGCCCGAGGGGATGCAGAATAATTGTCTGCCAAGCATGTTATATGGAATACGGACCCCGTATAGTACTGGCAGCGTACCCTCCTATGACCCCACAGTTAGCATCCAAGTGCGGGTGCTCATGGCTGGGTTATGCTCTAGCCAAATGCCAAGACCATACGGAAGTGAAACTAGGGTCAGGAATATACCTGACAAAGGGCAGTGGATACCTGCAAGATGGGGATGCTCCAGTCCGCAAAGGGGCCGCGGGCCGAGGAGGTATAGCCTTCAAGGGCAGCACGGAAAACCTGGCCAGCCTGATGGAAACCTATCTTGAGAAAACCATAAACACCTGTTTCCCCAGGGCAATGCCTTCAAGGGGGGACAAGATGTTCCTGGTGAAAGGACCAGACACATTCTGGGTGAAGGATACGGAGGAGAGGTCAAGACTGTTCACCAAGGGACAGGAGGTCATGACCAATGATAGACTAAAAGGAAATGACCTTCTACTGGATGTAGCCAGCCTGGTGCGCATGATGTTGGCTAAAAGGGCTGTGCTACTAACCTCGGGACTGATCTCCTTGCCCTTCCCCAGCTCTGGACACAGACACGGTGGTGAATTCGATTGGTTGACCACTATAAGTGGAGAGCTCAGAGAAGGGTTCCGGGAAACCCTATCACTAGAACTACTGGTGAGGGACGGGCCTGGAATAACTAAAACGGGCACGAAAGGGAAGTCTATATCCCCAGGAGATACAGAGAGACCCGTGAATGGGAAAGAATACCAATGGGTGATACTCTCTGTCACGCTGAGTGTGGGGCATATGCCACATCCTATCAGAGGCCTCTCTGTGGAGATTGCCCCGGGAAAAGACACTCCTGTGATCGGAAGCATTAGGAAGGGGTCCATGATCAAACCAAAGAGGGTACACTACCCCGACGGCATGGGACCAGGCTCGAGGGCGCCCAGTATATGGGATTGCATCAGGCGAAGATCAGAAGCCTTGACCAAGTAGTACATGCTCGATGCGCACAGGCGATAACCGTCTCACCTTTTCTTCTCAGGCAGCGAAGGAAAGGCGAGAGGGAGGAATATGGCCTACCTGAAGAACACCACAAACACCTATAACCTGGTCGCCCCGGAGTACGGGGAACAACCCATACCCATGCGCAGTGGGCCTGGTCCCGAAGACACACTGGGGCCCGGTACCCAGACATCAGAATATTGGGCACCACCCAACCCACCATACCATGACCTGCCAGTCATAATCAGACAACCAACGCATATGGGCAGGGACTATATATATGAGCACATGACCTGTCTAAACAAAGGGGCATATGCGGTGCCCCGCCCAAATGATGAATCCGCTCGAAGAGAGATCATGACCTGCTTGACGATGGATATAGACCGGGAATGGGAGCAGTCAGATTCTGACAATGAATCCGAGAACAGGGCCGCTCCCAACATAGAAGAGATATCGCCAAGCCTGGCGACTCAACCCAAGAAATCCGCCAAGGCTGTGGCAGGTAAATGGATACTAAGAGTGACTCTGGTAGTACTCGCCATCACACTAACCCTGGGATTTATAAGGGCAATTGATTACCCCAGGACTCGTACTGAATGGGAGTTTGAAGAACCAACGGTTAAGGAACATAGAGGAATACCAGTGACCCACTATAGAATGGTCACTCAAGTCCCGTGTGAACCAAGAAACGCATCAGAGAGATGGGAGGCCTGGTCGGACTTTATATCTACCTCTTTTAGTGACACGGGTCAGGCCAAGGAACAATTCCCTGACTGCTCACTGCCTGATCCGGAACCACAATGCTGGTTACTAAACCCAGAGGAGGGATGTAATCCATACATGACATGGAAAGATTTGGCCGCTCAGAGGGACGAGATATGCCTCGGTGCGGCAGGAGCGGAGGTGACGGCAGTATACCCTTCTAACCCCAGAGGTGAAATCTCAACTAAATTGAAACTAGCCAAGGGAGAGGCACGGATATACCCCTGCATCAGGGTCAGAGCACACTCCAGGTATCAGGGTGACCCGGAGTGGGGGCCTTGGGAGGAATTATCGAACTGTTCTACTACCAGACTGAATGGGACCCGAGCAGTAGAAGTGACCCTGGGCAGGAAACCCAGTGATGACACAGGAGAATCAACCTTGACCAAGGTGACCCTGTATACAAAATGGCCCCCGGCATGGGAACGAGAGGTTGAGGCCTTTTTTGGATTCTTGACCCCCAGACAAGACACTCAGACGGAGGCTCAGGTCCAGGAATGGCCTGAACAGGATATACCTCTCACAGCTACTGACCAAGCAGGAGGATGTCCTTTTCAGACTACCGCTACATGGTTCAAATGGACTGTGGCGGTAACCAACCCAGGACGGGTAAAAATCAAACCATACCCACCTACACTTCCATGGGTGCGCGGTCTCCCCCTGGCGGGGGGGAGGACCTTATGGTACACAGACGTCCCAACCTTGACCCCGAGCCAGGTGGAGAAACTCGAGGGAAAGTGGGGCACGCAAATACTAGACTCTCTCCTCGATTGCCTATCTGATAACCTAGCAAAAACTGACGAGGTATGGAGGGGTCTTACCACCCTTGAAGTGGGAAAAAGAATGATGAGAGAAGCGGGTGAATTAGTCCCTATATGCCGAGAAGCACGGAATATGGGGGTCCCAATCCCATACTCGAATGGAACTCTGGGCCAGGAAGCCACCTGTCGTGTGAATTTCAGGAATTATTTGAGGAGGTATAGAGTGTACCCAGAACCCTCACAATACGACAGATACCACAGCAGGTGGGCAAAACGGCCCCTCAATGAATGGAAGGCCTATGCAGGAATAGGCCTCACGGATGAGGAGGTCAACCTGGTGGCGGCATGCTGGCAGAAGGAGCCAGATACGGAAGAGACCAAGTTGACCCTGTTCATCCACCAACAGTTAGCTGCTCAGGTTTTGGGGTTCCAACTAAATGTGGGTAGGCATATAGACCCAAATTCCAGCACCCCATACCCCGGAGCATTGGTAGTGGCGGTGGGGAGCAATAACAAAGATCCCCCAAAAGAAAGCAAACCTAATCCAAACCTCAATCCCGATGGATCAGAAAAAGAGGATATATTGGAGTGGGTACACGATTGGAAAGAAAAGGATCCACAGCTACCATTCACTATGGTGAACATTAAAGAGAGACAATTAGGCGAAATCCTACTACCCCCACCTCTTATTCTCACTAGAAAGACCTCTAGTGGCTACATAATGAGGTGGGGTCTGGAACCAAGCTTCAGAGCGACGGGGGCCCAGCTCGGGGCCTACCCCGGAACTACTTATGGTAGATGGGGGAAACAGTATTGTACGCAGAACGATCAGAGTCTGTGTACAGAGAAGGATACTTATCCGCACCTACATGTGGAGGAAGCTACCTCAGCTATGGTAGACCTAGCTTCTACTAGGACCCTGACTAGGGGGAGATCCCGGGATGGGATTAACAGTACGTGGATCCATTGGGGCACTCTCCCTCTGGCTAAGGCTCGGGAGATAGGATGCGACCCTCGAAGAATGGTAGAAAGGTACTACATTGTGCGTAACCCTCCGCCGCAAGAACATGCATGGAGTAATATGCATTGGTTCGACTCTCCAACCTCACGGGACACCAATGACCTAATGAGATGGAGGGCAGTTTCGGGGGAGGGTGGAACACTGTATTATGACTCAAAATTCCCCCGGTAGGTGGGCATCCCCTTGATAGTGGCTAACTGCTACCGCTCTTCTCCCACTGCGCGATGGGGAGCTAAACAGAATGAAGCCACATGGCAGGCAAAAACTTCAAAATGCGGACCCCTAGCAACGCTGTTTGAACACACCCTGGATAGAGGATTCCCCTACTATTGGCCACCGGAGGCATACCTGTTGAACCGATGGAATTTCATCAATACCCAGTACTGCAATAACAGACGGGGAAACAATCGACATCTGTTTAACACCTGTACGGGATGCAACAAGGCCCTGTTTGACTTTGTATCCCCATGGAAACCCATATCTGATTATTTGGAAACAGGAGGAAAGCTGAATCCAGAGTTTGGATGGACAGGAAGAGGATTCTACCTGGATGGTGTTTTTCCCATTTCACATGCTAACAACATGACAAACGGGTCCTGTTCACAGGATCGAGCACCGCATGTGGACGAATGGAGCAAACGGAGGGACATAACTCAATTTGCGATAGTACTGGGTACCATTATCGGGCGTGCAGCTGAAGATATAGGAGGGGCCGTGAAGGATGGAGTGGGTGATATTTGGAATTTTGCAACTTCCATGGTACAAACAGCCAGGGCGGTCATTATGGGGATTGTCAGGTGGGCCCTCCCCTGCATTCTGATAATAGGGGTCATTATTACAATAAATCTACTACGTCATATGGGCCTCCTCTCCCGGTCAGGGAGGGCCGTAAATTATGCAAAAAAGAGACTGTGGCCTTCAACTATGACGGAGCCTCTTCTGAAATGAAGATAAAAAGGACCAGTGCTTTCTCTCTCGCACACTAGTCAGAGACGCTGGGACGCATAGACACGACAACAACTAACAGAGAATGGCGGTTAAGGAATATACCATCTTAGACGAACTTATGTTACATGGTGATAGCGTACTGGGTATTTTGGATCGTGACCCCCTTGTTTCTAGGAGAGCGACCCTCGTGTCATCATCACCAAGCCTGGTTTCACCAAAAATGCCTGACCAGGGCCAGACAGCAACTGCGATTACATCACCGGAGGATAAACTGTCTCTGGGCCTAGGAGCAACCTGGATGAAGAAAATAACGCTCCAGAGAGGAAAATGGGACGCTATAGACGACGGCCAACGATCTCAGTTATATGCAGAAAATGGAAGGATGATGACAAATGAAGAGCTTAAGTTCCCAGCCAGTTGGACTGACATAGTGGGAATAAAAACCAGGGAGAAGACCTTATTTTGACCCTTTCACCAGGATGCCGTTCGAGGATTTCTTCTACTTGGACGGTGCGTCAGAAGTGAGATCCAGTATCGCCCATGTTCTGGTGGGAGGTAACTGGGCCGGTATCCTCCCGGCCTGGGTGAAGATCTACATGGTTACCCGAGAGGGTGACACAAATCTCGGCAAGACATGGGCGACCGTCAAGAGCTGGGGAAACAGCTGCGAATATTATAGGGTGGATTTGATCTTTTACCCTAAGATGAGCACGTCTCACATCAATGTTGAATCTGGATTCCGTTATGCGCGGAGGGATCCGAAGATTTATCCTGTCCTGCCCTCCACCGAGCACAGGAGTGTGGTCAGTCAAGAAGTCAGGGGAGGTGAAAAAGGTCAAAGCTTGCAAGACCCAAGATCCATGGCCTCTCGACCCGGGGGGTCAAGACAAGAAGTCCCCAGTACAAGTACTTCACCACCATCTACCAGAGGCTGGGCGGAGTACGAGAGGCCAAAGAAAGCAAGAAAGTCATCAAAATATCCAACAACACCTTACCAATGACATAAAAATGTTGGTAAAAATATAATCAAAAAAAGCAAAAGCCCTGTTCTCTAAAAAAGAACAGCGATTTCTATTTCTAATTTTTGTTGTTGTTTATGTAACAATATAGCCCTATATACCTATTTTTCACATGTAATTATATGCTTCATTATTCAATTGACGATGGACAATGATCTCCCAGGATGGCAGAGTGGGTGTGAAGTGCCACAGAACAAGTGACACTTTTTGACAATGACATCCTGAGTCGTTCCTATATGACCAGTATAATCTTTAAACTGAACTCTGGAAAGATAGCTCTATGATGGCTCTACTTATAAAAAATGGAAATGAGCCTTTAATATCTGCAGGAAAGGTGCCTGTTGTCTGTGAAGAAAAGGGAGTCAACCTGGAGAATGTGCTTCAGCAGAAGAGAGAAAGCTATAAAATATTAACCCTTACAGACGAAAATGGAATTCAAGGTTGAGGGTTGAGAACCAGGGAGTCCTGAAACTATAGAGGGAAATCTTAAAAAAACTATATAACAATTAAATGTTTAATGTGTACAGTAAAAGTTTTCATAAATGGCATGCTTATAATTAACTGTCAGTAGAGAATAATACTAAAAGAAGGATGTGTAAAACTGTTTGTCTGGAGGGGATCTTTAAGAAATCTTGATAAGAAATCCTATGGAGGGCCTCGTGCATGGTACCATGTCACGTGGTCACCACAGACAAAGCCGTTGTCTGTTCTGAAGGAATAAGGGACTTTCTGTTACTTAAAACCACTAGGTAACTAGAAGTAACGTTAGTACAAAGAAGGAGGAGTTCATACGAATTATGTATTGTATTTTGGTTTGCTAAACAAAAATGACATCCCTGTGACATCACTGTGTTTAGACCAATCGGAAATATGGTACAATGTCGATATAAAAGAGACGGTTGCCCATTCAAGGGACAGACTTTTTTGAGAGATTTTGAAGGAGATGACTGAAACCTGATATATTGTAAGCTGAAACTTGTGTACTTATAAAAATGAAACTGAACCTTTAATGTAATCTTCTACTGTTAAAAAATAAAAACAATCTTCTTTTGGAAACAACGTTTGCTTCTATTTTTCCCAAAAAGACTGGTAAGCATGGAGATGTTTTTTTGCATTGTAACTTTACCAGTAATGTGCCTGATTTATGATGTAAAAAACCTCATGAGTGTGGCTTTCCCCAGACGGAGTAGAAGGAGAAATAGGATTATGCATTAAGGACGAAAGGTGGGTTCTGTAAGCCTGGTTTTATCAAGTAATGCCATACAGTGGTAATACGGCCAACCGAGTAGATTTAAAGCAAAATAAATAAAAGTAAACTCTACGGCGAACCAAGTAGATTAAAGCAAAATAAAGAAAAGTAAACTCTGCAACTCCAATCAATCATCTGTATGACTGGAGGGGACGGGGGGGTGCCTGTGTGTGAGCCGAGGTCGGCTGAGTTTAAGCCCTGAAGTTTATAGATACAATTGAGTCCTAGACGTCCCAAACTTCGCAGGACGCTGCTTGAAGCTGGGATTCGGACCAATGAGTTATGGGATAATCAATCTGACCTCGGTTTACGACCGGTACTTTACAAATAGTGTGTAATGGTGTAAGTGTAATAGTGTGCTAGTGTGTAATAGTGTAATAGTGTAATAGTGTGTAATAGTGTAATAGTGTAATAGTGTGTAATAGTGTAATAGTGTGTAATAGTGTAATAGTGTGTAATAGTGTAATAGTGTAATGGTGTGTAATAGTGTAATAGTGTAATAGTGTGTAATAGTGTAATAGTGCTGGTGCAACTAGAAACACTGGCCTGGCCTGCTTCTAAGTTGAGTGGCCTGACTGCATACATTTTGTATTTTTGTATTTTTTTGAGAGAGAAAAATCGTGATTCACATTTTAGCAAGAATCGCCCAGCCCTAATCGGGCTGCACCCGTTTCCAACTCTGTGTGTTGACAATGATATCCTGGTGTGACATCATCAACTACGGCAACTTAGAGGATGCTCAAACCTCAAACCTATTACATCACGCTCTCTTGCTCTCTCTCTTTACGTTGTCAAACATGTACACTAAAGTTAAGTTATGTTGGAGTTTTATTGTGTTTGAGTTGTTTGAGGGAAAGAAACCTCATGTCCTGCTGTAGTTTTTATTTTCACTTTGTGCATTGCATGTCCCATGTCGCTGCATGCCAAATAAAGACCTCGGTCCTGCATTATTATTATTATTATTATTATTATTATTATTATTATTATTATTATTATTATTATTATTATTATTATTATTATTATTATTATTATTATTATTATTATTATTATTATTATTATTATTATTATTATTATTATTATTATTATTATTATTATTATTATTATTATTATTATTATTATTATTATATATTTACCCCTTCAGAAGCATTTATATACACATTTTAAGATAAATGAATATACCGTGATATATACCGTTACCGTCTATGCTTCAAATTATACCGTGATATACATTTTAGACCATACCGTCCAGCCCTAGCTTGTATTCTAGAATATTTTATTTTGTATGTCCAATAGAGCTGTGCTTAACATTATATCACACTAACAGCCCAGCAGGTCAGGCTGACCCAACAACACGACCCTCGTTGTAGTGTTTAGTGCTGTAATAGAATTGTTGCAAATGCAAGTTGTCTGAAATAAATGTGATAAAAGTAGAATGTATTCACGTACATTTTTCTGTAGATGGAAAATCCTTTTCAAACAATTGTAAAATCGAAATATAGGTCTGTTTTACTCCAATGTTTATGAACATTACCAATGTAAACAAACCTTTTATAACCATAAATGCACATTTAACATTGTTAATGTATCAATAGCTCACTCAATTAGGTCCTATATAGATAACATTTTATGTAATTATAAAAAAAAAAAAAAAAATGAAATACATCCACAGAGCTTTTAAAAAGGTGTGGAATAAAAGTATTGCTTTCCCCCCCAAAACATATTAGTGATTCATTAATCATAATTAATCATACAAAAATTATGTTAAAAGTGACATGCATTATAAATGTCATTTTTCAGTCTCTAGCATTGCATTATAGTAATAGGAGTTAGTATCAATGTGTTTTTGTGTCTAAATACCATATTGGCGGATTGCTCTGATTCAGCTCAGATCATTTCCTGCTCCAGTAAATTAGGCCAAACTGATTTGAAGGCCTGAGTGACGTCACTCAGGCTCTGGGTAGCGGACAGTGATGTGATTGGCTCTGTGGTTGTAGCAAATGCCCGCCCACAATCTACCTAGACTAGACAGCGAGTGGAAACCACTTCCTCATACTGCGGCAGAGTGAAACCCGACACCTCTGCATACACTCTGGAGGGAGAGAGAGAGAGATAGAGAGGGAGAGAGAGAGGGAGAGACGCGCAGGTCCCCCCCCCCCCCCCCCCCCCCCCCATTCGGGAGCACAAGCTGCCGTGCGGTGAAAGAAAGAAAAAAGGGAGAGAGGGAGGGAGGGAGGGAGGGAGAGAGGGGGCCTTATCAATAACGGCCTGTCTTGCAAACACTCTGCGCGCAGGTCCCCCCCCCCCCCCCCCCCCCTATTCGGGAGCACAACGGTGAACGCTGTGAAAAAAAGAGGGAGGGAGGGAGGGAGGAAGGGAGAGAGGGGGCCTTATCAATAACGGCCTGTCTTTTTCTCTCTCTCTCTCTCTCTCTCTCTCTCTCTCTCTCTCTCTCTCTATCTAATCAAATCAAATCAAATTTATTTATAGGGCCCGACAACACACGTTAATGTTCCCATGGGCCGTACAGATCTTCTTTAAACAAGTCAAGAAGAAAACATAATAAGTCAAGAACAAAACAAGAACACCATAAGGTGCAAACATTTTTAGATGGATGCAAATAAATGAAAGAATGCAAGCACTCCCAGACATACCCCACGCGAAGGTAAGGAAAAACTCACTAAAACCTAACAATAGGGAAAAAAGCTCCACAGGCAGTGTGGAGGAGAGAAATTTTAGAAGGGCCATTCAAGGGGGGATCTCCCTTCTTAGATGTTGGTGATAGTAGTGTTGCAGACGGACAGTTGGTAAGCATGCACTCATGTGTGTAGTGGAACACAGATGAGTGCATGCAATAGCAACTGTACATTTTGAAAAATTAAAGATAGAGCTAATAGCGATAGCAACTGAACATTTTGAAAGATTAAAGATAGAGCTGATAGCAATCTATTTGAGGCACAGGGGCGGCGCAAAGAGGGTCACGTCCTCCCCGTCTTAGTCAAGGGACATTTAACACTCCGGTCGTTGCTCAGGGACAGCCGGAGACAGGGAGATAGGGGGCGGCGCAGAGAGGGTCACGAACTCCCCGACATCATCGCGGGACATCCGGCACTCCGGTCACCACTACGAGACCTCCGGAGACAGGGGGGCACGCAGAGGGGGTCGCAACCTCCCGGCCTTCGTCACGGGACGTCCAACACTCCGGTCAACACTCCAGGACAGCAAGTCATAGGGAGACAGGGAGACAGGACAGGCGTTAGACAGCTCATGAGATTGTAGTAGGCTATCAAATTATCTCTCTCTTTCTCTATCTCTCTCATTCTCTATCATTCTGTCTATCTCTCTCATTCTCTATCATTCTGTCTATCTCTCTCATT
>NC_140172.1:122521247-122540173 GCF_963971535.1 Notolepis coatsorum | reverse complement strand
AAATATATGACATTCATACCCTCCTTTTGAAATATATACAGAATGGCCTATACATACCTAAGTGATCTGACGCAGCTCTCAGGTTCTGTTTGTTAGTTGTGTCAAATTCTATTTGCTCCACCCGCTTGTAGTACAGAGTTTTAAACACACATGTATTTACATCCTGGAGTCACACACCTGAATGCATTATGCCTACCTGTATCAACCCAGGCCGTCTGCTGTGTTCAAACACTGATGAAATGGGCATAAGCAAACAAGATAATAGTGCAAACACTGCTAACAGAATGTGGAAATCAGGGAGCACATTCCAGTACAAGGACAGAAGCACTCATGCATGCACGCACGCACGCACGCACGCACGCACGCACGCATGCACGCACGCACGCACGCACGCACGCACGCACACACACACACACATACACACACACACACACACACACACACACACACACACACACACACACATACACACACAGGGGCGGACCTAGCACATTTGGCGCCCTAGGCGAGATTCACCACTGCGCAGTTTTGGTGCACCCCTCTATATCTGTAACCATTATTGTAACTGAGGGGTACAATTCCCTGACTGTATTAATAAGTATGGTATCATTAAACCACTACCGTCTTATGTACATTACTACTGGCCATACAGTACACAGGTATATGATGAGAACACCTCCACAATGACACGGTTTCCACACAAATCTGGGTTAAGAATATTTATTAGCAGCAATAGTACATAATATACTTTACTTTGAATGCGCTTATAAGGCAAAGGAATGTGCGTAGGCAAATCAATAACGAATGTCCATTCTCATATTACGCAGGAGATAATAATACAACCTGAATATTAGGAATTATATCTATGGTACTCTGGGGAGGCAGCGGGAGATACTGGTAGGGGGTTCCCACCGGTTGTAAGCCAGCAGGGGGAGGAAATGTTCGAATGCAAAGTCTGGATCCACGGGGACTCAATAAGCTCCTGCTATGGGAGGCGGTATATTACTCCCTGGATCAGCAGACAAAAAGCAGCAGCTGTAATCCAAGTATGCGTGCAGCACAGGTGAAAGCCGGCCAGCCTCTCCAAGAGACGGGCTTGAGTGATGTTCCTCACGTCACGGGTAAATCCCACACAGTAGTGGGGTGTAGACGATTCTTCTCCGCTCCAACAGCCTGGTCCAAAGCAATAATAATAATAATCCAGCCGGAAAGGGGCTCTGCATTCACCGGTGTAGATTCTCCGGTGCGCGGTACTTCACATTAACTAGGTTGAACTTGACGTTATTCCACTAAGCTCTGACACTTTACTATCCTATTCGCACGCGGCTATAAGTGCTCTATTTAGATGCACGGTTGCTCACTTCACTTGGTCGTTGACTCGTGATGAAGGCTTTACTAGTAAGGAGCGAACGATACGTTGAACAAACGTATTAGGATAAGACAAGACTCTATTTTGGGGCAAACGGGCCCACTTCACAGCACGTTGTATCGTGGTGAAGGCTTCAACTTGTTACTAAGAAGACTACTGCTGTATCCACCTGCGCCGTATTTATACGCACGGTGAATAATCTAGTGCCAACCTTATTTCTGTCTCGTAGTCTTGGGCAGAACCGGGCATGTTGAGACAAGCCTTGACGGTGGCTTTGAACTCGACTCTGGGGGTATGGCCGCTGGCGCCTAGGGGATCGCTTCCAATAGGAGAACGAATATTATGGTCTGTACTAGGTTAAAGGGATATTCCGTGTATATGTACAAAGAATACACAAGGGATATCAAACGATATACAAATATTATGCAATATATATCAATCAGTAAATATATATATTCGGTTTAATCTGACCCTTTGTAACAGCCGCCTCCTAATTAGTCCCACCTAATTAGATAAGCAGAGACAGATTAACCGCACTGTCCACTACTCAATGTCTGTTGTGAGGGTAGGCAGTTCACAAAGTCAGGGGGTCATGGTCGTCATTAAGCAAGTCGGGGAGCCTTGGCCACTCTATCAGCCTCGCCACGGGTCGGTTGTATGTCCGCCCTTGGACGAGCACTTCTACCGCTCTGACCTTTCCGTCGGCACCAGTGGTCACTTTGCTTACGCGGCCGGCCGGCCACATAGCTCGGGGTAGTGACTGGTCGATAATCATGACGACTGGACGGGATGAAGGGGGGCTTAGGAGGAAGCGGGCCTGAGACTGCTTTGATCTGTGCTTGGCTGTGCCTCCTCCTCCTCCGTCTGTTTCTCTTGTTTACTCTGTACCCCGTCTGAGGAGGGGCCGGTTCCGGCCGCCCCGTCAAGGAGTCGCTTGGGGTGCTGGGTTCGAGGTCAGCTACGTCTGGAGCGCAGCTGAGGGGGGTGGAGTTCCGAACTCCCTCTGGTGCCCACGGTTCTCTCACAGGCCTCTCGCTTAATGTCAATAGCCTCTCAACGGGCTGTACGAGGGAGTGGCCGGTGTCGCTCGCCTTTGTGTGTAGGCAGCGTGTAGACGTGGGTTGACTGTCAAGTCCGTAGAGGGGGCCCTGGAGCGTCCATCCCAGTCGGGTCTGAACCGCGACTGGGCATCCTTTGGGTCCGATGTGGGCCGCCTCAATTGGGAGAATGAGGTCCGCGTGGTCGGAGCCGATGAGCAGGGTCGGTGTGGCGCCGTCGATAAGCGGTATAGGTAGTTGACGTAGGTGCACATACTTGGCCATCAGCTGTGGGATGGGGTAGGTGTACTGAGACAGGCCTATGTCGTGGCTGGTGAAGACGTTGGTTATACTATACTGCTTCTCGGGCTGGTCCACCGCTGCTATCTTGAAGGAGACCGTTTCACCTTTTATGGTCTTCTGGTCCCTTCTGATGGTGCGTATGGTCATGGTACTTTTGGCACCCCGCAGGCCCAACTGGGCTGCTGCGGAAGCGAGGAGGAGAGTCTTTTCAGACCCATCGTCCAGGACGGCGTAAGTGTCCAGGACCTTGTCCTCGTAGCTCAGGAGCACTCTGACCACTTTGATGAGCACTCGGGGGGTTCCGCTATGCTGGTCAATGTGGAGCACTCCTGTTGGTCGGTTGCCTTGGATCTTCTGGTGGGCCCCGCACAGTGCTGCGCGGTAAGCGGCGCCCGCCTGGGCCGCCCCTGCGCGGTCACGCCACTGGTCAACTTGGACGGGGTTCAGTGTCTTATATTCGGCGCACTGTGCAAGCCAGTGTCCGCCGTCGCAGTAGGTACAGTAGGGGGCGGTCTGGTGGCTCTTCGGTACTGGTGCCACCGCCTCGGCATGGTACATTACCGCGACGGGCCCACTCTGTTGTCCTGGCTGACGCTTGTTGATGTCATGCAGGACCTCCAAGTGGGTGCCACCGCACCCGCTGCACTTCTTCTTCAAGCGGCACTCAGCTGCCAGGTGGCTGCGCGCGCAGCGGAAGCAGCGGCGGTGGTCCTTGATCCACTGACTCACCTCATCCGTGGTCAGCCTCCCGAAAGTGTCGCATTGGTACAGCCGATGTTCTCCCTCACAGTACTGGCACTCAATCTTCCACTGGTCCTCTTTCGTCGAGGGGGTGTTGTGGTTCTTGTGCTGCGGTACTGATTCGGCTTGGTGCATAACGGTCACCAACCGACGGTTATCTGTTGATCCCCGACGTCCGAGTCTTGGGCTTGGTCCACTCCATACGAACGTGTCGAGTCGTAGGCTACTGACCTCCCTGGCGAGGAACTCAGATAGGTCTAGGAGGGATGCCTCTGGGCCGTTGGGGTCGCGGTGGTCTCTCTGCCGCCTGAAGCGCTCTTGTCGGGCGGGAGGGAGCTTCTCTAATATCCTCTCTACATTAGAGTTAGCGTACAGTTCATAGATCCCCTTTTCCTTTTGGGCCCCCAGCATCCCTACCAGGGACTGTACCTTGATAGAGAGGTCATCCAATGCTCTGTTGTCTCTGGCTGGGGGGAGACGGTCAATGTCTCTTATCTCCTGTATCACGTAGTCCCATATGCGTCCATAACATTGGTCGAGGGCTACTAGAGCCGCGGTGTATGGGGTAGTAGAGTTGGAATATGCCAGCGCTATATTGTGCGCTCTGGGCACCTTCAGGTGCTTGAGTAGGATAGCATACTTGTACGTTTCATCCGGTACATCGGACATCATTGTCTCTAAGCACATTCGTAGCTCTGTGTACTGTGCTCTGTTCTCGTGTGTGAAGTCCGGGAACGTCGGTGTGCCAAGGTACGATGCCATGGATGGCTGGCACATCGGTGAGCGTTGGGGGAGAAGCCTCCTGGGCGAGTCTCCCCGTGCTTGTCGTCTTGGGCTGGTACTTGGTGGGTACCGAAGGTCGGGTACCCAGGTGCTGTTCCTCGGTGCTGACGGTGCGTCAAACTCACCCATGAGTTGAGTCGGGGGTTTGTAGCGCAGTGCCTCGGGGCTGACGTCTGGGCTGTACTGGACCTCCTGGTCCAGAGTACGTTGCTGCTGGTCGGGGCTGTACTGGGCCTCCTGGTCCAAAGTACGTTGCTGCTGGTCGGCTTGACATTCCTCCTCTTCCTCCTCCTCTTCCTCTGCTAGGACCTGGAGTCTTCTGTTCAGTCTCTCGGCGTGGTCCGGTTCTTCCCGGTTGCTGGGTCTCGTATGGACCGGCCGGGGAGGGGGTTCGGAGACGTGGACAGGATCCTCCTGTTGGCGGGGTCCCGGGTCGCTTGGTCGGGTAGGGGAATGTGTCCTAGACCCTTGTCGTGACGATCTCCGGGAGCTCCGTGCGGAGTGAGGGGGTGTCGCCATGGCAACCAATTTGTCCATCAGCTGCACCTGCAGCCGGTCGCGCTCTGCCTCGCGCTGGGCATGGGCTGCGTCGCGCGCTGCTTCGCGGTGGGCATTGGCGGCGTCGCGCTGCGCATTGGCGGCGGCGTGCTGCGCCTCGGCGCGGCTTCTTTCAATGTTCTCTTCTGTCTGAAGGCGTCTGGTCTCCAGTCTTATGCGGTCATCTTCACTCCTTTGTTGCGCCTGGAAGCGCTCTCGCTCGGTTGCAGAATGTTCGCGTTCACGGAGGGCTTGCGCTTGGAGTTGCGCGTGAAGGCGCTCTCGTTCGTCTGCAGCTTGTTCGCGCTCGCTCGTCTGTTGCGCTTGGAGTCGATCGCGTTCACCCTGAAGTCGATCGCGTTCGGTAGAGGCTGCCAGGGTGGCGATGAGTGCCTGTGCCAGCATCTTGTCCGCCTCGCTGGGGGAAGATGCTGGTAGAGGTGATCGGCTTCTGGTAGTACTCGTTGGAGATCCGTTCTCCTGTCGCGTACCGAGGAGATCCATCTCCTGGGTGCGCGTCTCTTCTTGTGGTGGGTCGGGTTCCGTCCCGGGAGGGCTTTCTTTATCCTGGAGCTCTCCGGGGACTACCTCGTCGACGTTGGCGGGGGGTAAAGTCATGTCAGGTCCCTCCTGGTCCCCACCGTGAGCTTGGTCAGTTACGTTAGAACCCACTAGGGTCTCTACTGGCGGGGTAGCCTGGTCGTTAGGGTTTGGCATACTTTTACTATCCGCTTTAGTTATTTTATCCGCATTTAACTTCCTTTTAAAGCTAGGTATTGGACTGACAACGTAGTCCTCTAGGTGAAGAGGTGGCTGCCGTCTGTGCTCCGGGCGTTCTAGCTCGGGAGAACCGTTTGTGGAGTGTTCATCATCGGCCATGTTAATATTAATATTATATTAATATTACGCTAATTATTCTCCGGCTCGAAGGACCAATTGTAACTGAGGGGTACAATTCCCTGACTGTATTAATAAGTATGGTATCATTAAACCACTACCGTCTTATGTACATTACTACTGGCCATACAGTACACAGGTATATGATGAGAACACCTCCACAATGACACGGTTTCCACACAAATCTGGGTTAAGAATATTTATTAGCAGCAATAGTACATAATATACTTTACTTTGAATGCGCTTATAAGGCAAAGGAATGTGCGTAGGCAAATCAATAACGAATGTCCATTCTCATATTACGCAGGAGATAATAATACAACCTGAATATTAGGAATTATATCTATGGTACTCTGGGGAGGCAGCGGGAGATACTGGTAGGGGGTTCCCACCGGTTGTAAGCCAGCAGGGGGAGGAAATGTTCGAATGCAAAGTCTGGATCCACGGGGACTCAATAAGCTCCTGCTATGGGAGGCGGTATATTACTCCCTGGATCAGCAGACGAAAAGCAGCAGCTGTAATCCAAGTATGCGTGCAGCACAGGTGAAAGCCGGCCAGCCTCTCCAAGAGACGGGCTCGAGTGATGTTCCTCACGTCACGGGTAAATCCCACACAGTAGTGGGGTGTAGACGATTCTTCTCCGCTCCAACAGCCTGGTCCAAAGCAATAATAATTATAATCCAGCCGGAAAGGGGCTCTGCATTCACCGGTGTAGATTCTCCGGTGCGCGGTACTTCACATTAACTAGGTTGAACTTGACGTTATTCCACTAAGCTCTGACACTTTACTATCCTATTCGCACGCGGCTATAAGTGCTCTATTTAGATGCACGGTTGCTCACTTCACTTGGTCGTTGACTCGTGATGAAGGCTTTACTAGTAAGGAGCGAACGATACGTTGAACAAACGTATTAGGATAAGACAAGACTCTATTATGGCGGCTAGGTGGTGTAGTGGTCTAAGGCACTCGCCACCAGTGTGGAGACGCTAGGATTCGCGTGTTCGAATCCAGCTCTCCACATTGTTTTTCAGTTTGGCTGGTCGTCCGCAGTAATACACATTGGCCGTATTACGGGGAGGGAAAAACTGAAGGGTGGGGATCGAACGTTGTGAACAAGCGACTCCTACAAGTCGGTTGGTGCGCCTGCGCAGTAGAATCAGGAAGTGTCGGGGGCAGCGTGAGCCTCCCACGCGTTACTCCTCGACACTGAGAGGTCGAGCTGCGCAGGTGAAAAGATGCGACTGCTGTTACCTCAAGTACCGGAGGGGACTTGTGCTATGTATGACTTAGTCCTCACTGCAGCCGGCTTGTGGGAGGCAAGAAACAGCGTTCGTGACAGGGGAGGGTTGAATTGGATGATACGAAATTGGGATGGGAGAAAATATAGAAAATGGGAGAAAAAGTGGATCAAAAAAAAAAGACAAGACTCTATTTTGGGGCAAACGGGCCCACTTCACAGCACGTTGTATCGTGGTGAAGGCTTCAACTTGTTACTAAGAAGACTACTGCTGTATCCACCTGCGCCGTATTTATACGCACAGTGAATAATCTAGTGCCAACCTTATTTCTGTCTCGTAGTCTTGGGCAGAACCGGGCATGTTGAGACAAGCCTTGACGGTGGCTTTGAACTCGACTCTGGGGGTATGGCCGCTGGCGCCTAGGGGATCGCTTCCAATAGGAGAACGAATATTATGGTCTGTACTAGGTTAAAGGGATATTCCGTGTATATGTACAAAGAATACACAAGGGATATCAAACGATATACAAATATTATGCAATATATATCAATCAGTAAATATATATATTCGGTTTAATCTGACCCTTTGTAACAGTTACTGTTCACATGTGTGGTGCCGTCGTCGCCCGTCACAGTCATATTTAAGTAAGGATAGTTTGAATGACACTTCAGCACCAAGGCGCTGTCCACCGAAGTTATTATACCTTCAAAGCGCTACTGCCGGGGGCTACGTGGCGCAGTGGGCAAGGCGCTTGCAACGAATGCTGGAGACTAGGCTCGAACAGGATGCCTCCTGTTCGAGCCCCGCTCTCCACATTGCTTTCAGTTTAGCTGGTCGTCCACAGTAATACACATTGGCCGTATTACGGGGAGGGAAACTGAAGGGTGGGGATCGGGCGTTGTGGACAGTGACTCCTACAGGTCGGTTGGTGCGCTTGCGCAGTAGAATCAAGAAGCGACGGGGGCGGGGCCCCTCCAAAGCCCAGACCCCCGACGCTGAAAGATCGAGCCGCGCAGGTGAAAAGATGCGACGGCTGTTACCTCGAGTATCGGAGGGGACTCGTGCTATGTATGACTTAGTCCACATTGCAGCCGGCTTGTGGGAGGCAAGAAACAACGTTCGAAGACAGGGGAGGGTTGAATTGGACGATATGAAAATTGGGATGGGAGAAAAGTTGAAAAATGGGAGAAAAAGTGGATAAAAAAAAAAGCGCTACTGCCTATGGATAAAACATAATAAGGATGTTTTAGGTGGTGGTAGTTTCTCTGTTAGGACATTATAGCTGAAATATATAGCCTAGCTAGAGTCGGTCTGATATATATTAGAGAAATAGTAAAGTACTATTCTCCAACGAACAACGGACAACGAAAAAGTGGTGCAGTGGGCAAGGCTAAGTGGCGCAGTGGCAAGGCACTCGCCACCAACGCAGGAGATGCTGGGTTCGAGCCCAGCTCTCGGCGTTGCTTCCGGCTTGGCTGGTCGTTCATACTAATACAATTGGCAGTATTAGGGGGTGGGAAAGCCGGTGGGTGGGGATCGGACGTTGTGGACAGCGACTCCTACAGGTCGGTTGGTGCGCCTGTACAGCATAATCAGGAAGCAACGGGGGCAGCGTGAGCCTCCCACGCGTTACTCCTCGCCGCTGAGAGATTGCGCTGTACAGGTGAAAAGATGCGACAGCTGCCTCCTCGTGTACCAGAGGGGACACGTGATGCAAGGCTTGGTCCACATTGCAGCCGACCAGTGGCAAGGGGAGGGTAGAATTGGATAATATGAAATTGGGATAGGAGAAAAAATTGAAAATGGGGAGAAAAAGTAGATACAAAAAAAAAGAAATCAAAAGCGTGTATTTAACAACCTCAAAAGCTTTATATTAACTTAAAAACGAAAAATCTACTCATGTCAACTAAAAAATACATCTCTGTTACACGCAAGCATGCAGCGTCTGATGGCCGAATCTGTCAGACGGCACTGGAGTAGATCCAGAACACACACGCACATACACAATTACACAATTACACATGTTGCACCATGGACAGCACTATTAGAGCAGCCCTGAACTCTCGCACCAAGGCTTATAACCTGGGCAGAGAGTCAGGAAATATGGAAGAGTACAAGGCTTCAGTCTACACTCTGCGCAAGGCTGTTAAACTTGCTAAGAGGACATATGCTGATAAACTGGAGACACAAATGGCACAAAACGACACAAGAGGCTTGTGGCGGGGACTGAAGACAATAACTGACTACAAAGTCAGCGCCCCCTCAATGGGGAGCGACGACGCCTCTCTCGCGGACAAACTCAACTCCTTCTACGCTCGGTTCGGTGTAGACAGTGTCGCCGCTAGCCCTCTGGCTAGTGACATCACTGGCGCACCGGCTGTTGTGGAGGGGGGGGGGGGCAACCGCGGGGGGGCGTGGGCGCTCTCTCGTTGTCGGAACACAGTGTGATAAGAGCATTTATGCAGGTGAACACCAGGAAGGCTGCTGGCCCAGATGGTATAACAGGACGCATACTTAAGTCCTGTGCCAACCAGCTTGCCCCGGTGTTCACCGCCATATTTAATCAATCCCTGGCGGAGACAGTGGTCCCTGCCTGCTTCAAGATGTCTACCATCATCCCTGTACCGAAGAAACCCTCCCCAACATGTCCAAATGACTACAGACCGGTGGCACTCACCTCTGTGGTCATGAAATGTTTCGAGAGGCTGGTCAAGGACCACATTTGTGCCTCCATCCTCAGTGATATGGACCCTATGCAATTTGCATACAGGACAAACAGGTCCACTGACGACGCAGTCTCCCAGGTACTGCACAGCACTCTCTCCCACCTTGACCGTCAGAAGGGGGGCTATGTGAGACTGTTGTTCATTGACTACAGCTCAGCGTTCAACACCATAGTCCCCACCAGACTGGTGGACAAGCTGATCGAGCTCCGGCCTGAGCGACTGGGTACTGGACTTTCTGAGTGAAAGACCCCAGGCGGTCAGGGTGGGGGGTCAGACCTCCAACACCATCACCCTGAGCATCGGGTCCCCCCAGGGCTGTGTTCTAAGCCCCCTGCTGTACTCACTCTACACACACGATTGTGTGGCCAAGTTCAGCTCCAACTCCATAGTGAAGTTCGCAGACGACACGGTGGTGGTGGGGCTGATCTCGGACAACGACGAGAAGGCCTACCGGGAGGTGGTTGAGGTACTGGAACGCTGGTGCCAGGACAACAGCCTGCTCCTGAACATTGGTAAAACCAAGGAGCTGATCGTGGATTATAGGAGAGGACAGCAGGAGACACACACACCACTGACGATTAACGGGGCTACCGTGGACAGGGTGAGCAGCTTTAAGTACCTGGGGGTCCACATCTCAGAGGATCTGACATGGTCAACACACATAGACACAGTAGTAAAGAAAGCGAAGCAGCGCCTCTACCACCTGAGACAGTTAAGGAAGTTCAGAGTATCGGGGAAGATACTCCAGTCCTTCTACTCAGGAGCTGTAGAGAGCATCTTGACCGGAAACATCACTGCCTGGTATGGAAACAGCACGGCACAGGACAAGAAGGCCCTACAGAGAGTGGTGCGCTCAGCCGAGCGTACCACGGGTATTGCGCTACCTCCCCTGCAGGTTCTATACAACAAGAGGTGCAAATCCAGAGCCTGCAGAATAATGAAAGACCCCCACCACCCCAATAACAGCCTGTTCCAGCTGCTGAGGTCAGGCAGACGCCTGCGAACCCCAGCTACTAGGACGGAGAGGCTTAGGCTCAGCTTCTTCCCCCTGGCCATCAGAGCCTTGAACAATGAACATTGAGTGCCACAGAAACTGAACTATCCACACACAAGCACACACAAGCACACACACGACACGCACGCTGTGCACGCTCACACACTAGCAGCCACTTTAACACTTTAACACGAGCGGGCACACACTCATGCCGCACACACGCACACTTATGGCCAAGAGGAAAGGCCACTTTAAATTAGTATAACAACAGGAACAGTGTATTGCACTACTAAAGCTACCTAGCATGTCCTATATGCTCTGTAAATACTATGTACAGATACCGAGATGTCACACCATGTTACCTGTTACCTGTTTATTGCACAATGTTGTTTTTTTATTGGATTCTATTATATGTTGTACCACTGTATTGCACATTGTCGCGGGCAAGACCACCCGCATTTCATTGTATACTTGTATGCCGTGACAATTAAAACTCTTGACTTGACATGACTTGACTATCTATCTACACCCTCACACAACTCTGTCGCTTTTTCGGGAGTAGCGGGGAACATAGGACCTTTTTTTAGTCGCGACGTGTACGTTTGAGAACACTACCGTAATGACAGAGAAATGAAGCAAGGTGACATGGTCGGCCCTCATACAACTTGGTCGCTTTTTCTGGAGCAGGGACCGGGAGCGGGGAATATAGAACCCGGGGAACAGACTTCCGGTTTAGCTTTAGAATGGAGTAGGTCGCATGTTCACCCGTTATTTTTTTTTTCGTTTTAAAAACATATTTATATACCATTAATGCGTTTAAAACTTGACGCATATATCAACTGAGACTATCAACTAACTATATTGACCAAAAGAATCGAGATGTCACCAAAGAAAGACCCAAAGAAAGACCCAAAACCAGTCGAAGAGGTCCCGCCGCGGGACCCAGGATTCGTACAGCGGACAGCAGAAAATATTGACTTGACAGAGGCCGCTTCAAGTTCATCCCCATCAAACACCTCCGCAGATACCGAACATATCATCCGGAAAATGGAGGAAATGGGGAAGACAATAATGAAGGAAATGATCCACCAATCACAACTGTCGGAGAAGATAATAACTCAAAAAGTAGATGCTATTAAAGAATCTATTGAAGGCAAAATTGATGCGCTGAGAGCGGACGCCGACGCACAGAATAAACGCACCGAGGCTCTGGAGAAAGTAGTGGAAGCCCATGAAATCAATTTCACTCGCATCTACAAGGAAGTAGAGGCTAACACAGTTAACCTAACTGCTGAGATGAAGGGGAACTACAATGAAATCAAGACGGAGCTCAGCGAAATAACGTTGGAGCTCACGCGAATCAATAAAGAACAGAAAGCCAAAATATTCGAGATGGAATATCAAAAACGCAGGCTGAATATTCGTATTGTCGGTCTGGACGAATCAGTGAGATGTGAAAACCCTGAAGAGTTTGCCACAGAATTACAGAAAATCTTGGGAACAGGAATCCTTCCTAAAATACCGGAGGTGGATGAGTGCTTCAGATTGGGTCCCCGCTCCATTGGCAATAACGCTAAGCCCAGAGTGATATTAGTTATACTGCGCCAAGTCAGAATAAAAGAAATGATTATGCGTGAAACTCGCAGGATGAAAGGCAATCTGAAACACATGGAGGTACCAATACACTGCTTTGAAGATTATTGTCGTGAGGTAGTGGAACTGCGTGCCAAGTTCAAGACGGTGATGTCTCAACTATACCTGGGGAAATACAGACCCCTACTAATATACCCTGCAATACTTCGCGTCGTCGACAAACAAGGAGCAAAGGTTCTCCTCAACTCGCCTGAAGATGCAGCCAAATTCCTGTCTGAACAGGAGCAGAATAGTGTATAAATGGCCTTTTAAATCTCAGTTATGCAAGGTCACCATATAGTACAACCTTTAATAACCGAGGATTTGGGACAGAGAGACCTACGTGCTCAGAGTTTTTGAATGCTTTCCCCGACGTGTATATTATTGCGGACATATTGGATTTAAGATTGGAACACTCCAGAACATACTGGAACATTCAGACAATGTAAAAATGACATATTGGAATAATCTAGAACATCGAAGCATTCTTTGATATATGGAGCATTCTGGAATATCAGCAATACGTGGTCATTCATTCTACCAGAAGCCCCTCGGGGGAATAATCAACAGCTATCTAGATGCAGAACCACAGAGCCATCATAGCCGGCCGGCTGAAAGATCACTCTACACAACGATCATCGCCCACCCCGGTCGGGGGAAATGCTGCATATACGTATTTAAAATTTGTTTTTTATTAATGGGAAATAATTTCACTACTTCTCCAATTAATACTTTAGATGTTTAAGCATAGCAATGCTCTTTTAAGATCTAAGTTAATGTTCTCTTCCTTTTACTTGTTTTTTTTTTTTTTTTTTTTTTTATCCGCTCTCTCTGATTTATTGAGGCTCTCTCTTCAGTTCAATACCTTCATATTATTCATGGGTTACTATAAATTACTATAAATTACAAGTTCATATAAAATGTAAGTGATTAAGGCATGACAATTGAAGCTTATTTTTGGTCTTTATTTTTAGTTTATCTCATTTACATTTTTATTTATTTATTTTTTACGGGTAAGTGGCCAAGCCACAGTCGACATTCTACTTATGGTAGAATTTAGAGTGTTAGATCCTATGGTATACATAGGAATGTTAAGGATAATTGGATCATTCTGGGATATCCGGTGGTGCAAGGGAGAGAGTCATACGCAAAGGTTGTGTTCATGGAACACAATCCTGTACGACTCTCGGTGGGAGGGAAGGGTAGGGGATTTTTATTTGTATATATGTATGTTTTTAAGCTCGGCTCTCAACGGGACCTCACTAGTGGGATGTATATCTATTATTGCCTCGCACTCTAGAAGCATTACCAAAAATTACAATGCAACATGTATAGACTATGGCTAGTTTGAATATAATGATATGGAACACCGGGGGAATAAATAACCAACTCAAACGCAAAAGCGTGCTCACACTGATGAAAAAAGAACATGTGGACATTGCTCTGCTAAGCGAAACACACATTCTAGGGAAAGACATAGGTAAATTAGCGGACAACATATACCATAATATCAGTCACTCCTCTATTGGTACGAGAACTCGGGGTGTAGCAATAGTCGTTAAACGTAAGTTGAATATTGTACTAAAGGGAGTATGGTCTGATGTAGAAGGTCGGATAACTATAGCTAAGATTGAACATAAGAACAGGAAAATAGCGTTGATAGCGGTATACGCCCCAAATTTGTACGAAGAAGATTTCTTCACTACACTAACCAATGCAATGTTAGACATTCCCGATTACTCATTTATAATAGGAGCGGATTTTAATGCCATCTGGAACCCAAGGATAGACAAATCTTACCTCGCCTTTTCCAGCGAACAAAAGAATTCATCGAAGGCATTAAAGGATTGGTCAAAGATTACAGGTGTAAAGGACTTATGGCGGTTACTTAATCCCACGACCCGAAAGTACTCTTGTCGATCTGCGAGACATAAGACACTATCCAGAATAGATTATGTCTTTGCATCACAGAGACTATTTGATAATTATGAAGTGGAAATGATACCCAACGCACTATCAGATCACTGTTATTTACTCCTTAAAGGTACATTTGGTATACTATCCTCCCGAGCCCCAAGATGGCGATTTAACTCGTTGCTGCTTAACAACAAGGAATTCATTACACAACTCAAAGAAGCTCTTATAGTATTCCAACAGGAGAATGCAAACTCGGTGCAAGACCCCAGAATAATATGGATGTCGGTAAAGGGAATGATCAAAGACTTCACGGATAGCTTTTCCTCCAAAATGCGCAAGAATCAAAGCACAAAACTGGATGAGCTGGAAACGCTTTACTCAACGTTATTTAATTCTCTGAAATACAACAACTCAACTCGACTAGAAAATCAAGTTAACGTACTAAAAATAGAGATCAATGCCATATACAGACAACAATCGGAAATACAAATACGCAGCACAAGACAACAGCAGTACTCCCATGGTTCCAAACCCAGCCACCTATTAGCCATGCGATTAAGAATTAATGCAACATTTGCAGATATAACTACCATTAGAGCACAACAAGTACTTGTAACAGATCCTGTAAAAATAAACGATACATTCAAAGTATTCTACTCCGATTTATATAAATCAGAAATGACCTTCGATCAAAACAAAATAGACACATTTCTTAATCAAATTATTCTCCCTAAACTTTCAGAGGATGACGCTAAACAGTTAGAAATACCGATCACACTAGAGGAACTCAAGAAGGCCATAACCGCAATGAAAAGTGGTAAGGCTCCAGGAAGAGACGGTTTCCCATCAGAAATGTACCTTTCTTGTTGGGACATAATTGGCCCCTTATTACTAAATATGATCTTATACTCAGTCAAGGAGGGGAACTTCCATAAAATTGACAATATTGCACTCATAACAGTCCTCCTTAAAAAAGACAAAGACCCCAACGAGTGCGGTAGTTATAGACCTGTAAGCCTCCTCGGAACAGATATCAAACTGTACTCTAAGGTATTAGCCATCAGATTACAAAAGCATATGACGTCTTTAGTTCACCCGGACCAAACTGGCTTCATAGGAGGCCGCCTGATCACTGAGAACATAAGACGTATACTGCACGTACTTGATGCCGACAAGGAGGACACCATACCTAAGGCGATGCTGTCCCTGGATGCTATGAAGGCCTTTGACAGGCTGGAATGGTCGTATCTGTGGGCAGTGCTAGAAAGGATCGGGTTAGGAAAAGGATTCATCGATATGATTAAAGTATTATACAAAGACCCATCGGCCATGATTACAACAGGCACAATCATCTCTGAAATATTTCCGGTATCACGCTCTGCCAGACAGGGTTGTCCTCTTAGTCCCGGACTGTTCAATCTATCATTAGAGCCTTTAGCACAATATATAAGACAATCCCAATCCATAGAACCTATCGTAATCAAGGGCACACAACAAAAAATTTGTTTATATGCGGACGATGTAATATTGTTCATGAAAAACCCCAACACCACATTGCCTCATCTGCTCAAGTTGATTGAGGACTTTGGTGATTTATCGGGATTTAAGATAAATTGGCCGAAGTCGGCTTTCCTTCCACTTAACACCCCTGCAAAAAAAGATACAACCCTCCCAGGACAGATACCGATGGTAAAACATTTCAGATGCTTGGGAGTGGAAATATTCCCTACCATAAGACAGACGGTGAAGCACAACTACACAAAAATCCAAAACAAAATCAAAGACGACCTTGATAGATGGGCAAAACTTAAGAACACAGTACAAGCACGGATATCAATAGTTAAGATGGATGTACTACCTAAAATCAACTTATTCTGTTCAATGCTACCGTTACCCCCTCCAGAGGGTTACTGGAAAAGATTACACTCCTCCACATACAAATTTATTTGGAATAACAAACCACCACGTATAAAAAGATCCACCGCACAGAGAAATAAAGCAGATGGTGGCATGGCATTTCCAGATTTTTTCCTATATTTTAAGGCGTACTCATTAAGTCCATTGACAACATGGTTTGACTCCCAAGCATTAGCATCTTGGAGAAAAATAGAAGAAAACATAGTAGCCCCACATAGACTGAAGGACATAGCATACACTAAACTACCAATCAAGCACTGTGAACGAAAATTTGGCCCCATAATTACTCATGCGATCCGGATATGGCGTGAATCACAAAAAAAAAATCCTAACCCACAAGAATGGCACAATCATACTCCCTTATTCAATAACAATGCTCTCTTAATTGGGAAACGACCTATAAGATTCCCTATATGGGAAGAGCAAGGCATACACTCATTAGGGGATGTTTTTAACAAACAGGGTTTTTGTAGTGATAAAGAAATACGCAAAAAATGTAATCTCACCAAGTCCACATGGTTTTTTCACAAACAGTTAGAGCTATGTTTGAAGTCTCACGGTGTTCCATTAGACAGACCAATTGAACACCACAGATACCACAAATTCTTCTACTCAAGAGAGACATCGAGAGGTTTTGTTTCAGAATTTTATCATCAATTACTAACGTCCTCGTATGAAACCCTCCAACTTGACTCTGTCTGGAGGAGGGATATACCAGACCTGGAAAATGACTTTGATTGGCAAGGAGCCTGGGCAAATGTCCGACTTACATCAAGGAACCCGGATCATCAACAAATCAATCTTAACTATATTCACAGGACATACTTGACTCCTATAAGACTGTGCCGAATGGGGCTCAAACAAGATTCCAAATGCACCCAATGTACAAATGGGGACGAAGGGACATTTATGCACATGTATTGGGACTGCTCACCAGTTAAGGCATTCTGGAAAGATGTGACCCAACAAATATCAAAACTCGTATCTTGGAATATACCTGTACACCCCTCGGTATTGCTGTTGAATGATGTTTTTGAGTTTGCAGTGAATCCACAGCTAAAGAGATTGGTTTTATCGGGTATCACAGTAGCCAAAAAGCTGATCGCATCACGCTGGTTTCAACCGGAAAAGATTGGCCGTAAAGTTTGGTTTCTTACATATCTCGATGTAATTTACCATGAAATATCTACAGCAAGAATTCTGGGTCTCAATGAATCCAAAATGTCAATGTGGTTAGAAGTGGTGGAGAGAATAAAAGCTAGCTTATAATGGTAGTGTCTGGTTAGGTGCGAGGGATAGTGGAGGTACTTCTCAAGGTGGGGTCCGGGAGGGGGGGGTTCGAGCTGAGCATATGTGTGTAGGGTTTTTTTTTTTAGATAACAGGTATTATGGGTATATCTTATATAAAACAACTAACCAAAAGGTGATCTCATTGGATGTGCCCTGACAATTAATGCTTGTATATCTTATCGTGTGTTGTCATGTTTGTTTATATGTTTGTTTAAAAAAATAATAAAAAAATAAAATACAAAAAAGAACCCGGGGAACATAGGACCCTTTTTATCGCAAGCAGGGAACATAGAACCCGGGGAACATAGGACCCGGGGAACATAGACATGCTCCCCTTGACGTTCAGCAAACAACATCTTCAAAACATAAAGTGCACAAAGCACGGTCCTTCTGAAACACAAAGCCCCACTTTTCTGGAATGACCAAACCTTTACTGTTCTTAGCTAGCTCTTAGTTTCACTAAAAGTTAGCACAATGTATAAGAATGACCAATCATTGGTATAGTTATTAATTATCTCCGCTGTTATCTCCCCTCCTATAGACCACTGCAACACTTCCGATTTTCTGAAATCATGAAGGAGAGTGGGGGGAGAGCCGATCGACTTGGGACTGGTCTCTCCGTATTCAGGAGACTCAGGCGGATACAAGTCTATTGGATCATGTCTCCAGCACCCCCACAGCCATAGCTACAACCACTTAATGTCAAGGCTCTCATCCACATTCATTCATTGTCTCCCCCCGCTCTCTCTCCCATGAGCTCAATGTAATGCGGAAGTGCAGTGGTCTATATAGTATAGACAGTTTGGACTAAGTCACATCAACAACTATCTTCTCAGATAGGGGTCCCTGTGACAAGACTTGTTACACGGGGGGTCCACAGATTGTTGCATATCATTTTGGGGGTCCTTGACATGAAACACCAATGAGAACCAATGTCCTAGATCCTCTCAACCTGTATCTATTCAAGGAAGTGTGACTGAAGCCCTGCTATTTTTTCAGCAACACCCTGTTCCACCCACAGTCACACACGTCCACACTAGTCTTCTGCCCTCGGTCAGCGAGGGGCTCCACCGGAGCGATCAGGGGTAAAGTGCCTTGCTCAAGGTGATGGTAGATGCTGAGCGAGGCAAGAGTGTTACGACTTTCATCTCCAGTGTGTTCTGAATATCAAAATTGTAGAACGCAGTGATTGTGCAAGGTAAATGGAATTAGATATGCGATATGGCTTTTATGTGTAATGCATTTACGAACGTGATGTGTTTTATGTTAGAACAAGGGCGATTACTCAATGATGAACGCTGGCGTATTAAGAGGGGCAGCACTTGTGCAAGACAAATCGACCGTAAGGGCACAGGTAGTCTCATCTTAACTCATTCAGCGCCAGCCATTAGACGTGGCCCACGGTAGCTAGGCCGTGCTTTAAAAGATAGGAGTGCGTCACCTTGTTTGTAGAGCTATAATAACTATATTCTATATTATAGCTATGGATAAAATACTATGGCCCATTTGACATCACCTATCTATCATTTAATATGTGAAAAATAA
>NC_140172.1:122438747-122518747 GCF_963971535.1 Notolepis coatsorum | reverse complement strand
AGGTGCCCGGGTTTCTTTGTCACTCCTGACAGCCTCATCCTTCTCTCCCTCCTTCTGACTTCACAGTCCCCCAGTGATGCATTGGTGGAATAATAGGTGGCTAAACCACCGGTAAAAACTCCAGTGAACGATTGCAGCGATGCCAATAATTGTATTATTTGTATTTATTTCCCTTAAAAAATACCCTTATTTTCAGAATCAGAATCACTTCATTAGCCGATTACATGCTTACATATAGGAAGCCTGCCTTGGCCCAAGCGGTGCCGTGACATACTCCATGATCTGTGCTCCTCTCCGGTACGGTAACTCACAGAGAGATCCACAGAGAGGACCTGAGAGCAACCCAATTCATTGTAACAATTTTGACGTTTATGTCAATAAACCTGTGTTATAAAGAGAATACCGGGAGCATTGTATATTAACTCAAGGGGAGAGTGACTTTTCTTCACCAACAAGCAACACAACGCAGAGTCCTATCCTGAAGGAATACAGGATAAGTAACATTAATTCAAAGTAATCAAAATCGAACACCTTCATAAAGATATATATATATACCTTTTTATTACTATTTTACAAATAAAAAGGAGGGTAAACTGAGGTTTACCCTCCATGACATCCCTGTTTCGCTCCATCCATCCATCCTTCTCTCCATGCCTCCCATAACAAGCTGGCCTGGGAGACTGCGGGCTGGAAAGTACATCTGCAGCGTTTCCCTCTGTTCAAAGCGGGAATGTCCACATATTACTGTACATACTTAGTACAAAGCCATACATATTTAAAAAGCCTTGTTGGCTTTCCCCCCGAGGTAATGCACAGAGGCTTGGGCCGATTGATTGGCTGCTTCACCGCGAAAAAGGGCCTAACATGGTCCTCCCCATGACTTATTTATTAAAAAGACGACCATTTACTTAAAGTGATTTATTCAACGAAACCTTTTGCTGAACATGACATTTTCAATTACCACCGCTCCCTGCTCTGTTGGCTAAAGGGGAAATGCATGGCGTTCTGGTGGCTGTGCTATAGCGAGCGTCTCTAGCCTATACCGTAATATGGACATGACTGACATGGGCTACTACAACATGGCTTCATGCCACATGGTTGCAATCTCTCTCCGTCCCGTCCTCTGCCTCTCGTCACTGCATCCAGTAAGAGCCGGGCAAAATATAGAAGTTTATCATTTATCGTCTCATTAGTTTGATCGTATTGTGGTGTTTTTCTTTTGACAGCGGGAATCATGACACAATATTTTTCATACATACATAGTTTACTCTCTCCATCATTCCTCCTCCATCCTTCCATCCATCCATCTTACTGTATTATCATATTTACCTTTTGCCATATTGGCCACACTTGCATACTAAAATAAAACACTGACAGTGCTCGGTATGCTGTGTGTCTGTACTGCAGCGTGTCTGTACTGCTGTGTGTCTGTACTGCTGTGTGTCTGTACTGCAGCGTGTCGGTACCATGAATAATGACAGAGATAATGTACTGTGCAAATCCAGAGGAGCAGCTCAGAAGAACATTTGATGCGCTACAAGCCCCATGATCATCCCATCACGTCTGCTTGATGTTGCAGAGAGAGAGAGAGAGAGAGAGAGAGAGAGAGAGAGAGAGAGAGAGAGAGAGAGAGAGAAGTTGGAGAAAGCGAGAGAGGGGGAGAAAAGAGAGAAGGACAAGAAAGAGAGCGGAAAGGACAGAGAGAGAGAAGGGGAGAAAGAGAGAGAGAGAGAGAGAGAGAGAGAGAGAGAGAGAGAGAGAGAGAGAGAGAGAGAGAGAGAGAGAGAGAGACATTATAAAGTGATTTCATTGACATGCAGTATGGGATTTATGAAAAAATGAACTGTTCACTCATCTTCATTATTTGTGGAAGGGGGGTTGTTCTTGACGTAACACAGACCTCTATTTATAACCGTCGCAAAGGGGAAAGGATCAGAATCCTGTGACGTTCACGCGTTTTGTCACGCCTCTTAGCCGTTTATCACACAGAAAGAAGTGTCACACAAAGTAAAGACATCTTTCAAGGTTGTGCGTAGTAAGAGTAGCCCATCGACATCTGCCGAAAACCTTGTGGTCATTTTCACGTTTTTACTTGACTCCTCTCGTTCCGTTGTTCCTCAATTCTCTCTCTCTTTCTCATTGCTAACAATCCTCTGTGTCATGGCCCTAGAAGTCAAAACACACTGTGGGTGTCAAACTGAAAAACAAGGTAGTTTTTCATTCCTGAAAAGTTTTCTTTCCGGAGATACAGGGTTTTCACTCGACAGCAGCTACAGCGCTACACCAGGTGGGAGGATGACACGCCATCCGTGCGACTGGCAGCCATTTTCAGCCGATGAGATGTTTCATGCTTCTTTAAGCGCAGATTGCAGAATAAGGGTCAAGTTGTGGCCTCCGGCAGTGAAGGGGATGATTGTGGCCTTGCAGGCGGAACGTCATTAAGATGCCACGCATCAGGGTGCGCACTTATTCTGCTGTTGATAATGCCCCTTTGGTACGGCGAACACGCACTACTGAGACGGCATAGAATTACAGTCGTTCCAAATGCTGTTAGGTTTGATGAATGTCCCCGCGCCGCGGACAACGGAGAGCTCACTGATTGATTGGTGATGGATTATGTCTTCGTACTTTGCATAGAAGCCTGTCTAGCCCTCTGAGAGCCATGCAGACCCGTTTATCTCTTTTGTTTAGGGGGAGGCAGGGGATCTTTAGGGGGAGATAGCAGGTCAACGGTAGATGCCACGTGGGAGTGGTATACACCACCTGTAAGCTGGGGATCTGGTGGATTTTTTTGACCACTCAAGAATTGATAATCATGGTCAGAAATCCTTCCAAGACACCATAGAAAATCCATGCTCTTTGACATGCATTGAATCTTTCGATGATTGGATGGCGAGAACTTCTGTTCTGGAAATTGCTCAGAAACCTCCCTTTATAGTCAATAAACCTAGTGAAGTAGATTCTCTGAGTGTGAGCGCTGGTTTCAAGAAGAATTCAGACTGGAGATGGTTTTCAGAGGCAATGGCTCAGTTGATGAAGAAGGTGATTTAATTCAGCATACAAGCATAGGTTACACAGCAACAGTGGTCCATCCTGACACAGACAACTTGGTTCTGTCGAGTGTGTGTCTCAGTTCAATATGACTGCCTTATATATTATGTGCTCAACCCAAATCTAATACTGTTCTGTAATTGGCTACCACTACTGGCCAACTGGATGGGTGGGTTTCTGATGGCTGAAAGTGTGTGGGTCGTCTATCAATTGGTCATGGGGTGTGTTTGATCAGATTGCTCTAAAAACCTGTTTGTCCTGTGTTGGTTCAGACATTGGTATCTGGGAGGACGCATGGAACAGAGTGTGTGTGTGTGTGGTGTGTGTGTGTGTGTGTGTGTGTGTGTGTTGTGTGTGTGTGTGTGTGTGTGTGTGTGTGTGTGTGTGTGTGTGTGTGTGTGTGTGTGTGTGTGTGTGTGTGTGTGTGTGTGTGTGTGTGTGTGTGTGTGTGTGTGTGTGTGTGTATAAGTGGGTGTCACATGATCTAGTGTGTGTGTACATGTGTGTGTGTGTGTCTCTGGGATGGGGTTTCTGTCACTCAAATGTTAATGACATTATACCTGGTGTGTGAGTCTTAATCTCTGTCACATGCATTACTGTGTGTGTCTCTCGTTAATCAGGCGAAACTGGTTCCTAGGGGGGGGGGGGTTATGTGAGACAGAGTGGGTGTGTGATCACTTCAGTTGGTTACAAAGGTCAAGCCAACTGTTGTCTGTTCTCAGTTTAGCCATTCTGAATAATGCTATAATAATGTTGAATAACCCATTAATAAAAAATACACGATAATATCAATTCTATGACCATATGAACATAAATTGTTACTTCACTAGGAAAGCCATACATACACTGAATGACCTACTGTAGGTCTATGTATGTGGTATTGAAGTTGAATGAGGCTGTGATTATCCTTGAAGTGACAATAGGTCATTTTATACAGTGGGGTTAACACTTTAATTGCCAACAACGAGAAATCTCGTTGTTCGCCGTCATGCGTTGAGTGCCAACGACGAGAAATCTCGTTATTTAATCGTTATTGCTTTTATTAGTGATATCCATACATGTTTCATCAATCCAGCCTCACGTTATCATTGGGACTGTCTATGAGCTCGAACAGGAAAATACCGCCCCCTATCGTCTCCCGGATGGTAATGCACCCATTGGATTGGACTCAATGGAAATGCATGAAAAAAAGAAAAACGAAATCCACATTTTACTTCTCAGGCATGTAACCTGAGACGATTGGATTCATTGTGGACCCTCACAGCAGCGTGGAATAGTGTTTCGAGGTTGGATCGTGGATCAATAAACACGATCGATATTTGGAATGGCGATCAGGAATTGGACAAATCTTTTTGCAGAACATCTGAGGTAAGGAATCTATTTTACCAGTCTTGGAGTAATCAGATGTTTTTTTCACATATTCCACAATGTGTCCCCTATGTGTGTATGTGTGTATATGACGTTAGCGCTGACCAGGTCATAGATAATCGATTTGAACGATTCATAAATCAGTCGGAAAATGACAACGTGTTGTGTGTATTGAAGGGCTGACCCCTATTAGTCGATTAGTCGACTAATCGGTCGAAAGGAGCCGTAGTCGTCTGCCAACCTCTTAGTCGAATACAAAGAAAAAATATATATATATATTTATAAAAATAATAATAATAATGTATCATTCTTTCCAAAAGAAAAGAGGCCTAGAAGCGTGGCTAACGCTAATGGAACGCATACCAGAGGCTAACTGCCTAAGAAAACAGGCACAGAGGCACTGAAAGAGGATTTCACCCATCTAATGAACACACTAGACTAGACAAATATCAAGATGTATCCATCAGTGGACCAATTGCATGCTTTTGCAGAGGACAAGAAGCCTTCAGTAAACTCCTTCAGACATTAAGCACCCCCCCACAGCCCAAATGGAATGATAAAAAAAAATAAAAAATATTATACTTTTTTATTTTTTGTTGACTAATATTCGACTAACGGCACATTTTGGCCAATCATAGTCGACTATCCAAATCCTTAGTCGGGGACAGCCCTATTCCAGTAAATGGCTATTTCCGCGGAATCTTTTTTTTTTCTAGTAATTTCCAAAAACGTCCGTTTTTCAAAACGGTATAAAACAGAAATGTAGCGATGAAAAAACAATCCGTTTCGTACAGCGACGGGCGTATTAGACACATAGCCATAATGTAGAATATAGAAATAGCTCCGCGAAAATCATGAAATATCGGAAAATCTGTCCAAAAAGGCTGGCATTCAAGCGATAAATAGTGCGCCCCCTGCTGGCACTCAATGTGTTAAGGGGGGGGGGGGGGGAATAAATAGCTACTGTACTTTGGGGACTAAGTTCAAGTTCAAGTTCTTTAATAGTTGTCATACAGAAGTACAGAATACTTTCATACAAAATGCTTCTTACTGTTACGCTCCAGAGACTGTGCTAGACAAGATAGTATCAAATAACATAACATAATATAGCATGAATTTAGAAGAAGAAAAATGAGGTCACAGTGTTCGGTATAGACATATGTACAATGTTCTGAGTTACCATATAATATACAATACACAATACTATGCAGTGTACTAATGTACAGTACTATCTAGTGCAAAGCAGAAATGGGATGAGGTACAATTTTAGGTACAATTTACAGTAAGGTGTACGAGTTGTAGTGCAATCCTTCATCCATAAATATAAAGTGTGGGGAGTGGGTGCTACAGTGTGTTTGTTTAAAGTGGGTGTGTGCTATAAAGTGTGTGGAGTGGGTGCTACAGTGTGTTTGTTTAAAGTGAGTGTGTGCGTGTGGATGTGTGTGCTATGTGCGTTTGGTGGTTGTTGTTGTGTAGTGTTCATTCATTGTTCGTTTAGCAGCCTGATGGCCTGGGGATAGAAGCTTCTTCTGAGTCTTTCTGTGCTCGCCTTGAGACTCCGGTATCGCTTGCCTGACCGCAGCAGTTCAAAGAGGCAGTTGTTCGGGTGACTGGAGTCTTTAATGATTCTCTTAGCCTTGCCCTTGCAACGCTTGTAGTAAATGTTCTGGAGGGTGGGGAGCCCCCCTCCAATTGTGCGTTCGGCTGAACGTGTCACTCTTTGTAGTCTGCTTCGGTCTTGTGCAGTGCTATTCCCAAACCAGGAGGTGATGTTGCCGGTCAAGATGCTCTCTATTGTACATGAGTAGAAGTTCTTAAGGATCTTCTGGCTGACTTGGAACTTCCTTAGGCGCCTGAGGAAGTAGAGGCGTTGTCGTGCCTTCTTCACAACACTGTCAATGTGTGTGGTCCATGTCAAGTCCTCGGATATGTAGGCTCCGAGGTACTTAAAGCTGTTGACTCTCTCAACCGGTGCCCCGTCGATGCTGAGGGGGCTGTAGTCCTTGACCCCCGACCTCCTGAAGTCCACAATCATCTCCTTTGTTTTGCTGACGTTCAGGGAGAGGCTGTTTTCCTGGCACCATCCCGCCAGGACCTTGACCTCTTCCAGGTAGGCCCTCTCGTCGTTGGCAGAGATCAGGCCCACCACCACTGTGTCGTCAGCAAATTTGATGATTGTATTGCTACTCCGCTGAGCCACACAGTCGTGTGTGTACAGGGAGTAGAGTAAGATACAGTGACCGGATGTTTGTCTGGAATTATCCCGGTTTCAAGCTTTGTGGCCCGAGTCCTGACAAATAAAACCCTATTATGTCCTGGTTTTCAACATTAATTTGTCTCGTTTTAAACCAATACAAAATTATCAACAATGCACCACGCATCTGAATTGTCTGTAGCCTATGTTTGTCAAATCAATATCTGGGCAGATGTTGCTGATGTCTTGGTTCATGTGGCCACGTCTCATTCTGACCGAATCTAATACAATACATTTTCTATCCATTCATTATATGTACCCATTGTTCTGATGAGAATGTGTTGTCGTCTGACATCAAGGCCTGCAGACGAAAGCTGTAACATCTGTGGAGGTTCATAGCGTAACCAGGTTTTACTGAGTGATTAGACAAAAACAAGCTTGTCACTTAATTTGTGTCTAGTCCACTGTAGCGTACATTACCAAGCTAATGTTGAGCATGCATTCCATTGGTAAGTGTCTCGTTTTTGCATTGAAAACCCATTTTGTAGGAGTGAAGCAAAGGCTCAGTTGCGCAAATTTCAACACCACACACAGCAGCCCATTGAAAGTGGACAGCTCCCATAGCCCCCGCCCACACACACACACACACACACGCACGCACGCACGCACGCACACACGCACACACGCACACACACACACACACACACACACACGCACACACACACACACGCACACACACACACACACACACACACACACACACACACACACACACACACACACACACACACACACACACACACACACACACACACACACACACACACACACACACAAACACACACCCAGAGAATGCTGACTAGCACTAAACCACAGAAAACCACATCACCCCAGTTTAAGCTTCCCTTCACTGGCTCCCAGTCCATTAGAGGATTCATTTTAAAGTTATATTATTTGTTTTCAATGGCCTGGCTCCCTCTTATTTAATGGATCTCCTCTCCCCCACGTTGCTCCTAGATCTCTTAGGTCCTCCAGTCACTCTCTTCTGGTGGCCCCTCCATCTAGGCTGAAGACTACGGACGACCAATTCCAAGACTGTTTAGGGACCCCAGTATGCAGAAATGGTCAAAATACAAAAAATTTGAATAGGTGAAAATAACACCTCGTTCTTGCCCCAAACTGCATGGGATTAGAATAAAGTGGCCATGTTTGGAAGTCAGTTGGCTTGAGGTGAGAGGTCAAGGGATGCCTTTTCCTGAAGGTTTCCCTAACAACATTTTAGACCTAACTTTAGAGCATTCTTTATCCCCTTTCCTGACAAGCGAGCGTCACAATGTTGGTACTAATTGTTGACATCTAGTTTCATATGATAGCCAGCTTCAAGATCTAGCTAGATCTAGACCTACAGTAGCTTCAAAATATTAAGCCCGCCACAGCCTCTGAAAGACAGTAATGGCGGCCGATCTTGCCAGCGATCCTGCGGGTCTCAGCAGGCTAGTTAATGCCAGACAGTCTACACCACCATACCTGAGAGTGACTTTAATTGGCTACAACAGAGGGTCAGGTACGGTGTCTTGTGAAATTCTGCTTCCCGTGTGAATGTGCCTTGGTGCCTCGACACTACAAGCTATTAGCTACTGTCTGTTGTACAGCTAATATCAACATTGTGTGGCGTTGAGGGGAATGACATGGCAACACAATATCTTATATTGATATAAGAGTCATATAGTACAACTAATGCCCAATGCCATACCACATGTACATGGTAAATGGCTGCATTTATATAGCGATTTTATCCAATGCGCTTTACAATTTGTTCCTCACATTTTACCCATTCACTTACACATTCACACACCAACGGAGGAGGCAACCATGCAAGGTGCCAACCTGCTCATCAGGAGCAATTAGGGGTTAAGTGTCTTGCTCAAGGACACTTCGACACACTGCCCGGGAGTTAGGTTATCATCTGTATATGATACCCATGGGCTGAACAGACCCTGACCCTTGTTTTTTATTCATCATTTATCTTGTTCTTTACCTTCTATTCAGTTTTATTGTCATTTCTATTACCCTACCTCCCCTCCCCCACCTGTGCTGCTATGACCCCTGAAGCTCCCCGAGGGGATTAATAAAGGAAGATCTTATCTAATCTTTAACACACATTACACATCTGTCAGCTTTGAAGACTTTCAAGGCGTCCTCTTGTGCAAACTATGATATTATGTGAAATAGGAAACACATTTCCTCAAATTACCTTGTTAGATAACAACAGTCGCAGAGCAAACATATTTTCCTTTGTTGCGATTACACTGTAGAACTGAACGGACCATGTTTCTACCAGTGTTGGTTACAAAGTAGCTAATAATTGAATAATTGAATTGAATAATTGAATTGAACATACACTCATTGCACCTCAGGGAACCTAGACTCTATGAACGAGTCTATGAACAATCACATTTATGGAGAGCCTTTAAATTACAGCTCATCTAATAACAGTGCAATTACAGGGGTAATAAGACAGAGACGGTAGTAGTCCTCGTAGGGAAACTACCGTTCATCTCCATCAATGTGATGCTATGATGTACAAAAGCTAAATTACCTTTAATTCTCTATTAGAGGTTTAGATGTAATGAGATCAGGTCGCAGGGCATCTTCATTCATCACAGAGTCAGCGGTGGCCTAATGTTTAGTGACACAGGGCTTCGTGGCGGGCTTGCTCGTCTGTTCGATCCCCCGGACCGCCAGGAAAAATATTGTGACAGTGGCTGAGGAGGAAGGTTCTCGATTCGATTCTGGCTCCTCTGTGCAAGTGTGTCGAAGTGTCCTTGAGCAAGGCACTTAACCCCTACCTGCTCCCAATGAGCAGGTTGGCACCTTGAATGGTTGCCTCTGTCAGTGTGTGAATGTGTGGGTGAATGGGTAGATGTGTGGCACAAGTTGTAAAGCTCTTTGGATAAAAGCACTATACAGTCCATTTACTAGTGGGGGAAGTGAAGGGAAAACGGTCTCTCCTCCCTCAATACCCATCGTTAAAGTGCCCTTGAGCAAGGTGCTTAACCCCCAACTGCTCTTTGGGTGCAGCAGGACTGTGGGTGCCTACTGCTCCTGAATAGGTATAGGACACACTTATCTATCTCAAACCATGCCCTCTTGATCCTCCAATCACAACTGTTGCAAAGTTTATCATTGTGATTCCAAAATGTACTCTGCAATAAAGATATCCTTTTCTTTTCTATTATATTGTTACACAGAGATTGCTGAAAATGGGTCTTTTGATGTTTGTGTGCAAATCCCCGACAACGAGGTCATTGTCCATGACGACTGGATATCAAGGTTGTGAAATTAACAAATAGTAGCCTTCTGCTACTGAATAATTTTATATTTTCTTCCACATTCACCCACTCTGTTTGTTTGTTTGTTGACCTCTACATAGTGTGTAGGACACAAACTAGAGTGCATTTATTTATTTTCGACAATATCTATCCTTCTTGTGGACCAACCTTCCCTGTGGGTATTGACCATGAGATTGAGAGCATGAGGGTGGGATAGAGGAGGAGGGGGTGGAGGGATGGGGGGTGTTGAGGATGGATGGAGAGGAAGACAGAGAGAGAGAGAGAGGGAGAGAGAGAGATAGTAAAAGAGAAAGAGAGAGAAAAGGGTAGAGTGAGAGAGCGAGAGAGAGAGATAGAGAGAGAGAGTGAACAAGAAAGAGAGAGAAAGAGAGAGAAAGAGAGAGAAAAAGGTAGAGTGAGAGAGCGAGCGAAAGAGAGATAGAGAGAGAGAGAGAGAGAGAGAGAGAGAGAGAGAGAGTGAGAGAGAGAGAGAGAGAGAGAGAGAGAGAGAGAGAGAGAGAGAGAGAGAGAGATAGAGAGAGAGGGGGGGGGGGGGGTAGGACTGGATGCATGGAAGGAGGGTGGGCTTGATGGAAGGTAGATAAAGAGAATGAGATGGCTGGGAGAGAGACAGGATGGAGGGATCAAGGAAGGGTTGCAACGGTAGAAAAAAAGAATAAGATGTCAGAGAGAGATAGAAAGAGAGAGTGAAAGAGATAGAGAAAGAGAGAGTGAGAGAGTAAAAGAGAAAGAGAGATAAAAAGGTAGAGTGAGAGAGCGAGAGAGGGAGAGAGATAGAGAGAGAGATAGAGAAATATACAGTGAGGGAGAGAGAGAGAGAGAGAGAGAGAGAGAGAGAGAGAGAGAGAGAGAGAGAGAGAGAGAGAGAGAGAGAGAGAGAGAGAGAGAGAGAGAGAGAGAGAGAGAGAGATGTGGGCATAGTCCCTCTGTTTCGGAGCATATACTGTAGGCCTCAATGCCATTTCATGAAGATGAAGTGAAGTGTTAAAAATCAATAATATGTCTTCAGAAAGGTTTGACCACTGGGTCCCTCACCTTTCTGGAGGCTGAGGCTTTCGTTTTGAGGTGCAGGCTGATCATTGAGATACTTTCTTCAGCTATAGTAAATGTTGACGCCATTGTGGCAGGAAACAGGTGACATGACTGACACAATAAAAGCCTCTGTTGGATGCATGGAAAAACAAGATTAACAGTCTAAAAGCCCCGCTAGTGCCCCCTAGAGGCCATACTGCTCTGTACACCCACCCAATAAAGCTGACAATACCATAATAACCTTTTAAAGCTGCAATATCTGCAATATAATACATAGTAAAGCAGGCTAGCCACAGTAGCAGTGCTAATGGTTCCTAGGCTAATGTTAGCTTAGCGTTTGGCTGGGGTGGAAAGTAACTTTGAGTCGCCCAAACTAAATATTTTTGTTTCGGTTTGGCCGAACACGTAATTGACTTCTTCTGTACTGATGCCCAGTATTGCAATCTTGTGTAGATGTCCACTACAGTCTTTGCTGTTAATCCAATCCAAGTGAAGTCTCTATTTGATGCTAGGCTAACGTTGCCAAAGCTGCCTGTGCCTGCTATCAGCTTGGTGGCTAAGCTAACCAATGGTAGCTTCAAACATGGCTTCCTAATGTTACTACACCTACTACAGTACCACACCGTTAGCATTTTGTCACAGTGCTTGCTCTTCTGTGATGGTTATCCTCCTCTGTACCCAGTGGTTCAGCCCGCCTGTGTGCTTTCAAAATAAAAGTCGGTCCCTTTTCAAAATCGAACCATACTATTGTCACAGTCCATCTGCCCATTTGTGTAACGCCATATAACATCACACCCCTATTTTGTGGTGTTGTCTTCAATTAACACCTGGAAAACATAAAAAATGCACAAATAAAAAAAAAGAAATCAATAGAAAATCCATCTTCAAATAAGGAAGCCTAAACATGGTTTTAAAATCATGATTTAAAAGTTGAAAACAAAATCTCTCAGTTGCAGATATTTTTTATTATTATAAATTGTTATTATTTACTCTGAATTAAATCTTTGAGATCTATAGAGCCCTATCACTTTGAATGACCAGTAGACATCATTAGGCCTAGATCAACGAGTGTTGAATTCACAACATCCCTCCCTCACGTGTGAGAGATTGTGCTCCTGAAAGGCTTTAGTAATAGCCAATGTGAGAAGATCAGTGGCCACCACCACAAAACCCCCCTGTGGCAGGTGATATATGGCCACACACACCAGAATCTCGACGACAGCTTCATCCCCGAGGTGCTTCACCTACTCAACAAAGGCTCCTGACTGAACATATGAACTATGCCCCACTGGTCCCACAGTGGCCGAGCCGGAACATTGATTTATATGCGTAGAGCTAACTGCAATTTAACTTTGTACATATCTTATAGTTACCTTATAGTTTATAGCTTATCTTATAGTTAAAATAAATTTTATACATATATTATAGTGCAGGTATATGAGACGTTTGTATATAGTATAATGTCCCTCTGTGTGCCGTCTTTGCATTATGTTGCATACCCCGTTGCCGGCCTAGATTGTTGTAACAGGTAACTAAGTCAAACTGTGTGATATATACCAACCTGGCGAATAACGTAATTCTGATCTTTGCTATATATGGTCCATAGTCCTAAGTAAATACCTAAATTAGCCACCAATCGACAGAAGAGATATAGGTAACAGGTGATTTCTTCTTGTTGGTCACATGAGGAGGAGACATGGCCATTTTCCACAAACTGCCCTCGATATCCCACCTGCCGCTGTTGGTTTCTCCTGACGGAGAAAATGCACCCGGGGGAAATGCATCTAGAGCGACTCTGTGTCTGTCACTGGATGGAGGGGAGGTGCTCTAGGCCCACAGCGGAGGAGCTGGACCGTGGCCATGCAAACAGGCTATCGATCCAGAGAGAGGACGACTAAGGATCATAATGGACTCTGTGCGTAGGAAGACGTAGAACATGAGATCATCAAGCAGGGAAAAGAGCTTGGAGGAGGTTGTGTGTGTGTGTGTGTGTGTGGTGTGTGTGTGTGTGTGTGTGTGTGTGTGTGTGTGTGTGTGTGTGTGTGTGTGTGTGTGTGTGTGTGTGTGTGTGTGTGTGTGTGTGTGTGTGTGTGTGTGTGTGTGTGTGTGTGTGTGTGTGTGTGTGTGTGTGTGTGTGTGAGTGTGTGTGTGTGTGTGCGTGCAAATAGACTATACAGTACATGTGTGTGTGTGTTTTTCTGTTTATTTGTGTGTGTACGATAATGTAGGTATCTGTTATTGTGCAGTGGGGAGAGATTAGGGCGACAGACACTGTATGAACACTAGTTAACGGAGGGAGAGGGTCTCTTGAAAAGCGGAGGTCAGGGCATACTACATTAGGTCCCTCTGAGACGTGGCTACATGAAGGTTTAGATTAGATTTATAAATAATAGCGTATTCGGTAATGGTGTGGTCAAGTTTGACAATGTTTATTATCATTTTTCATTCTCTTTCATTTATCTTGTCTAATTAGCATAGATAAGCCCATAATGCCCATTGGCCCACTTCTAATTAAGCTCATCGATTAACAGAGGAATACAACAAACTCTTCCCACCCCTGCTGGGCCAAAAACACGACACAAAGCGTGAATATATCAGACCATGGATACAGATTACCTCACTGCTCTATCACTCCTCACAGATCTTGAGGAAGGACACAAAAGGAGAGAGAGCTATTAGCCGATATATCATGAATGGTACACGTGTGGAACCGCATCATCATTTCCTATTGAAATCAGGGGTAATACATTATCAGGAGATTAGGGTCAGGCCTCGAAACGGCTTCTCTCTCTCTCTCTCTCTCTCTCTCTCTCTCTCTCTCTCTCTCTCTCTCTCTCTCTCTCTCTCTCTCGCTAGGTAAAAAATTTGACTTCCTCCCCAGAATAACACATTCCGCATGATGTATGAGGCCGGGAGAGCCTTCGATTAATTGTCCACGCCAGGCCACGTATGGAGCTACTACATTAAGCAGAGCCAAATTAAATAATACAGACATTATGGTTCATGTTGAAATAGCTAGTTTCCATATCACCTGTAATCTATTTTGGCTAATCAATCTTTATGCTAGCACCTTTGGCAAGATGAATTATTCTGAACAGGATCTCTCAACATAAACCCCTCCTACCTACCAGGTGCTTAATTTGCTAATTTGTAAGTCAGGGAACGCAGAGATCGTGCTGATCCGGCGGGTCAGGGAACGCATCTTAAACCAGGGTGCCTGGTGCACGGACAACACCAGGGTGCCTGGTGCACGGACAACACCAGGGTGCCTGGTGCACGGACAACACCAGGGTGCTGCTGAAACCAAACAAGACTGTACCAGAGTACATAAATAACACCTCCTCCGCCGGTCAATGATTGTAATGCATTTCCACATTACGACACTTTTCAATACTGTCATAAAATGCTCCTCTACTTTCTTTTCAGAACAGTGACACATGCCATGCATGGTCATAACATAACAGTGCATGTTCATAATCAAATCAGAACAGTGATCGTATCTATGCATGTTCATATTCAAATAAGAACAGTGATCTTACCTAATCATGTTCATAATCAAGTCAGAACAGTGATCTTACCTAATCATGTTCATAATCAAGTCAGAAACAGTGATCTTACCTAATCATGTTCATAATCAAGTCAGAAACAGTGATCTTACCTAATCATGTTCATCAGTGTGAACTGTGGCCCTGCATCTGGCTGGTGAGAAGATGTGATACAAATATGATGTGATAAAATGTAAATTAAATTAAATTAAAATGTGCTTCTGGCATTGCTCAGAGGACCGGGCCATATTCGGCCCACAGGCCGTAGTTTGGGGACCCCTGCCTTATGCCATAGCCTAGCCTACTCCTGATCATCATCGTCAATACGTGTTGTCATCAATCACCCTATCCGCACCATTAGCATATGTCATTGTGTGCCTAGTACACCTCAGTGTACATAAATAACATCTCCTCCGCCAGTCAATAATTGTAATGCATTTCCACATTACGACACTTTTCAATACCGTCTAAAAAATGCTCCTCCACTCTCCTGTCCTTCTTCTTTTTCCTTTTCCTTCTTCTTCATCTTTTCCCTCTTCTTCTTCAATTGGGCTTCAATCAAGCGATAACGCGTTTCAGCCTCACTACGCAGTCAGCCAACAAGGCGAGGAGGCAGGCGGGCGGACACAGAGCGCTAGTTGATATCCCCCGGAGCAGAGCAGACGAGCGGGTAAATCAATGGCAGCCATTGTTGTCAGCTTTATTGTTCTCTGGGGGGGGGTCCCTCCGGATGACGGCTCACGAAAAAGTGTCGGCCATGGGTGCCTGGGGGACGTAATACATAAACACGAATACCAATGGCACCTGTACGGGACGCGGCGGGTGCGTTGGACAAACAGCTATCCTTTATCGTTGACTGCGGAGGCCGCGCCGAGGTCACGATAAAGCGGTGCCGCAAATTAAAAACCACCAGCAGACATTTATTTATGCCCAATAAAGTCAGCATAAATCTCCCGCTTCACTGTAATCCATGTTGACGGTAAATCAGCGCGTGGGGTTTTACTGTCGTGACCCATTGGAGGTGGCAGTATATCATCTCCCCCACACCTCTGCCTCTCGGACAGGCAGGCAAGGTAAACAGTCCCATTGTCCTGTCATACAGAGACCTCATCAAACCAAGGAGTCTCGTCTCTCCATCTCTAGTCTTTCACTTACCCTCCTCCGTCGTGGTCTTTCTTCCACAATTCGGGACTCAGGTGTGCTGGTAACGTTAGGAGTGTTGACGTTTTCTTGGTTGTATGGTCAGGTGAAATATTTAGCTTAAGGTAGTGTGTATTTTGAGAGAAAACTCTGATTATGTACTTGTATAGGTATTAACACTGCCCTGTACTCACTTCTTATTCCCGAAAGAAAACGAACACAAAAATAAATAAACAATAATAATAATAATAATAATAATAATAATAATAATAATAATAATAATAATAATAATAATAATAATAATAATAATAATAATAATAATAATAATAATAATAATAATAATAATAATAATAATAATAATAATAATAATAATAATAATAATAATAATAATAATAATAATAATAATAATAATAATAATAATAATAATAATAATAATAATAATAATAATAATAATAATAATAATAATAATAATAATAATAATAATAATAATAATAATAATAATAATAATAATAATAATAATAATAATAATAATAATAATAATAATAATAATAATAATAATAATAATAATAATAATAATAATAATAATAATAATAATAATAATAATAATAATAATAATAATAATGATAAATAGATCTGAATGTGACCTCAGATGTGTGTTACAGAAGACCAGGGGACAGTGTTGTCTGAATGTACAAATTTAACCCTTTGCAGGGGTAATATTTTTCCCAGAATTCAAATTCGGAATTCTCACTATACCGGTAATGCTCAACAACCACTAGCTGTTGTGATATGTGATAAATTCTCAAAATTGTTATCTCACACGTGAGATTGTAGACAGCAGCTACGTCTTACTAAGTCCCCTCCCTGCCTCCCTTCCTGGCATGTCCTCCTGACCAATCAGAGACTACTTTAGCAGATGTCCCCCGCCATCCTGCTTCTTTCTCCCTGTCACACCTGCAACCCCCCCCCCCCCTATACCCTCCAGCCCTTTCAATCGGCGCCTGTAATTTGTCTGCGCTCCTCCGCCGTGGCTACCGTAGTACTGGACTAAACACAGATGGGAAGTCTATTCAAGTTCTGAAGGGAAATACTGTAGCTTTCTGGGGCAAGAGGGCAAACAATTACAGAGAGTGTCAGGCATTAAACAAATACAGGGCTGGCAGGTCAATTATTGCCGCCTTTTTTTTTCTTTTTTTTTTTGCATCTCATGGGTCTCAAGGGTCTCAGGGGGGATGGAGAGAAACAGCCTATTTCCAATGCCGATATCAAGGAAATGTTTTTACTAGGGATGCTCGATATTGGCTTTTTTACCGATACCGATATTCCGATATTGTCCAACTCTTAATTTCCGATACCGATATCAACCGATACCGATATATGCAGGGTTTCCCCCCCCAAAAACGAAATAATTTCAGGTAACTAATAATTTCACTGGATATATATAACAAATATTGTTATTGTTTTTATTTATTTTTTTAACCGATACCGATATTTTCCGATATCACAATTTAGTGCCGATATCGGCCGATAATATCGGTCGGCCGATAATATCGGACATCCCTAGTTTTTACCAATGTCTCTTTCATTATCAAGATCCACGGGATCAATTTGAATTGGTGTTAGATAGTCTGACTGGTTTTCCCCTCTCGGAGTGTTCATTTGGCGCAGTGCCACGGCAAGCGGGGCGTCTAACCAAAGCTGTTTGTCAAGTTGATATTAGGGGAGGGGGATTCTCTCAGCAGAGACATTGTGCATTTCTTTTGTTTTCTTTTAGCCCAATTACAATGACTGATGATGACCGAGCTCAGGGCAAGGAGTTCGACAGAGCTTAAGAGGCAATTAAGGGTGCGGCAGGGTGAGGGAGAGACAGATTGAGTGCCTCTCTCTACCTGACAACTTCACGATTCGGCAGGGACCCTCAGCGTGAACAGGATCTCTCTGAGACGAAGTGAGGGGGTCGAGCGGTGGAATTATGATGGTCTGGGTCGTTCCGCTGACATGCACGTCAAATAATTATTAAACGCTCATTCAGAACATAATTATGCTCAGAAGAGTTTAGTTAAGAGATATTTCTACTGTTAGAATTTGAGCAAACACAAAACACAAAGTTCCTGAAGCACATCTCGTGCTCATTTAGCGTGAGCCATCTGGAACCATGGGGTTTCCCCATGCGGGCCCTGTACCCCTTGTGCTATGGGTCCTGATCAACGTGATTTAACCGTCTGTCTTTAATTTTCAGCCAGTAAACATCTATAGACCACACACGGTTACTGCAATGACAAACTGCATGTTATGCTTTTTACTTTTTTTAATTAACATACTTGTACAGCTTTGCAAAATTCGATTAAGACTTCTGTGGCGTCTCCTACTGTACTTTCAGCTCAGGGGCATAGGTTTGATTTGAGCTTTGGCAGGGACAGGCTGGAATAATTTATTTTGCGAACATTTTTGGCATAAATACAGTTTATTTTAGCTACAAAGAGCATCATACGACTGTTTTTTTCATTGACCTCCTGAACTGATGCATTTGGCCTACATGTGTACTTGCTACATACAAATTGATAGCAAATTGGCAAATACGGTATTTTGGTAAAAACTTTACCAAAATAAAAAGGTTTTCAGAGATTAGATTAGCCTATGAGATGATCAAACAATAATAAAAACAGATAAGATAATTCCACCCACTTGCTCTCATGCTAGATAACCCATACACTATAGGATACATTGTTGTTGCTTGCTGACAGGTTCCTGAACCAGCCGTCAACCTACACTTTCGCAACAGAAAAATAGGCTCCGCTTGCAAGACCGCAATGTTGTGAATTATAAAACTAAAGTTAGAGTTTTCCCTCAATTCATGTTTCCGTGGAATTGATAGGGTATTGTCCCCACCATCCCTATGAAGATGATTTGATTGTCAATGTACACAACACAAGGCAATTAAAATTAGGGGTGGGACGATACATCGATCCAGATCGATACATCGATGTAATTATCAACAATCGAATCGGATCGATGCGATGTAATAAGATCGATTCATATCGATACTCTTATTTTGAAAATCCTGTGGCGAGTCTCATATCCGCCCAAGAACAACAGCAGTAGCTCCGTGTGTGTAGATGTTACAGCATAGCATTCTCCCTTTCTGTGTGTGTGTGTGTGCGCGCGTCTTTGGAAAGACCAGATGAGGTCAGAGGAGTTTGATGTTTAAATGTTATTTAAACATAAACAATATAATACATAATACATGTAGGCCTATACATGATCATGCAACATCAACAAATTGTTGTAGGAACGGTTTGGGAGAGGGAGGTTGTGAGTTCCAAAAAATGTAGCTTAAAGTTTAAAGCTCAATATATAAAAACGTGGCACTTTACAGTGAACAGGAGGTCTATTTGTATTAAAAACAATAGATTGATTTTCCTTTAAATGTCTGGAAGAGCTCAAAAATACAAATGTCAAATGATATTTTCATTACCTTTTTTTTGTTGATCTAAATGTTACTGATTGTGTTAAATGGGCATATGATATCATCTCATATCGATCGCAGGCACCTGAATCTAATCGTATCGTATTGTATCGTGAGAGACTTTGTGATATCGGCAAATATCGTATCGTTGTCCAAAGAATCGATATCGTATCGTATCATGATGAAACTGGTGATTCCCACCCCTAATTAAAATGTGTATTTTCGCATATCCCTCCTAATTACACACACATACACACAGTCAAACACACATTATGCATTTCATCAGTGAGGTCGGAGTGCACCCACTGTGCAGTGCCCCCCCTGGAGCAGTTTTTGGGGTTTAGTGCCTTGCCAAAGGGCACTTAGGCAGAGATGGTGGGCACCGTAGATGTAATACCAGCCACCCTTCAGTCACCAGCTCACAGCTGGAAGACACCCTCCTGTCGGAGACGGGGATCGAGCCAGCTACCTTTTGGTTACTGGCCGGCCTCTTTTACCTCTAGGCCATCCTGCCTCCCCTCATGTAAAACCACAGCTATGCTTCAGCCCTACCGCTACTGGCAGTTGGCTCTATACTGTAAGTGGCACCTGCTGCACCTCAGCATTGTTTATGGCAAGAGACACCTCTCCACCCTTGGTTTCATGGTCTGTTTTCCCCACAACCAGCAGGACTGTATAGCCATGGGCTCCGTACTGCAAAATGGTGTCACTCATCCATCCACCCACTCACCACTCAGTCACTCTGTCACGGACCATCTGGCAGGGGTATTTTGGCGGACATATGTGGAGGTGGCGCTTTGGGTCTGTGTGGTTTCATGCTTGTTACATTTACCTTCACATATTTGATTACAGTCACTATTATTTAACCTACTTTGCGTAATTTTGGCCTATTGCCTTGCTGAAGCTTAACCATAAACCTGTAGATACCTTCTGTCTCCTGTGCCTAAATATTCAGGAGGAGAAAAAAAATTGCTGCCGGGTTAAAGATTAAGTTAAAAGTTAATTAAAGGTGCTGTAAGTGGTGTTTTTTTTGTTAAAATGATATAGTGTTTGGCCAATAACATGGGTCTCCCAGTCCCTCTGCTCTGCAGTAAACAGAAAATAAATGTCCTGGTATGCCATTCCCACTTTATCAAATCCAGGAGAGAGAACTCTACACTTTGAAATAATTCAAAACCTCTAAATTTGGCTAGGCAAGATTTCTTGAAATAAGTAAACATATGTAAGGTTCTCTCTCCTGATTGGATAAAGTGGGAACGGCATACCAGGACATTTAATTTCTGTTTACTACAGAGTAGAGGGACTGGGAGACCCATGTTATTGACCAAACACTATATCAGTGATGCCTGTCGAAATGTAGAGCTATTATTTTAACATGTAGACTACTTGTGCAGAAATACCAAAGAAATACCACTTACAGCACCTTTAAATGCACTTTCTGTCATGGGCAAACATTAGCGATAAACTTGTGAATGGGCTATATGTCTGTTAAAATGGTTTTCAATAGCATAGACCTGATCGAAGACTTTGTGGGAACGCAAGAAAGGATGAAACGGGAGACGGTAGTCGAGTCTTTCCTTTGACTTCCCAACATAAATTACATACATCCAACAGAGTGCAGAGACGTTAACGTTACTACTCGAAAGTGATAGCAGCCAGCTGACAGCTGACAGCTGACATAATATAGGTTACCAAATACACACCCGTTCCCAGAATCCCCAGGCTTAAAGGAGCACTCACTCCGCTCCTCAAGTCCAGTGAATGTCTGCACCAATTGTGCGTGATAAGTGAGTCACCACACAGCCCCCCCCAGAATTCACAATAACCCCCCAAAAGATCATCCACGGTCAACGAGGCGGGGGGGCGGATCAGGGGCCCAAAACTACTCCGTATCACCTGTGCAGGGGTCGAGGTGGGGATTGGGGCGTGTGGGGGGGATTCAGGAGATATGAGGTGACGAGAGGGCAAAGCAGTTGGCAGGGGCCGGGCAGGGGGTCGTCCACACCGCGGGGGCCGGGCCAGTTCAACTGGCCTAGGCCTGCCACGATAACACATTTTGCTGGGCGATTAATTGCCCCCGAAAATATCGCGATAAGCGATATTATTGCGACCGGTTAGAGAATTTTTTTTTGAGAAATTTATTTCCCAAAACTTTTATTTTGAAGCCCACCGACCGGACCGGAAGTATTGTTGTGATTATCCTAGTAGAACCTATGAGCCGACAACTTGTCTCGTCCGGTTCTGTGTTTTTGAGCTAATGATAAAACAAATATTGAGATTGTTGGTGAACAACTAACTTTAGGTTAGTTTTAACGTTAGCTACTAACGTTAGATGCAGCTACTACAGGCAATCAACGATGAGGAGGAAGCGTCAAAGCAGTATATAATAGAATAGCTGTGGTGCGTAGGCACTGCAGCACGACTCGAAACTACCTACTACGTTATAATAAATGAATTCATGTTTAACTTGTCCCCGTGTCCAGTCCTTTGACTAGCCCCACCCGTTCATTGTAAACAATGATGCATGTAATTGTATTAACGTTATTCTGTGTTGTAGCTATGCTATACGTTGTATTTCGTTTGTTAGCTATTTAGCTAATGTTGTTAGCATTGAATGAGAATCAACACTCGATCTTTCATCTTTATTTAGCAGTCCAGTTTCTCCGGGCAGTAGCGAGTAACTACTTGGGTCTAAAAATAGCTAACGTTACACTATAAATAACGCTACTTGGTTAAAAGGAGCAACACTATTGAGAAATGTAGTTAAGCTATGTGGCGTCGCCCCACGGAGCTCCTGTGCTGTGCTCTGTAGTAAAGCCAGCGGCCCGCCTCCCAACACGGACAGTGACTGACAAGGGGCACTGGTTCCGCCTCATTAAAACAAACGCGCAAATAGCAATTAATCGCGCCCGTCAAAATCATTGCATACATTTTAATTATTGCTGCAATTAATCGATTTATTGCTTATCGCGGGCGGAGAAGTCCTGTATATGCGGGACGGGGTACCGGTCCGGGATCATGGCGTTGTTTAGGCGTCGGAAATCGCCACAGGGACGCCACCCACCATCAGCCTTAGTGACCATATGCAGGGGGGAGGCCCACGGACAATTCCAAGGCGTTCCATGGTTGCAAATTCCTCTCTGGCAATGGAGAGCTTAGCTGGGTCAAGGCGCAGAGCGTGTGCATAGACCGGGGGACCGACAGTGGCTATATAGTGCTCCACGCCATGCTTAGCGACTGCTGAGGAAAATGTAGGCGTGGTGAGGATAGGGAACTCCGCTAGGAGGTGCTGATATACATCCCCGGCAGCAAGCATGTTGGACAGACCTAGTGTCCCTGGCCCTCCCAGCGTGCACGGGTAGGTAGCAAAGGAGACAGCATCGATTAGGCGACAGTTCGTAATGTCCACTAGCAGCCTGAACGCACACAAGAAGTCCGCGCCCAGGAGAGGAACTGACACAGCGGCCATGACAAACTCTCACCCGAAACGGCGCCCGCCAAAACACACCTCTACATACCGGGTTCCGTAGGTACGTATAGGCGTGCCATTAGCAGCGTCCATGGGGGGACCGTGGCCCCCAGCCATAGTGTCCACAGCTGTAGCAGGCAGGATGCTTCATTGCGCGCCCGAGTCGACTAGTAGTCGCCGGCCAAATAAGGTGTCCTTAATAAATAAATGCCTGCTGCCTCCGCCAACGCTCATGGCTGTTAAAGAGCATTGGCCCTGGCGTTTCCCTGGTCACTGTAATTGCACGGTGGGCGACACTGTTTGGCCCTGGCGCTACACCGATTATGAAAATAACACCATCCACTATACCCTGGCGACGTGCAGTCACTGCTGCAGCGGCGTCTGCAGCGTCCACTAGGTGGGTAGGTGGGTGGTAGGCTGGAAGCAGCGCATGCACAAACTGCTGCCGGTTGGCGAGATAAATCCTGTCCGCTTCGGCAGCCAGCGTGCGGTAGTCCTTGGTGGACAGCATCCTTTTACACCACAACTTAACATTAAGTCGAAATGTTCATATGGCCTGAACACTATTAGGGCTAGATCCACAAAGAATGGATTGCACGGTGCTAATTGCACACTTACTTACAATTCATTATGAATTGAAAATGGGGGATCCTGATGTACTGTAAACAAGACAAAAGTCTTTCTCTGGTCTGCATCCCCTTAACAATTGTGTGTATTGAGCCGTACTGTATTGTACCCATCCTGCAATATGTTAATAACATTTTCATTCAATCAATCAATACACACAATTGTTAAGGGGATGCAGACCAGAGAAAGACTTTCGTCTTGTTTACATCAGGGTCCCCCATTTTCAATTCATAATGAATTGTAAGTAAGGGTGCAATTAGCACTGTGCAATCCATTATTTGTGGATCTAGCCCTAAGTGTGAGGTCATATTGCCATATCTAACCCTCAGCATGGGATGTTTGCAGGATGATTGCAGGATGACTGCAGGATTGGGCCCTGGTGTGTTGGAGGGGGGGATGAAGCTTCACAGCTGTCATTCATCACAATCAGTCTCCTGCTGCCCACATAAAGTTCCAGCCCAACTCTCAGTCCTTGCCGGATTATAAAAATCAGATTCAGATTCCTTTATCAAGTCAAGAGTTTTATTTGTCACGGCATACAGGGCATACAGTGAAATGCGGGTGGTCATGCCATGGTTATTGTCACGTATTCCAGTACCTTACAGCAAAGAAAGAGTGAAATTAAATTTGTTGTGGTTCCGCGACCATAGCAGCTTCCAATAATAAATACAAACAAATTAGCATAGAATAAGAATAAAATATGACTACATGTTAGTCTTGACTCCAGCCTTTAACCTGCAATGTTCTATACTGTTTATCTGATAATCATCAATAATGAAAGATAGAATTCATCTTTCCGAGGTTTATTCAAAAGTGAACAAGCAAAGCAACCAGACAGGAAAATAATACGTTGCAAGGGAAAAAGTACATTGCAATGGGCAGAATATACTGTAGTGTCGAGCCAGGACATTCTACAAAGAACAGAAAGAAACAAGCAACTTATACATCACTGGTAAATTCTAAGCCAATCATATAGCTTCTTCAGAAAATAGAATCAGATAAACAAAACTAATACAAGACAAAACATGGTTATAGATTTAGAATAGCAGACTTAAAAGAGGGTCTAGAATTTCAGCTGAATTTCAGTCCTTCGTTTTAGAACACAGCCTCTCGTCTCCTGACAACAGGTGGCTGTTGTGCGTCCATAGGAATTGAATGACATTCCCTTCTGTGAGCACAAATAGAATTGCCTTGTGTTTGCAAAAAACAGCCAAAGTCTCACAATATTCTGTATATCCTGTTCTGTTTTATGTGTCCTAAATCCCTGCCTGTCTCCCTTCCCAGGACCTCCAGTCTACCTGTCTGTCACCTGACTCCTGCCATGGACCCAGCCTGCTTTCTACCACCAGCCACACGGAACACAAAATAAATATAGTAACAATAGTTCTTCCTTGCCAACTGCCTCAGCTTGCTTATTTCAGTCCTAACTGTTACACAGGTTCTGACAGTTATTGTACTCAAATAACAGGTGATACTCACTGAATGTCAACCATGGCTAATGAGCTGTGGCATTGCACCATATTGGTTGACATTAACTAATTGGCCGCCAAACCCGACATTTCTTGGGTTTCAACGCCAACCGCTGCGCGCCATACCCGAGTTTTCTTGGGGTTTTGATCCTTTTCCTTTGATCCCCATTCTAAACACTTGCATGGACCTCCCTGTGTCTCCCTTGCACCGCTGCCTACGTTAAATTGCAATGATGATCGAATCCCGCCAAGTGGGATTTTGAACTGGGGGTCTAGTCTCGCCCGAACCTATTGTTTCCCGTATTTTACATTTACATTTAGTCATTTAGCTGACGCTTTTATCCAAAGCGACTTACAAGTTCTGTAAGACAAGTCATCAGGAAAGGCACAACTCGATCAGTTGAGTAACAATGTCCATCAAAGTGTTGAGTGCTACAGTGTAGGTTAGTTTATTAGGACAAGTGCATGACAGTAAGGTTAGTTAGGGTTAGATATTTTTTTTCTTTTTTCTTTTTAATTCAGATAATGGTTGAAGAAGTGCGTCTTTAGTCGATTGTGGGGCAAGGACTGAGAATAGGCGACTTCTCTTTGATGACCCTCCCGGAGCTTGGATAGGAGTAGGTCTGAGGCGGCCAGAAGATGCAGAGCATAGGGGTCTTGAGGGTGTGTAGTTAGAGACCATTGACCGGAGGTAGGCGGGAGCGGTTCCCTTTGCCGCACGGTATGCCAGGTCGAGGGACTTGAAGCGGATTCGTGCAGCAATGGGGAGCCAGTGCAGGTCCCTAAGAAGTGGGGTGACATGGGCCGACTTCGGTAGATTTGAGATCAGGCGGGCCGCTGCGTTCTGAATGAGTTGAAGAGGCTTAGTGGCAGTGTCCGGGAGGCCAGCGAGCAGTGCGTTGCAGTAGTCGAGGCGGGAGATGATTGTTGATTGGACGAGGAGTTGGGTGGCTTCTTTTGTCAGGAAGGGGCGGATCCTTCTGACGTTGCTCAGGAGGAATCTGCAGGTTCTGGTTGTCGCGATCAAGTGTTTTAGAAAGGAAGGAGAGAAGAGACGGTGGGGTTCAGGGTTTTTTATTTTATTTTATTTTTTAGCCGTGCCCAATGCACACGAATAATTGCGATTGCGATGGGATTACTGCTATTATTCATTTTGGAGTACCTTCTGACTAAGGTAAGGTATATTCTAGGTATATTTTACCGAACCTAAAACATGCTTTTGTGTCGATCACAGCGTCGTCTTTTACCGAACCTAAAACATTACATACTTTTGGTACCGATGCAGTTTCGTAACCCCCCCCTTGATGATTTTGTGAAGAAACATCTATATACGGTATATACCTTTGATTTGGAAATAATATAGGTTTCAGGTGGGCAACCTGAACGATTTGGGCATATGCATTCTCAAATATCATGAGAATACTATGAATAGGCAATAAGAAAAAGGCTAAAGAAATTGGAACATGGTGCACAGATTAGCTAGACTTGATCTGATCAGACCTCCATTACTTGAGTGCAAATGATCTGAATACCAATAATACTTACAATATGTATTTCAGTGCCAATTGATTAATTTTTATCAACTGGTTGTAGCATGCCACATTTAGCTACAGTAATTTGGTTGTTAAGAGTAGCCAACTTCTAGGCAGCATCAAAGACAGAACAATGTCTAGATCGAGTATTTATCAACGTGCTTGTGGCTTTTGAGCCATATGGAGATCCAAAGAGTTGACCAAACCATTTCTACAATAACAGAGGGGGGGGGGGGGGGGCATTAATTGGAACAACACATTGGAATGTGCGTTAATGATAACATTATATGTATTTGTTATGGATTGAAGCTGCATATGGAGCGTAATAAATCAAAACCACTGTCCCGTGTATGATCCTGTTGTGGAAGTTTCCCAGGGCCACCCGTGAGTCTTGGGCCCTTAACAACGGCCCCGGTTGCAGTGGAGTTGTCATTGCATCATGTCAGTCATTAATGTAATTGAGCGGCCCTCTGTATGCAGCCTGTCTTCGCTATCACTCTCATTTGTCGTTCTCAGAGCTGAATATGGATTCATCCTCCTCCCTCCTGCCAATGCTGTCGTGGCCCCCCATCAAATTACAGGGGGCAGAGTGATGGATGGTCCACTTCCTGATAACCCCGGGCTGTATCGATGCTTTGGACATCGGGGGGAGGCCCCGCCGCCAAATCTCATCCACGCCTTAATTCAATAAGTGCGGTGTATCCATCTGCTGTTCGGAGTCTGCTGATTGTTTTATTCACAAGGTCGGGACGGTTACTTTGAAACGCAAGTCTGTTACTGTGGAGGAATCCCTTCTGTTTCTCCCAACTATAGCTTAAATCTCACCCCTAGGGGAGGGCACCCCTCTCTACTCTTACACCCAGTGTCCCCTTCTCTCCCTCAGCGTTCTCCCCAGCTGGCCAGCAGTGTTGGGAAAGTTCACTTTCTACATGAACTAGTTCAGTTCACAGTTCACAATTTTTAAAATTAACTAGTTCAGTTCATAGTTCATAATTAAAAATTTTTAACTAAAGTTCATGGTTTCAAAAAGGAATTAATTTATAGTTTATAGTTCTTTTAGTTTTTATTTGTATTTTTTATAGATTTTTCACGTACAGTTACTTACATTACAAAAACACACATTGGGACAAGTGGGGGGGGGGGGGGGTCCTCCAGTTCATCTATGCCATCATCCACACCATAAGCAAGCAAAAAGAAAACAAAAAGAAAAACAAGCAAAAAGGAAAGTAAACCAAGACAGGCACTGTACAGTATTGCACTTGCCTCAAGCCCATTCACATGTAGACATACATATATTTATTTTTTTCTATCCTAGGTCTGTCCATACAATGGGGCATTGGGCCTTTAGAAGGATCAGCAGGAAAATAGTCTAATAGTGGGGCCCACACCTTCTGAAAGGAAGCGTTGTTGCATCTATGCATTGCACAGAGTCTTTCATGGGGTAGCACACCAAAGATCTCTCTATACCACATTTGTATAGATGGAGGCTTATCCTTAATCCAGTTTCTCAGAATGCATTTCCGGGCTGAAAGTAGAAGTTTAGTTTGAAAATGTCGCTTAACTCACGTGCCACTTGGCCCCAGAACCTGGATAAACACTTAGATTCCCAAAAGTAGTGATAGTAGGTACCCAGATCTGTTTGACATTTCGAACATAAAGGAGATATTGAACGGTCCATTTTGTTAGTTCTTTTTTCAATACGTTGCTGCAAGCTATTGTATTTGCAAATCTGGTATGTCATAAATGTATAGATGTAGCAGTACTGTCTATCTGTATGTCATGTATTTTCATATGTCCTGATGAATTGAAAATGGGGGACCCTGATGTAAACAAGACGAAAGTCTTTCTCTGGTCTGCATCCCCTTAACAGTGTGTATTGAGTTGTACTGTATTGTACCCATTCTGCAATCTGTTAATAAAGTTTTCAATCAATCAATCAAGCTATTATTTGTAAAATTATTGAACCACAGACAGCAATCGGAATACTGGCATTTCCATAACGCTTTGCTGCCGCCCATTCAGTCCACACTATTAGCAGCTGCAGCTTTCATCTCTACAGTATATTTTCAAAAACATGAGGAAAAACTTTGCTTGAATTGTCTTTATTATGAAAACTAAAACAGGACGTTTGCATATTCTCAATGTGCCGTTTAAGGTTTGCTGTCGATGTACGGACTTGCTTCTTCAAACCGGGTGGACAAAGTTTACAGACAAACGTCAGATTTTTCCGTCTGAGTCAGTACTGACTTTAACGTTAAACTCTTTTAAATGCTCATACACCGACGTCTAGAGGTAGAGTCTGACTCTGAGCAAGTGCTGCTGCAGCTCTCGGCTTCTGCTCGCCGATTCCGCTGTTCCACTGTTGTTGTGAGGAGGAGTCTGATGACGTACCCAGGGGGTGGCAGGCACGTTGCCAGATCGGGTGGTTTTCCGCATCATTTTGAAGCCTGTTTACGGTGTGTTTTAACTGGGTTTTCGGCTGAAAGGCATATGAAATCTGGCACACCTTTGAATGCCGTTATAATAGAGTGCTGAGAATGAACGCACTTTTGAACGCCGTTATACAGCGCTGAGAATGAATGCGTTCTCAATTACGTTCATTTAGCGGATATACAGTACGTTCAGTTCACGTTCGCCCAAAATACGAACGCGTTCATGAACGATCGTTCATTGAACGCGTTCAGGTACATCACTGCTGGCCAGTTCCGCATCAAAATTGGTGTCACTCAACTTGGACTTCAGAACCTGCAGCTTTCTTCCATCCTGTTGTTGCCGAACAAGAGGGGGATGGTCGACAAATATTCAGAGATCAGGAAACGTATCCGTATACCCCAAATGTTTATGCAAATTGGATATGCAGGCAAATAGCTTGGCTGGGAGTGAATCTGTATACATGCGCATCCAATTTGAGGAGAGCAAGTCATAAATCTACAGAGCGAGGGTGGTCGGTTTAGTTTGAAGGGCGGCTCTCTGCCTGACCTGTGTTGCGAGGACAGAACTGGTGTATAACATAATGTTAAGTTAACCAGAATGCAATATTTGCAATGCATGTCGGAGGAGCAAGAATAACTGTGGTTCGATGGGCGACAATGGTGAGGACACAGTTAACATTGAATGGATGTGTGTGTGTGTGTGTGGGGGGGGGGGGGGGGGTTATCATGAGGCTTTGTAGTGCTAAGTATTTGGGATACCTGAGCGCATTTGAAAAAAAATATTGGACAGAGGTTAGTACAGTGGTTCAGTGCTTGCTCAGTGTGTCTATAGGGGTTAAAATCATGAATTGTTTTGTGTGTACTGTTTGTATGTCCGTGTGCGTCTCTTCTTTGTGTTATATGTGCGTGTTATCTGTGCGCTGCGTATTCCTTGTGTGTCTATGTCTTGTTCAGTGTGTGTGTGGGCCTGTCCCAGACCTCGAGGGCACGCTGAACTGTAGAAGGCAATGGGGAAGTGACCTTAGAGTGGGATATTGCCCCCCCCCCCGAAGCTGTCTGCGGAGCATTTTAACATGGAAGTGAATGGCACGAAAATGACCATTAGGCTTCCTGGAGGCACCCTACATCAATAACTTTTTTTTAGAGCGTTTCAAATCATAATCTTTTGACTTATTGAAAATATATGTAAAATGAAGATATGGTCCCAATTTCATGACATGATCATCAACACAGACACCGCTGTGCTCACACACACAACACACAAAAAACTCAAAAAACACAGAATAGGTGCCAGGGGTCCACAAGGGTTTATATAATTAATTTTTGTTGGTATTCGCGATAGTTAGATAACCTAAGTGGGGAACAACCAGGAGATCACTGTGACAATCAATCAATCAATCAAATGTATTTGTATAGCACATTTAGACATGACACTTGTCAACCAAAGTGCTTCACAGTAAGTCGCATAGCTAAAAGAAAAGTATGCTCCTAAAGTATAAGAAACAGACACTGAGTACAGAGAGTAAACAGACAGAGAGTAACGCAGTCTAAACAGTCATAACTTTTTTATTCAACTTCAGCCCTGATCATAACCATTTTTATTTTTAGATGTTTTTTTTTGTAATGTCAGATTCAAAATTAAATACTCCCACTTTTCTGAAAAGATTGTTGTTAAATCTGACATTACAAAAAACAAAAAATCCATCAAAATCAGTATTGTTGCTAATCATTGACACATGCTAGCCTGTAATAACCCCCCCCCCCCCCTCGAGAAAAATCCACTTTGCATCTGATATATTGAAGATATTTCATTTTGTGTGTGTTTTTTTAACAATCATTTGTGATGCCATCACACACACTGGGATTTAAAGGGTAAAAATTCAAAAATTCCTGCACCAGAATGCAGGAAATGAAGTCTTTGTAACAAATAATTTCCTGGTGGGGGACCCGCCGGCTCCCTCGCTTAAAAAGTGGCCTGACTGGGACTATATTTTGCACTATATTTCCTGGCCTGAATTATTTCCCCAGTCCGGCCCTGCGAGTCCTGATAGTGTACGAGTCCTGATAGGACTTTGAAGATCCTCTATGCAAGTAATTTGCCCAAGAGGAACACTGTCTCTGTCTCAAGAGAGTTCATGGAAAGAGTTCATGTTCCATTAACACACCCTTCCTGGACTATATATTTGCACATCATCAATACTGTGAGCATCTGAACATGACACTGTTTTTTGCACAATCCTGCACAATTGTACAGCCACATTATATTATATTATTGTAGTATTATTATTATTCTAATTCAGTTTATTTATTCCCTTTTATTTTAATGTATGGTAAATGGCTGCTTTTTTATATAGCACTTTTATCCAAAGCGCTTTACAATTTGTTACTCACATTTTTACCCATTCACACACACATTCACACACCGACGGCTGAGGCAACCATGCAAGGTGCCAACCTGCTCATCGGAGCAATTAGGGGTTAGGTGTCTTGCTCAAGAACACATCGACACGCTGCCCGGGCGAAGCGGGAATCGAACCGGGAACATCCGGATTGCCAGATGACTGCTCTACCTCCTGAGCCACTGTATTATACTTAAATTTTCTGTTAATGTTGATGCACCAAATGACCAAGACAAATTCCTTGTATATGCAAGCTTACTTGGCAATAAAGACTTTTCTGATTCCGATTCGGATTGATTAAAAGGGATTACGCAACACAAAAGTGTTACTCAATCTGGATGTGAATAAGAGAAGAACAAGCAAAAAGCTGCCATTTGGTGACTCAGAAATAGCACCTACTGTATCTGAGATGCATTTGGAATGTCCACCACAAACCTAGCCCCAGGTGGGTATCTACTTATTTTGGCATAAGCACAATCTAGAGATGCGTTGCTGTAGGGAGCAACACGGATAGCAGGAGTAAAGGGTCTCGCATCCATATCCAAATTCAAACCATGGTAATGCTCGGTCAATAAAAAAGCTTTTGTGGATAATTAATCTTTTGATTATGGTGACTGTCTCAATGCCCCGGGTTACAACAAACTCCTGGCATGTAGAGGAGACATAACTTTCTGACAAAAGAAGCCATTCAACTCCTCCTGCAATCAACAGTCACGCCTTGCCTCGACTACTGCAATGTACTGCTAGCTGGTTTACCTAGCATGTCCTCCAATAACTTATGTACAAATACCGATATGCCCTACTATGTTACTTGTTTATTGCACAATGTTTTTTTATTGGATTCTATTATATGTTGTTACTACTGTATTGCACATCGTTGCGGGCAAGACCACCCGCATTTCATTGTATACTTGTATGCCGTGACAAATAAAACTCTTGACTTGACTTGACTACTACCACCAAGCCACTCATACAGAACATAGCGGCCCGCCTGATATCCAACCTACCAAAGTCAGCCAATGTTATCCCACTTCTTAGAGAGCTACACTAGCTTCCCATTGCCACATGAATATCGTTCAAGGTCCTTAACCTGGCATACTGTGCAACAAGGGGAAGGACTCCTTCCTACCTCCGGTCAATGGTCTCTGACTAGTGACTACATACTGTACCCTCAAGGCCCTACATACCCTCATACCGCTCTGCATCTTCTGGCTGCCTGAGACCCACTCCTATCTGAGCTCCAGGGGGTCATCAAAGCGAAGTAGGCTATTCTTGGGCCTCTCTCCACAATGGTGGAACAAACCTCCCACTACAGTCAGGACAGTTGAATTTCGTACAATTTCCCACGGTTGACTAATAACACACCTCTCAAAACAATATCTGAAATAAAAGATACAATTAAATTAAACTTCTTACTGTGTTTTTACTATTATGTACCTTACTACTATGCTATTATACTTATACTACTACCTAGCTACTATGCACTCAGAGTGTAGCACTCAAGTTCAACACTGTTTGATGAACAATGCCACTTATCTTTAGCTGCCAGAGATGTACCCCTCCTGGTGACATGTTGTTGACAATTTGTAAGTCATGTTGGATAAAAGCGTCAGCTAAATTACTGAACCTAAATGTAAATGTAAGTCCATCTTGTAGTGTGATTTTGTCTTGAATGTCTCACCCTTGCAAAGGCTAATCTATCCTCCCCAGAAGAGACCAAATGGAACCCTAATGTTGACAGATGCCAACCATTTCACAAGTTACAATGAGAGCAGTGAGAATCAACGGTCTGGAATTCCAACGTAACTTTCTGCCAAGCGATAACTATTACTTTGAGTATCTATAAGACCGATGGTCTGAAAACTCTGGTAAACAACTACCTAACAACTTATAGAGTGAGATAAGGACGACAGAGTGGTGATCGAGGACATGTCTCTGTTGAGCCACAAAATGCAAATGAAAGTAAACAACTGACGTGTTTTGTCTTCACAGTTCCGGTGAAGGTGATCTCTGCTGAAGGAGTAGGAGTCATATTGGAGAACTGTGTGAGAACCTACATCTATAGACAGTCTTATCAGTCTTACCCCATTATCACCATAACGGCTGCCGCAACATCAAAACAACGGGAGGAGGACCTCCACCCTCCTGTCCAAGTGAACATTCCTTTGAAATGCATTTAACACACCACAGTCTGCACACACACACATTGAAACATACATTCACTGTGAATGGTTCTTGCATTGAGAGATTCATTACTTGGGGCAAGTTTGATACTCACCGGCGGTCAGGTAGCGTAGCGGAGATTGCGCTCGTCACCAATGCAAGAGGCTGTGGTCTCTACTTCCGGAGTCAGCATTGCCTTGGCTTGAGCTGATCGCTATACTAACTCGTTTGGCTGCGTTAGGGGGAGGGAAGCCGTGGGTGGGAAACTGGCGTTGTGGACAGCGACGCCTACAGGTCAGGTCTGGGCGCTTGCTCAGGAGGCAGGACTTGAGGAAGGCAGCGTGACCTCCCACGCGTTACACTTCACAAATGAGAGCCCTCGCTGCCAGGTGAGAAGAGAGCCACTGGCTGTCGCCGCACGTGTCGGAGGAAGCGTGCGGATACTTCAGGGTTCCCTTGTACCGACCAGTAGGAGAACATGCGCACAACAACCAGGTAGGAGAGGGGGGGGAATTGGCACAATGACAAAATTGGGACGGGGAGAAAACAGAGGAAAATCGGAGAAAGAGAGATACTGGACAAAAAAATCAAAAGTTTGATGCTCACCATTGTTTCCTGTATACGGTTAATAATATAATAATAATAATAATAATAATAATAATATATAATAATAATAATAATAATAATAATAATAATAATAATAAATAATAATAATAATAATAATAATAATAAAATAATAATAATAATAATAATAATAATAATAATAATAATAATAATAATAATAATAATAATTAATAATAATAATTTAATTTATATAACACACTTTAAACTCAGTGAGCTCTCAAGGTGCATCACAGCAGAAGTCAAACTAAATGAAAAATAGAATAAAAAGGTTTAAAACAAGAAAAACATTCAAATGAATACAAATAAAAAGATAAGAATAAAAGGTTAAAACATAAAACATTTAAAATAAATAATAGTGCATGGGATGGCGAGGAGGTTTTGGCTGCCAGACCTGAGTGACCTGGACACAGGTGTGTGTGCAGACTGTGGTGTGTTAAATGCATTTCAAAGGAACATTCACTTGGACAGGAGGGTGGAGGTCTTGTTTTGATGTTGCGGCAGCCGTTATGGTGATAATGGGGTAAGACTGATAAGACTGTCTAATATAGATGTAGGCCGGTTGGCTGGTCTTCTCTTGCAGAGAGGTGCAATAAGCATTGGTATTTGTTTATTTACAAAGCCATTGTTGGTCAATTACCGCCTTACATCACAACATTGCTGGATTGGATTTTAATGGTCTGTTTACTCTTCATTATTGTATGTTTCACTATTATTGTATTGCCTAATATGATCTTGGATGCATTGAAAATGATGATGATGATGCTATTCAATCTGAATATACTTGTCTGGGCCTAGAATAGTAGATAGCTAGTAATAGATAGAATACACAGCTTTTAGGCTGTAAAAGTTTGTTTACATTTGTGATGTTGTAAACATTTGAGTTAAACAGACCAGACGAGTCACGATGGGCTGAGAAAAAGAAAGAAGACGCTTTATCTCCAACTGCAAGCCAAGCTATTTACTCTTTTTTATTAGTAAGAGATGTCCAGTGTTTTGGAATAAGTACTACTGTGCACGGTAGATTCGACCACATTCAATTACGAGGAATAAACACAAATGTAATGGTTGAGTATTATGCGGTCGTCTGCGATAGCCCGCCAAGTAGTTACCATTTAAATGATGATTTTGGCTTCCCACAATCATAAAAAAGTGAGAATCTACATAAAAACAATTATAGTTATAATAAAAATTATGTTTATGTATGCATGTTGCTCTCATTTTGTCTTGTGTTGTAAATGCAACACATCCTTCCTTCACAGCGGTGCACTTTGCCCCCCCCCCCCCCCCCCCCCCCCCCCACATCCCAAACAGTAGTTTCAGCTCGTGTTGAGAGGGAGGAGGAAGCTACGTTATTTTGAACTGTATAACTTGTAGAAGGTGACAGAAAGGCGGCCTTCGGTCGAGAAGAACGGTAAAACAAATCCATTCGTCACCTGACGTTCTCAAATCAATGAGTAATGATGTTTAATAATTGTGATTACATTTAGTCATTTAGCTGACGCTTTTATCCAAAGCGACTTACAAGTTCTGTACGACAAGTCATCAGGAAGGGCACAACTCTATCAGCTGAGTAACATGTTCATCAAGTGTTGAGTGCTACAGTGTAGGTTAGTTTATTAGGACAAGTGCAGGACAGTAAGGTTAGTTAGGGTTAGATATCTTTTTTATTTTATTTTTTTTATTTCAGATAATGGTTGAAGAAGTGCGTTTTTAGTTGACGGCGAAAGATTGGACGGGTTTCGGCTGTCCTAACTCGGGTGGGTAGTTCATTTCACCATTGTGGGGCAAGGACAGAGAATAGGCGACTTCTCCTTGATGACCCTCCCGGAGCTTGGATAGGAGTAGGTCTGAGGCGGCCAGAAGATGCAGGCGTAGGGTCTTATAAATGTGATTATAATTTTTGCCATGATCAAGCACACAGTGTCGACTGAACCATTACGCCACGTGTCCAGGCGTAGTCTAGGCGCTCCTCCTCGTCCCAATCCAAAAACTCACAAATAGCACCTCTGATGAATATATACCCACGATCTAAACAAATGTCAAATATATAAATAACGCACAGTTTGTAGGCCTCTCTTTAAATGTCATGACTTCTACAGGCCTGTGGAGCTCATCCATTAATCTCTGACACAACAAGGGTTTTCCATAACCATTCCTCCGGTGTCCCTGTGGGGAGTGACCGCCATGCGCCGTGTGGTACACAGGCTCCGCGACGTGATACCCGGCGTGTGTCGGGTCCCCCGGGCCCCCGTGGCCTTCTCCCTCTCATCCACACAGTATGTGCTGTTTGTAATTCTCCAGTATCGGCAACTGTTTGCCATTCGGACGTTCTCCGCGGCTTCTCTGCCTCTTCATCACTCATCTTCTCTCTCATTCTCTGATTCTCATTTTCTCAACCGTTATTCTCATCTTTACTTCGTTTCATTCCCTTGTTCACTCTGTCATTCTATAATCCTCATTTTCACTCTTGTTCTCTCTTTCCCCTCTCCCTCTCTCCACCACCCACCCAATCATTCCCTCCTTCTCTCTCTCTCTCTCTCTCTCTCTCTCTCTCTCTCTCTCTCTCTCTCTCTCTCTCTCTCTCTCTCTCTCTCTCTCTCTCTCTCTCTCTCTCTCTCTCTCTCTCTCTCTCGCTAGTTTATTACCTCATTCGCGGGTTTCAAACCCACTGGCTATTTATGTCAATGGGAATGTGTGTGACACGTTTCCTGTGTTGTGATGTCCCACAGGGGTTCAAACTCGCCATCCAGTGAATTAATGAGTCCCTTGTGTGTTGTGTGTGTACCTGTATGCAAACTTGCTTATACGTTTTCTGTTCTCCTGCTGCCACCTTTCGGTGGATTTCAACTGGGGTTCAACTCGCCATCCATTGAATTAATGAGTCCCTTGTGTGTGTAACAGGTTAATATGGTCCACTTGTGAATTTCGCCAAACACCGCCATTTCATTGTTTTGTTGGAATCTCCTACCTGTGTTGTTCTGGGGTTTGGTGTGAATGCTGAATGCACCCACCGTGACATTGCGTGACAACGTCATTACACGCGATTACGTGCGATTCGGGCAGAGTATTGTGGATGCAAATGACGTGAGCTGCGTCGGTTAATCTCTGCCTGATAAACCTTTATAAAAGTCGTAATTTGTGCTTTAAACATTATCTACTTGTTGCTACATGTTCCGTTAAATATCCCATTCACCCTGTGTACATTCTGTTCGGATGGAACTAACCCATTTTTTATCGGTTTAGTCATGGAGAAAATGGGCTAACGTTATAATTCAGGGGAGCATGTCTATGTTCCCCGGGTCCTATGTTCCCCAGGTCCTATGTTCCCCGGTAGCCATAGATAGTCAGACCACCAGCCCTGATTCCAAACTCTAACATTAACCAACTTCGAAAGAGGGCCTAAGCATTACCAGTTCGAAACCAGGCGGACATTAATAATTAATAAAATAATTAAAATTTATAAAAAAAATCAATCAATCGGGGAACATGGGACCCGGGGAACATAATTCAGCACCTAGCATAACCCATTGTTATATTCACGCACTTTTTCATTATGTGTATTTACACACAGCTGACGCTTTTGATTGATTGAAAACTTTAATTAACAGATTGCAGAATGGGTACAGTACAGCTCAATACACACAATTGTTAAGGGGATGCAGACCAGAGAAAGGCTTTCGTCTTGTTTACATCAGTGTCCCCCATTTTCATTTCATAATGACATTTATGACATAGACAATATACAGATACAGATATAAAAATCGAATCAAATCATCTAATCTAAACTAATCATGACATTTATGACATACATGCAGTACTGTTACATTTGTGACATACAATATATGCAAATATACAGTACTGTTAAACAGAGATCCTAATAGTAAATATATACATACGAGGGGGAGGGAACTGTACATTAGGAGGGGGGTGGGAGGGGGGTTCAGACATTTACAAGGGCCAGTTTCTAATTGCAGCCTCCCGTAGGTGCTCTTTGAGAGCGGTTTTGAAGGTGGGTAGGGATTCAAAATTTTTTACGGCTGTGGGTAGGGCGTTCCACATTGATGTGGCATAATTGTGAAACGTGTTTAGACCCTTGTTTGTGCCGAATCTGGGTTGAACATGATTTGTGGAACTCCCTCTGGTGTTGTGGTCGTGGTATTCACTGACCTTTGGGAAGTATTTCGACATGTACATGGGTACCTTCGTGGTGTAGTGTATCTTGTAGACCATGCCCATTGCAAGTTGCTGTAATCTGTCGTCTACTCTAAGCCATCCTAGGTTGTCAAAATGGGCAGGGGTGAGGTGGGTTTTCGGAGTCTGACCAGTATGTTTTGTGATGTTTGTAATCTTGTTTTTAGTGCCTTTGAGGTGCTTGCATAGTCGTAGTACCCTTGAATGAGTGCTCCTGCTAGAGTATTCAGGGTATTCTTGTTTACCAGAGAGGAGATCCGGTACAAGAATCTTGTTCGTTGGTTGACTTTTTTGATTACATTGGATGCCATTTTGTCACAGGAAAGATATGCCTCTAGGATGGAACGCACGTATGTAATTTCATCTTTCCCTGTGATCTAGTATCACTAAAGTTACAGTGTGGGTTCGAGTCCCTGTGATCTAGTATCACTAAAGTTACAGTGTGGGTTCGAGTCCCTGTGATCTACTGTAGTATCACTAAAGTTACAGTGTGGGTTCGAGTCCCTGTGATCTAGTATCACTAAAGTTACAGTGTGGGTTCGAGTCCCTGTGATCTAGTATCACTAAAGTTACAGTGTGGGTTCGTGTCCCTGTGATCTAATATCACTAAAGTTACAGCAATATGTACTGGGAAGTATGTTGGGAATTACAGGAGTATTACTGAATAGAGAGCCTATTAGGATGCTAGATCCTAATGTGAAACACTGTGATTTGCCATATCTTGCTATGCTCGCTCATGCCTGTATTTTTTAAGTCCGTTCTATTTTATAATTTTTTTTTTACTATTTTTAAACTGAATCATTTTAAACTATTTTTACTATTTGTGTTACTGAAAACTGTAAGCGGAGAGCCTATTGGGATGCTAGATCCTAATGTGAAACACTGTGATTCTACCTGTCTATCTTTTTATGCTCGCTTATGCCTGTATTTTTTACTGTTGTGAAGCACTTTGAACTGCAACCTCTGTATGAAAAGTGCTATACAAATGAAGTTGGTCTGGGAGTGCTTGCATTCTTTCATTTATTTGCATTCATCTAAAACATTTTGGACCTTATGGTGTTCTTGTTCTGTTCTTGACTTATTGTTATGTTTTCTTCTTGACTTGTTTAAAGAAGATCTGTACGGCCCATGGGGACATTAACGTGTGTTGTCGGGCCCTATAAATAAATTTGATTTGATTTGATTTGATTAAGTTATTATTATTATTATTATTATTATTATTATTATTATTATTATTATTATTATTATTATTATTATTATTATTATTATTATTATTATTATTATTATTATTATTATTATTATTATTATTATTATTATTATTATTATTATTATTATTATTATTATTATTATTATTATTATTATTATTATTATCCTGCTAGATCCAATCAATCACGATATTCTAATTGATCGTCTTGAAAACCTTGTCGGTTTCTCAGAACATGTGCTAAGCTGGTTCAAAACATACATCAGAGGGAGGAAATTCTATGTTAGACTAGGAGAGCACATGTCTGATATATACGACAACAACTATGGAGTTGCACAAGGGAGTTGCTTAGGTCCTTTACTCTACTCCCTTTACATGTTACCGCTGGGTGATATCATCAGAGAACATAATGTAGATTTCCATAGCTATGCGGATGATACACAACTGTACATATCTGCTGAACCAAATGATACAGCGATTAGCTCCATTACAGACTGCTTACTGGCAATAAATAAATGGATGAGTAAGACCTTCCTGAAACTAAATGAGAACAAAACTGAAATTCGAATTATCGGCCCCAAAACTAAAAAAGAAACGTTAATAAAGAACCTAGGAGGACTAACCCCTTGGATCAAATCTGAGGTCACTAGTCTCAGGGTTTTCATAGATTCATAACTGAACTTCAATTCTCATATTAGCAAAGTAACGAAAACATCGTTCTTCCATCTCAGAAATATAGCAAAAGTACGACCATTTATTAATCAGAACGATGCTGAGAAGCTAATTCATGTATTCATATCTAGCCAGTTAGACTACTGTAATGCACTTTTCACAGGTCTCCCTAAGAAAACCACAGAGAGGCTTCAGCTAATCCAAAACTCTGCAGCCCGACTGCTAACTAGAACCAAAAGGAGAGAGCACATTAGTCCAGTCTTAGCTGCTTTACACTGGCTTCCTGTAACATTTAGAATTGACTTTAAGGTCCTTCTCCTTACATACAAAGCTCTAAATGGACAGGGACCTAGCTACATCACCAACACTCTAATAAATTACACGCCAGCAAGAACACTGCGATCATCAGCTGCTGGACTACTAGAGGCTCCCAGAAACAGTCAAAAGAGGATCGGTAATGCAGCCTTTATCAACTATGCCCCAAAACTGTGGAACAAACTACCCCAAAACATCAGGGAAGCCAACTCGCTTCAAAAAAACAGCTTAAAACCTATCTCTTTGCTCAGGCATTTCAATGACTTACCTGCACTATTCTTAACCTGCCTACTTTTCTATGCTAATTTTATCTTATTTTACGCTGCCTATCAAATTCATGTGTCGGTTATCACACTTTTTACTTCTTACTGATGACTATTTTTAAACTGAATAATTTTAAACTATTTTTCACACTTTTTACTGTAACCTTGCTATTTAAATTGTTTACTGTTGTTGTATGTCCGTTCTATTTTATAATTTTTTTACTATTTTTAAACTTAATCATTTTAAACTACTTTATTATTTGTATTACTGAATAGAGAGCCTATTAGGATGCTAGATCCTAATGTGAAACACTGTGATTTACCATACCCTGCTATGCTCACCCATGCCTGTATTTTTACTGTTGTGAAGCACTTTGAACTGCAACCTCTGTATGAAAAGTGCTATACAAATAAAGTTATTATTATTATTATTATTATTATTATTATTATTATTATTATTATTATTATTATTATTATTATTATTATTATTATTATTATTATTATTATTATTATTATTATTATTATTATTATTATTATTATTATTATTATTATTATTATTATTATTATTATTATTATTATTATTATTATTATTATTATTATTATTATTATTATTATTATTATTATTATTATTATTATTATTATTATTATTATTATTATTATTATTATTATTATTATTATTATTATTATTATTATTATTATTATTATTATTATTATTATTATTATTATTATTATTATTATTATTATTATTATTATTATTATTATTATTATTATTATTATTATTATTATTATTATTATTATTATTATTATTATTATTATTATTATTATTATTATTATTATTATTATTATTATTATAGGTTCCTACTAAAAGTAGAAACTTGTGAGAGTAGCCTGGCCACAGTATAAATCCCACTACACATGATTCATGCCTGAGGAAATGTGGATTCAGCACTATTATCTAGGCCCTGAATACAGGAGGATTAATATAACAACAGGTGCTGTGGCATCGTTTCCCAGTGACTCTGAGGCTCTACCTGCTTCTATGTATAAACCACAGCATCTGTAGTGCTTCCCACTCTACTCACAACACCCGACCAAGTCATATATTCTTATTTGTATGTGAGTTTATTTTTACAAGGACAGCTGCATGGATGACAGTTTGCAAGCAACCGCTTGCGGTGTTGTATCACAGTCTTTTAGCTGATGCTAACTCATTTGAGCTCATTTTCAACACCTTCTCTTGCTACACTCTGGGAATACAAGGAGGGTTAGGTGCCCTTGCTCAGGGGCACATCGGCAGTATTGGCACCATCTGTACCGGGGACCGAAATCAACAACCGTGCAACTACAAAGCAGTGTCCCTAGCCAAGCTGCCACTCTTCCAAGTTTGGAAAAACAAATTGCTCCCCGGCTGACACTGCATTTGGGGTGGCCAACTTTCTCACTATACCAAACAAGGGACAAAACAAGGTGGTGTGCCACGGCGGTGTGGGTATGGTGCCAGCCCGGCGCCAGAATGAAGTGGCCGAGGGGGTTGGTAAAAATTGCAAGGGGGCAATGTTCTTTTCATGAAAATAAAATGCCTTGATTTAATCATGGAATAGCCCCGGAAAGGCTAACTTACTACTAAATGTTGAACATTTTTAGACCATTTACCAACTTGATCAAAACGACGGTCTGAACAATGGGTTTAGTCGGCTTAGTTGTCAGAGCAGAATCTCTTACTTATATGACTCAAATGAGCTGTTCTTGTTCCTTCCTTTTATAGACATGTAATTATTCAAAATAAGCAGGGGGAGGCATGTAGAAACAGCAGTTTGTGGCTTGCGTCTATGGACAGTCTGCAGTCTGCACATACACAAGCAACCGCTACACACAGCACACAGCGTGTCATGGTTTTGAAATGACAGCAGCCTATGATCTCAACTCCCCTCTCCTCTCCTCTCCTCTTCTCTCCTCCTCTCCTTATCACAGAGGATTTGGCAATATATGAGACATGGGAGGTCCCGTATGGGACAAATTTACCCCAATATATGGGATGCCCCGGCTAATATGGGACAGTAGGCAACCCTGACTGCATTCCAATTTTTCCGGCATCCAATGACTGAAACGGGCCCAATAAATCAGTACATTTGGGCCCACTTATCCTCATAACAGCTGTCAAGGACTCTGTCATGGATGTTTTCACAGACAATTATAACCGCTTTCCATCCTCATAACAGGCTAAATTACGACGTTGGTTTTTGTCTCTTGCCCAAGCCAACTTCAGTCCCCTCGTGGAGTTACACAGTATGTTCCATCATGTGCTTGTGTCCCGTTTATACGATTTGATATTACCATGTTGGTTTTGTTTTCCTTGTATTCAGTCTTCACTCTATTGCCTATTGCTATCTTCACTCTATTGCTATCTATTGCCCTGTCCTCCTGCTTTTCTTTAATTTGTCTCCCTTATTTTATGTATTGCGTTTCTACCGCCTGTTGTTATTGTCTGTATGTTACGTCTAGACTTGTGCCTCAGTGTTTATAAATATCTTCAATAATAATAATAATAATAATAATAATAATAATAATAATAATAATAATAATAATAATAATAATAATAATAATAATAATAATAATAATAATAATTAATTAAATTTGTACCGCACTTTATATTTGTGCTACAGGAGATAAAGATACAAGTTAAATGAATAGAAACAATTAAAATGAATAATACAACCAATGAAATGAAAGAACATAAAAAAAAATGATTTTTTTTTTGCCATTTATTTATTGATGAAAACACATAATATGGTTTTTACCTATACATTCGAATTAGCAGTTCAGCACCTGCACTGTTGGTGGGTGAGCCTAGTAAAGGATGTCGCATTGCGTTTATCTTCAATGAATGGACCAATGCAATAGTCTACCAAAGAACCTTGAGTCGCACTAGGCTGGGAACAACCCTGGGTCAAGTGATAGTAAACTGGACTGGACGAACAACATCGAGGTCCTCTACAGGAAGGGACAGAGCAGACTGTTCTTCCTGAGAGGGCTTGGGTCTTTTAATGTCTGCAGCAAACTGCTGCAGATGTTCTACCAGCCTGTGGTTGCTGGTGCCCTCTTCTTCGCTGTGGTATGCTGGGGGGGCAACACCAACACAGACAAAATAAACAAACTTGTCAAAAAAGCAAGCTCTGTGGTGGGAGCGGACCTGGACAGTCTGGAGGTGGTGGGGGTGTTATGGTTTGTAACCGACCCCAATCGCACAACACAAGACAGGTATGAGAGTAAGCCAAGAACTGGGCATTTATTGAAACACACAGAAAACGGCACTGTCCCTTTAAGGGAGAACACAAAATACTGGAAAACAAGAAAGGGGAAAAATAGGCACAGTGCCTTTAAGAGGCGAGCTGGCTAAGGGGAAGGCTAAGGGAAAACAGGGCCAGGGCAAGGGAAACAGGACAGGAACAGGGAGGACTAGGAGGGCTGGAAGGGATGACTAGGAGGACTAGGAGGACTGGACAGGGAGGACTAGGAGGACAAGAGAGGGGAAAACAGGGACAGAGGCTCGCGGAGGCGGGCTGGGGAGAGGGAGGACTGGAAGGACTAGACAGGGAGGACTAGGATGACTAGGAGGACTGGGAGGACTGGACAGGGAGGACTAGGAGGACTAGACGGACTGGACGGACTGGATAGGGAGGACTAGAGAACTGGACAGGGAGGACTTGGAACAGGGCGAAGACTGGAGCTGCTTACAGGGACAGAGAAAACAGACAAAGCCTGGGATACAAGCATAGATGAATGTTGCTGCTCTGCAGCTTCTCCCGGGATGGTTCGTCTGGGGAAGCAGATGGTGACGTCAGAGCCGCTCTGCAGATTACTCTCGGCAGCTCTCCGAGGTGGTAAACGGGACCGAGAGGGAGAGAGGGAGCGGGTTAGCTCAGAGTACAGTTGGGGACAGAGCAGGTGACAGGAGAAGTGACTTGTCCCAAAACAGAGTAATCCAAGTGACTGAATCTTCGGTGTAAATACACACTGTGAGTAACGTCCCAAACACAATCCACGTGATAGAATCTTCGGTGCAAATAAACACTGTGAGCGAAGTCCCAATAATAATCCAAGTGACAGTATCTTCGGTGTGAATACACACTGTGAGGGAAGTCCCAATAATAATCCAAGTGATAATATCTTCGGTGTGAATACACACAGTGAGCGATGTTCAAGCAAATATTATCCCAAAGAAACAATCCAAAAAAGCTGACACTGGGTGAGTGACAGTCTGACAAAAAGCAGGATATCTTCAGTGTCTTAAACACACGAAAAACGAATAGGGTAAATGACAGTCTTGAAAAACTCACCCAGGCGCTGTGCGTAAAGAGAGCGGGTTCAAACAGGGCGAGCGCGTCGCCACGGGAAACGGGTGGTCCAAGCGGAGGTCTGAGTGGTGCGCGACTGCTTGGAGTACGCGCCGGTAAGAAGGGCGCATCTGGCGCGGAGGTCTGAGTGGTGCGCGACTGCTTGGAGTACGCGCCGGTACGGAGGGCGCATCTGGCGCGGAGGTCTGAGTGGTGCGCGACTGCTTGGAGTACGCGCCGGTACGGAGGACGCATCTGGAGTGCGTCTGAATGCGCGTCTGGAGTGAAGAGCGCGTCTGCGCGGAAGAGCGCGCCGGCTCGGAGAGACTCATCCTCCCGTAGAGTATTAGGAAGCGATGCGCGTCTGGAGTGAAGAGTGCGTCTGCGCGGAAGAGCGCGCCGGCTCGGAGAGACGCATCCTCCCGTAGAGTATTAGGAAGCGATGCGCGTCTGGAGTGAAGAGCGCGTCTGCTGCGCGGAGGTCTGAATGCGCGTCTGGGCGTCTGCTGCGCGGAGGTCTGGATGCGCGTCTGGACGTCTGCTGCGCGGAGGTCTGAATGCGCGTCTGGGCGTCTGCTGCGCGGAGGTCTGAAGTGGAACACTGGAATACCTCCCGTGGAAGTTTAGAGAGCGCAGTCCAGTGTCCCCTTCCAGGCAAACGGAGACAGGAGGCGAAGGCTAGAGCGCATCTCACGCCGGAGATGAAAACAGCATAACAGACAGAAACCGAAACTCTCGTAGGAGCCTTTAGACAGAGAACCTCCCGAAGGAGTCCTGGTGATAGGGATATGATACGGAACGACCCGACAGGAACTGAGGGGAGAGCGAGGTACTTAAAGCCCACAGGGGAACTAATTAGAATGCACATCAGGTGCGTGAAGGTAATTGATACTTGAAACTAGAAGTGTGTGTTCGGCACCAGACCAATCAAACACATAATGACAGGTAGTCCAAGGGTGTGGTTGCTGAAGAGCAAACGAACGCGAGGGTGGGGGCTAGTGAGGTGAGGAGAATGCAATTGATTAACAGAAAACTAAAGGAACAGAGCGAGTAGGCTTAAAGGAACAGAGCGAGTAGGTGAGCAGCGGACAAAACCTTACAGGGGGAGGACGGGGAGGAAGCTGTATGCTATCCTTGAGAACCCCTGCCACCCCCTCTATGATGAGCTGACCGCAATGCGGTCCACGTTTAGCCACAGACTTATCCCCCCCGACATACCACAAAGCGCTTCGGGCAGTCCTTTGTGCCGGTGGCAATCAGGCTCCACAACCAGGCAGGGCCAGGACTGTAACCAATTAATTTCATTATTTAACATCATGATTGGACTTGTTTCTTTTTCTTTTCACCACTTTTAGCTCTATTTTAGCCCTATTTTAGCTCTTTTTAGCTCTTTTTATCCCTATGTATTTGTCCATCTTGTTTTTAACACATACTAATAAGTGTATGTTATGTATTAACTGTTTCCACTAACTGTTTTTACTGTTTTTAAATGTCTGTTATGCTGTAATGGATATCTGAATCTCCCCTTGGCGATAAATAAAGGTTTTCAATTCAATTCAATAGCAGATATTCTACCTCAGACACCACTACAGGTGGCTCAGTATCTGTGGAATTCTGTGTCGGAGCCTCACTTTGTCCCTGACATTGACTGTCCATAGCTGCTTCCTCCTCATCTGTGCTGCTTTCATGGTCCTCAACTTCTTCTTGTACTGGTACTTCTGCCTCTTCACCTCTGCTCTCCTCGTTGGCTGCCTTGCTCGAGTATCCATAGTGTACATGATTTATAAAATGTCCTATAATAGTAATAACACAGTACAACTCGAGCTATCTGTTAATTGTTATAATAATAATAATAATAATAATAATAATAATAATAATAATAATAATAATAATAATAATAATAATAATAATAATAATAATAATAATAATAATAATAATAATAATAATAATAATAATAATAATAATAATAATAATAATAATAATAATAATAATAATAATAATAATAATAATAATAATAATAATAATAATAATAATAATAATAATAATAATAATAATAATAATAATTTGTATAGATATTTTCCAATTGCTCAAATCTAGCTATAGCTACTGTAACAATCTCAATTTAATGTGCCAGTGGTCAATGGTATTGCAATTACTGGAAGAACTAGAGTAGCTAAATGTGAATATTACCTAAAGTTGTATTCAATGCATGCATGGTAAGCATATTTTAAAATCGGTTTGTTAACCCCAAGCCCTGCTGCTTACCTCCCTCTGCTTCAACTGGGAGCTGGCCTGAGGGAAGGGGACAAAGGGTACTTGTAAGCCGCATCTGTGATTAGCATGTAACATTATACAGGTTAGGTTAGCTAGCCATAGCAAAAGGGCATAGCTGCTGGATACAAATTCACTGGGCTCATCTACACTCATCTAATTTTTGATAGCAACAGGTAGCTAACGTCAGCCACAAAATGTTGGCCAAGCTGTTATGGGCTTCAAAACAAGTTCTGTGAATAAATAGCTTTCTTGTGAAAATACTTGGTGACTAGCTGCCAACCTTTTATTATTTTCCTCTTGCAATGCTGATGTTTTTTCTTTCGTTTCTGAGCTCCTGATTCATGAGCTGTAGAGGACATTTTCCTGTCAGTCTGACTCTGTTCAAGCTGCGCGCTGTGCGCTGCTGTGTATGTGGACTTAACCATGCAATGAAAGAAGGGAGGGGTGCTCATATTGTCAAACAAAGTAACAAGCATCAGTTTGTTTCTTTTGTGACGTTTTTCTTTAATACAGGCCATTATACTTTTGAGTCAACTACATTAACTTACTTTAGGATAATAATAAAACCATATTAATAAAAAGATAATAATAGTGTTCTCTGGACCCCCCCCCCCAGTGCTGGGCCCTTGGAATCATCCTACCCCCCCCCCCCCCCCCCAGCTACGCCCCTGGTCCTGTGTATGGGTTGGAGTGTGTTTGAGTGTCCAGAGCGGAGGGAGCGGGTGGAGGTCGGGGGAGCGATGAGCTCTTTTAGATAGGAGGGGGCGTTGCTGTGGATGCACTGATGGGTGATGAGGGAGACCTTGTATTCAAACCTGGAGGAGACAGGGAGCCAGTGTAGGGAATGGAGTATGGGTATGATGTGATCATATTTCCATATTTTCTTCAGACAATTTTGACTTTGTATTGTCTCTCTCGCCATCCGCGAGACACGCTGCCAGGCCTGGCTCTGAAAATAACAATTTGTTCTCTTATCTGACCGGGGGGGGGGGGGGGGGGCTTCACCAAGAAAGCTTACTAGGTTATCCAGGCTTCATATCAGTTAACTTGGCTTATATTTGCCTCCGTCTGTTTTATGAAACTGGCTTGATGCACATCCTGTTCTTCTGTATCATGGATGTGGGCTGGTATAACAATTCTAATTTGTGCAACTCAAGAGAAGAGAAATGCTCATGAATACCACTGTTGTCAAGAATGCAATATCCTCAATATATATATCAACTGGACTGATAACATAACGTTGAGTTTACACATTATCTAAAAGGCTATGCTGTGACTCTTTCTGTCAGGTTGTGCCTTTGCGCCGTCTCTCCTCTCTTTTAATAATAATAATAATAATAAATTTATTTTATATAGCGCCTTACATTAGGAATCTCAAAGCGCTTTTACTCTCCTCCCTCTCTCTTCTAGCCCTCTACCTCGTGCTTTCTTCATCTCTCTCTCTCCCTCTCTCTCTCAGTTCGTCTGCTCTGTCATCAGCCTCAAACCAAACAGCCTAGCTAAAAGAGTGACATTCCAAACCTAATTGGGTCCCCATTACTTATTTAAAGCAAACTTGTTTATGTGTGAGCAGAGGTATAGTCGATGATCTAATAAAAGATGTCCTTGGGGTGTTTCATTGAACGGAGCTTTATTAACACCAACTGGTAAGGGCAATTTAACGGCAGGGCTGCTACTTCCAGAGCCCTCCTCGCTGTTTCCAGCGTCAATCCGAAAGCCAGCCGGCTAGCACCCATTTAGGGAGACAGGGAATTGTAGGAATTAAGGACACAGTTAAAAAGAGTCTCCTTGAAGGCGGCTGGGTGGCGCAGCGGACATTGCGCTCGTCACCAACACAAGAGACACCGGGTTCGAATCCGGCTGTCGGCGTTGCCTCAGGCTTGGGCCGGCCGTCATACTAACTCAATTGGCAGAGTTAGCGGGTGGGAAGTCGAAGGGTGGTAATCTGGTCGTTGTGAGGTCGTTGTGTGGTTGGGGCGCTTGCACAGCAAAGTCAGGAAAATGGCGGGGGCAGTGTGAGCCTCCTACACGTTACTCCTCGCCAAATGAGAGTCCGCGCTGGCAGGTGAAAAGATGTGACAGGCTGCCTCCACATGTATCGGAGGGGACATGTGATGTAAGGCTTCTATCCTCCCTACAACCGGCCAGTGGGGGGCATATGCGAGCAACGATCAGGACAGGGGAGGGAGAGTTGGCATGAGAGGTAAATTGGGATGGGGAAAAAAATCACAGAAAAAAGGAGAAAAATATCAAAAAATAAAAATAAATAAAGAGTCTCCTTGGACAAATGTATCATTTGAACCAGGGGGTTGCTGGACAGGGAACAGGGAGCAACTGAGATAACGCAAAACAATCACTGTGTGTCTGAGTAGCTGAACTGGTACTGTGGTAACTGAACTGGTACTGTGGTAACAACTGGTACTGTGGTAGCTGAACTGGTACTGTGGTAACTTAACTGGTACTGTGGTAACTGAACTGGTACTGTGGTAACTGAACTGGTATTGTGGTAACTGAACTGGTACTGTGGTAGCTGAACTGGTACTGTGGTAACTGAACTGGTACTGTGGTAACTGAACTGGTACTGTGGTAGCTGAACTGGTACTGTGGTAGCTGAACTGGTACTGTGGTAACTGAACTGGTATTGTGGTAGCTGAACTGGTACTGTGGTAACTGAACTGGTATTGTGGTAGCTGAACTGGTACTGTGGTAACTGAACTGGTATTGTGGTAGCTGAACTGGTACTGTGGTAACTGAACTGGTACTGTGGTAACTGAACTGGTACTGTGGTAGCTGAACTGGTACTGTGGTAACTGAACTGGTATTGTGGTAGCTGAACTACTGTGGTAACTGAACTGGTACTGTGGTAGCTGAACTGGTACTGTGGTAACTGAACTGGTACTGTGGTAACTGAACTGGTACTGTGGTAACTGAACTGGTACTGTGGTAGCTGAACTGGTACTGTGGTAGCTGAACTGGTACTGTGGTGTGGTAACTGAACTGGTACTGTGGTAACTGAACTGGTACTGTGGTAGCTGAACTGGTACTGTGGTAACTGAGCTGGTACTGTGGTGTGGTAGCTGAACTGGTACTGTGGTAGCTGAACTGGTACTGTGGTAGCTGAACTGGTACTGTGGTAACTGAACTGGTACTGTGGTAGCTGAACTGGTACTGTGGTAGCTGAACTGGTATTGTGGTAGCTGAACTGGTACTGTGGTAGCTGAACTGGTACTGTGGTGTGGTAACTGAACTGGTACTGTGGTAGCTGAACTGGTACTGTGGTAGCTGAACTGGTACTGTGGTAGCTGAACTGGTACTGTGGTGTGGTAGCTGAACTGGTACTGTGGTAGCTGAACTGGTACTGTGGTAACTGAACTGGTACTGTGGTAGCTGAACTGGTACTGTGGTGTGGTAACTGAACTGGTACTGTGGTAACTGAACTGGTACTGTGGTAGCTGAACTGGTACTGTGGTGTGGTAGCTGAACTGGTACTGTGGTAGCTGAACTGGTATTGTGGTGTGGTTGCTGAACTGGTACTGTGGTAGCTGAACTGGTACTGTGGTGTGGTTGCTGAACTGGTACTGTGGTAGCTGAACTGGTACTGTGGTAACTGAACTGGTACTGTGGTAGCTGAACTGGTACTGTGGTGTGGTTGCTGAACTGGTACTGTGGTAGCTGAACTGGTACTGTGGTAACTGAACTGGTACTGTGGTAGCTGAACTGGTACTGTGGTAGCTGAACTGGTACTGTGGTGTGGTTGCTGAACTGGTACTGTGGTAGCTGAACTGGTACTGTGGTGTGGTAGCTGAACTGGTACTGTGGTAACTGAACTGGTACTGTGGTAACTGAACTGGTACTGTGGTAGCTGAACTGGTACTGTGGTGTGGTAGCTGAACTGGTACTGTGGTAGCTGAACTGGTACTGTGGTAGCTGAACTGGTACTGTGGTGTGGTAACTGAACTGGTACTGTGGTAGCTGAACTGGTACTGTGGTGTGGTAGCTGAACTGGTACTGTGGTAGCTGAACTGGTACTGTGGTGTGGTAACTGAACTGGTACTGTCGTGTGGTAGCTGAACTGGTACTGTGGTGTGGTAGCTGAACTGGTACTGTGGTAACTGAACTGGTAATGTGGTAGCTGAACTGGTACTGTGGTAGCTGAACTGGTACTGTGGTAGCTGAACTGGTACTGTACTGATCTGCCCAGACTGACTTGGGAGACGTCCTAGAATCAGCACCAGGTTTATTTAGGTGATCTAAGGGATGAAATTAGGCTTAAGTTGTATACGAAAGAAAGGCTGCGTCTGTTCTTTTTGCATTGCTAAGGCCGATAGCAAGTACTGATAAGATTGGCTACTTTTACTGAACAGTATAGATTTAGACTTTGTTCTGGGACCCAATTTCAAACCTCCTGAAACACCACCCGTTATCTGACCACCCTAACCCTTGTTAACCACTCTATATAAACACTCTAATCCTTGTTAACTGTCATGGTTTGGGTGTGGTGGTGGTGATAGGACCCAGGAGTAGACAAGACCAGGCGGGTAGCGCATCAATGGAGCTTTAATTGAATAAACTCCAACACACAAAAACAAGGGGTATGGTAAAAAACACAAAAAAACGAAACCTCTCAGCCAACGCTGTAAGAGGGAGAAAAATTACACTAAAGGTTACACGAGAAAACACTAGCATGGAAACACTTACTTAACTTTAACATGAACACGGACGGGGTAACAACGGTAGTGGAACCAATAGGAAAAGATACGACACAACATCCAGGAGACAAGAGCAAATGACAATGATCCCACAAAGAGCACAGGAAACAAGAAATGTACATGAACAAATGACAAACGCGAGACACCTGGGAGGGGAAACAGACTGACAAAGAACTACAAAGAACTACAACTATGGACGACAAGACAAACGCCATACACTGGGACTAGATTAGATTTGATTATTTAGTGACCACCCAGCCAGGCTGGTGGAATTAGTTTTCAGTGCATTACATTGCATTGTTCCAACATAGAACATATAACATCACTTACAGAGTCATTCCACCAATCCGGTCCGATTTGAGTCCCTCTGATGTTTTTAAGTGTCTTTTATCTAATCAGTTACTGAAATACTATTTATTTCAGTTGCAATGTCCTCTTTAATAAAGTATAAAAACATTGCATGAATGTAATTTTTTTTATTATGCATTATGTTGTTATTTCAGTTGACACCATGTATTTTGACATGTCCCTCGTGGTATTTCATGAAAATGTATTTGGGATATGACCAAGAAAATTTGTAAAAATTCCATACTTTTTTCCATGAACATACACATCAATCTGTGCTGTTAATGCTGGTAATGATTTATTTCAAAATAAATGAATAATTATTCATTAAAATAACATTATTCAGTCTGTCCCTCAGTAACCCTCAACCCCGTTACACTGAGCATTCTCCCCGCCACAAAAATAATGGTTCAATGCATAGATGCATGTGAAACAGGAAGTGACAACTTTGAAGTATTTTGGAAAACACAACACCAGGAACAGGCAAGTAGCTACCTCATTGTACTATGTTTTCAGTCATTTATCATGAAATATTATGGTAGTCAAGCATAATTACTCAACACCGTTACTTGAAAAAAATATAGCAAACTATTACTTATTACTGAATATGATCTTTGTTATTAAAAAAATGTAGATGCTTTCTTAATATCATGCATGCCATGTGCTCTCCTGGGCCCTCATTCATCAACGTGTCTTACGCACAGATTTGTGCTTACCCTGTGCGTACGATCATTTCTAAGCAAAGAGTGGGATTCATCAATTTCAACTTGAACTTGACTTAGTGCTTATGTGTACGCACAGCTCGGACCACACTTAGCTGACGCCCAGTGGTAGAATATATTATTACAACAAGGAAATGAGCTTCTGTGCATAATAACACTGGCATGTTCTGTATGAACCGTACTTCATTATAGTTCATTGTAAAATAGCAACAGTAGTGTAATTATGGTCAAAACCCTATAAATAGCATTTGGAATAATAGATCTTTCTCTCAGAATGAATGCAGCATGGTTTATATAGCGTTATCGGAATATAGGGGGTGTAGGCTACTGACTGACTGCGCTCCGCGTAGCTTGATTGATTGATTGATTGAAAAGTTTATTAACAGATTGCAGAATGGGTACAGTACAGTACAGCTCAGTACATACAATTGTTAAGGGGATGCAGACCAGAGAAAGACTTTCGTCTTGTTTACATCAGGGTCCCCCATTTTCAATTCATCATAAATCATAAAGCTCAACTCGTTATTATTTTGCGCACAGACCGCAGAAACACGGGAACGTTTTGATTATATTTAAAAGGCTTTACGTTAAACGAAACAAGTGGAATTTCGAAGCTGTAAGCAGAATACAAGTCATGAACACCCACGATATAGTGTTCTTCCCCCTTTTTACTGTATAAGAAAGAATAGAAAACGCATTGCAATGACACCAGATAGTGGACAGACTATGTATATGATGGGATTCAAGTTCGCGTTTATGTTGATCATAGGCATGCTGTCAGAGTATGATATCTTAATCAAACATTCTAGAACATTTGTCGTCACAGATCATGTCCTAATAGAACATAGGCTATGGCATGGTCCATCGTGATATTGTGTGGACTGTTATTACTGTACCGGGCGGTACCACCCATTGTGACAACAGCCTTGTGAGTCCCGCACACAAACATGATGGAATTCAAGTTCATGTATTGAAAGGCAGGCTACATCATACATGCAGTGAGATTCATTGTTCTTGTATATGCTCTCGTATTATTGTTTATATAGGCTACCCAATACTGACATCAAAATAGATTGTAGTATGCCTCTAGAAATCATATGCAGCAGGTAGAAAATTGACGGGAGATCCATCGCGATTTGGAATAAAATTGAGGAGAACTTTAATCCCTGGGTATTAATGAAACAACACGGGAAAAGGCAGTCATATTCCAGCGCGGTCTTTATTAGTGTTTGCGCTGCCCAGGCAGCAATGGTTAATAGATATCATATCCGACATCACTGTTCTCATAACACGCTTCTCTCGGCTTAGTCCATTTTTCCACATTTCATGGGGGTATACCATTACCGTATATGGTTAATCGGGGCGGTTCTGGTATGCAAATACTTAAAACAGTGCACAAGCTCAAACGTAGGATCAAAGTCATATTCATCATGACAGGTGTGCGTAGAACCTGCGTACGCACGTGTAGTGAATCCCGATTTTCCTGTGCGTACACTGATTCTACATTCTGTGCTTACGTGTGGAAATAGAACATGTTCTACGCACACGTTGATGAATGAGGGCGTAGCAACCATTTTGTGCAAAAAAATCACAACCCTGTTACGTTTGAGTGTAACGTTTGAATGTAACAGGGTTGTGAGATTGTAACAGGGTTGTGATTTTAACACTGATTTTGAAGTTATACAATAATAGTTAAATTAATTATTGAGCTTTTTCAACATGCTTATACCACATACATATTAATTGTAATGTGCATGTTGCTGTGTGTGTGCTCACACGTTACCCTAGACTCAACCCTGTTACAGCTACATGTTTATTAATTATTTCCTTAAGTTTATGAAAAACAAATTCAACTTTTGAATAATTTTGTCGGAAACGTTTATAGCAAACATAAGAATATCGATTTTAGTTCAAAATCTGAGGTCAAATCACATTTCTGATGAAAAAGCTTGCGGCCGCTGTCAAAAAAAGGCAAATTTCAGGGTTCAGAATAGCAAAAGTGTAGGATTTTACGTAATCTTTAGACAAGCAATTATAGAAATGGTGTGAAGGACATCTAATTATTATAGAAATGTTGACTTTAGCACAAATACATGTTTTAATCTTATTCAGAGAGCTTCCAGAGTGTCCATAATGGGGTTGAAGAATAATGGTGTCCATATCATACAATAATGACCAAATATAATAGAGATTTCATGCCTGAGATGGGAAAATATATTTTTCTGGAAGTTAAATATGTCATTCATCTTGAGGGGTGTTCAGAAAAGTAATACCTCTTGGTAAAAAAATATCCCAAAGTCCAAATCGGACTGGATTGGTGGAATGACTCTACATACATACATACATACTACATGCAGTTAAATACATAGATACATAATTTCCCCAAGGGGATCAATAAAGGAATATCTTACTTATAATTACAAAGACTGCAGCAGCTGGAAGATATGGTGTGCTGGGTGAGTGGGGTCAGAGATAATTCTTCTTGCTCTTATTATTGTACTTTGGTGGTGGAGTGATTCAAGTGATGGGAGGGGGGTGCAGATTATTTTGGAGGATTTATTGATTATTCTTTGTAGTTTGTTTTTGGAGTGAATGTCCAGACAGAGAACATAATACAAGACAAGAAGAGTAACACTAGACAAGAGTACACTAGACTAAACAGGGGAACATGAAGGGCAAGAGAGAGATCATGAGAGAGAGGACACTAATGAATAGGGATAACAGGAACAAACATACAGGGACGAGGGGAGGCAGATCAGGGGATAATAGTCCATGAACCAGTGGGGAGAATAGTCCATGAACCGCTGGGGAGAATAGTCCATGAACCGGTGGGGAGAATAGTCCATGAACCGGTGGGGAGAATAGTACATGAACCGCTGGTGAGAATAGTCCATGAACAGGCGGTTAACCACTCTACAATATGAACCCTAACCCTTGTTAACCACTCTATATAAACATACTATATCTATATATATATATATGTCATATTATGAATAGATGTTTGGATGTGGGTCTATTTCCAAAGATGTGGAAGGAGGCTAAGGTTTTTCCTTTACCTAAGGACACCAAAGCTGCTTTTAATGAGGGAAATTCTAGACCTATAAGTAGTTTACCTGTCTTGAGCAAAATCATGGAGTATTTTGTTTCAAACAAGCTTGCAACAGATTCTCAACATGCCTATAGAGCTGGTCACTCTACTTCTACTGCCTTGATACAGGTGACTGATGACTGGCTTAAAGCTATAGATAACTCTATGTTGGTGGGAGCTGTGCTGTTAGATTTTAGTGCTGCATTTGATGTGCTGGACCATTCTCTACTGGTTGATAAACTTAAATGTTATGGTTTTAACTCTTCTGCTTTAAAGTGGATACTAAGTTATTTGTCCTCTAGATCACAGAAGGTGTATCTAAATGGCAGCCTGTCCAGTAGCAGAGGTCTAGAGTGTGGCGTGCCGCAAGGAAGTTGCCTAGGCTTACCAAAAAAAAGAAAAGAAAGAAACCGCTTAGGAACATAATTGTATCAACTCTTGCCATGCAAGATAACTCACAGTCCAGCGAGATTCAATTACCATAAAGATGGCATTCTGTGATATTGACCAGAACTTTCAATCTCCCACTCTGAAACTCTGAAACCACTCTGAAACCACTCTGCTCTAGAGATGAAGGAGGCTTGCAATGTTGATTAGATTTACGACCATGTCGAGATACACACACATTCTTTCTCACATGGAAAGCGAAGAGAGACCTACTGTAGGAACGATGTTTTGTCATGTTTTGTCATGTTTTTACTTTTTAGTGATGAAAATGTTACAATTCCTGAAAGATGTGAAATACCCTGAGATGTAATGTCACATGAGTGCAGTGTTTTCTTATTTGAATGCAGGACATACACTGTATTTGCTTTTTATGTAAATGTTAGATGATGACAGAAGACATTCGTGGTGACAGTGATCAGGAGGTAGAACGGTCGTCTGGTAATCAGAAGATTCCCGGTTTGATTCCCGCTCCTCCCGAGGCAGTCCTTGAGCAAGACACTTAACCCCTAATTGCTCCCGATGAGCAGATTGGCACCTTTCATGGTTGCCTCCGCTGTCAGTGTGTGAATGTGTGAGTGAATGCGTGAATGTGAGGAACAAAATTGCAAAGTGCTTTGGATGAAAGCGCTATATAAATTTACCATTTACCATTTATATTCTACAAAATGTTTTAAGCTCCGATGCTCTGAAAAGAGTCTGAAAAGAGAACCGAGGACTCTTTTCAAAGACACAAAACACAAACCTTGTTACGCTTTATGGGCCGGACCATCCCGGTTACCTGAGAGACAGAATAAAATCAAGAAAAGAGCCCTCTTTTCCACCTTGCTGCCCCCATTGACCGTGTGCAGAGGGTGCCGTAAGCCTGGTCTTTGCAGCATATTGGGAATCGATGCAAACGAATATCTATTAGGCTGAGATAGGTTAGGTTAGAATAGGTATTCCAATACCAATTCTCTACTAAACCCAAATTCAATTATCTGTATCTGCAGGTTGATAGCCTGACCTGTCGTTCTCTTGACCCCTGGGTTAAGGCTCATGAGTAATCATTCCAATTAGCCTACCTTTGATGGTGTTCAGTGTTCTAAAAAGGGACCACCTTTCATCTTGTGATTCTCAGGATTATTGCCAATTGCTTTATTGCTCCCCTTGGGGAAATAAATAAATAAATGATAGTATAGTAATAAAGCATACATTTTCTAATCAAAGTCAAACATTTCTGTCTGGTCATAATGAATGAATGAGTCCAACTTCAGTGTCGCATACTCACTATTCAGATGACGAGTCTGATATAATGAGTTAAATGGTAAATGGTGCATTTATATAGTGCTTTTATCCAAAGCACTTGACAATTTGTTCCTCACATTTTACCAGGGACGTGCACAGGACTTTAGAGGGGCAGGTGCTCAAAGGCTGAAAAGGGCACTATACCTGTGTGTCTTTTAACCGAGCGCGCATAGATTTTTAAGGGCCCTTTTCGGGGGGTTTTGGTGATCAAATATTGAATATTGAACTATAATAATCAGTGCAGGAGCTCACTTATCCTTGAAAGACACTTTTATCACTGACTTTAAAGGCCCATACATCTCCATAAATGTTCAGGGGGGAGGGAATAAGTGCTTACCCTACAGACCCCAAGAAGTGCTGTATATTCTGTATTGTTTAATAAAAATGCCTTTTTTATTCCAATCCCGATTTGTATTTGAGATTCCCAAATCCCATCGGACTTGACTTCTCCGTGTCCCTCAATGAGTGTAATACCAGCATTCAACTGTATGCGCCACAGCGGTTTCTATCATCATCATCATCACCACCCACGCTATGCATAAAATATATAGGTCGGTGGAGAGGCACGCTGAGGAGGCCGTGCAAACTGCAATGGAATATCAAATCAAATAAAATAAAATGTATTTGTAAGGCCCAACAACACACGTTAAAGTCCCCATGGGCCGTACACATCTTCTTTAAACAAGTCAAGAAGAAACATAACAATAAGTCAAGAACAGAACAAGAACACCATAAGGTCCAACAAATTTAAAATAAATGCAAATAAAGAATGCAAGCACTCCCAGACATACCCCACGCGAAGGTAAGGAAAAACTCAGTAAAACCTAACAATAGGGAAAAATGCTCCACAGGCAGTGTGGAGGAGAGAAACCTTAGAAGGGCCATTCAAGGGGGGATCTCCCTTCTTAGATGTCGGTGATAGTAGTGTTGCAGACTAACAGTTGGTAAGCATGCACTCAAGTGTGTAGTGAAACAGAGATGAGTGCATGCAATAGCAACTGAACATTTTGAAAGATTAAAGATAGAGCTGATAGCGATAGGAACTGAACATTTTGAAAGATTAAAGATAGAGCTGATAGCGAATCTATTTAAGGCACAGGGGCGGCGCAAAGAGGGTCGCGTCCTCCCCGTCTTTATCACGGGACATTCAACACTCCGGTCATTGCTCCGAGACAGCCGGAGACAGGGAGATAGGGGGCGGCGCAGAGAGGGTCACAACCTCCCCGACATCATCGCGGGACGTCCAGCACTCCGGTCACCACTACGAGACCGCCGGAGACAGGAGGGCACGCAGAGAGGGTCGCATCCTCCCGGCCTTCATCACGGGACGTCCGACACTCCGGTCAACACTCCAGGACAGCAACTCAAAGGGAGACAGGGAGACGGGACAGGCGTTAGACAGCTCGCGTGATTGTAGTGGGCGGACATAGCAATAGATACAAGTGGTGAGCATATATGTGAATAGAGTAGATATATGAAGTAAGCATATTATGTGAATAGAATAGAAGTACTTAACCCAGCAATGAAACCACGTCGACGGACCAGTTGACAAGACCACGGACAGACGACGGTAAGTAGCTGATCCATGGCCTCGGTGGTGCATGTAGAGCAGTCACTGCAATCTTGGCCAAGACCCCGAGGCATCCATCACCTTAGTCAGCACTAGGAGACTAAGAATATGGGGCATCTCTCTCTCTTTACCTAATATTTTTATTCTATCCTGACATTTTTCAGTTGGAAGGGCAGTCTATATGCGTAACGGTAAAAAACTTTTTTTATGAGGATCAAAAAGGCAGGTGCTCAAGCACCCCTTGGGCTCTATGTGTGCACGTGCCTGCATTTGACCCATTCACTCACACATTCACACACCGATGGCGGAGGCAACCATGCAAGGTGCTAACATGCACATCGGGACCAATTATCAGTTAAGTGTCAAGGACACTTCGACACACTGCCCGGGAGGAGCGGGAATCAAACTGCTCTACCTCCCGAGCCACTGTCGCCCCCAGTTGACTGTTAATTTCGTATGTACTTAAAATGAACATTGATTATTTGTGTGTTTACGCTACAAATGATTGATTGATCAAATGAGTATCTTGCAATCCAAGATACCACTCTTTTAAAATCTGAAAGGCTTCGCTTGTCCAAGCAACATTCTGTCACAATTATATATATTTTTTTAAATTGTAACCTTTATTTACTCAGGCAAACAAGTAATACAAATTCTTACATACAAAAGCAGCCTGACCAACAAGCAAAGGCCTTTTGAGGGAAGGGGGGAGGCTTCAACAAAAACAAGGTTATGTACATGCATACAAGTAAATCAAATATAGTAACAATATAGTAACTACTATCATTCTTGATACTTGAATCTGTGTGTGGCAGTTGGCAGATGGCACGACTGAAGTCAGCGATTGTGAATTTTTTTGTTATTGTGTTTATTTTTAATACCTTTTTTACTCCTACAGGTCGGTCGGGGCGCCTGCTCAGCAAGGAAGGGAACTGGGGGAGGTAGTGTGATCCTCCCACGCGTTACACTCCCCCAGTGAGAGTCCTCGCTGTCAGTTGAAAATAAGCGGTTGGTTGACTCCACATGTCTCGGAAGCGTGTGGTAATCTTCACCCTCCCAGACCGACGGTAGGGGGTAAGTGCGCAACGACCAGGAAGGGAATTGGCATAACAAAAAAACGTAAAAGGGGGGAGACAAAAAAAAATAATTGGCCAAAGGATATATGCAGAGACGACAACAAACAAAAAGGAGACAAAACATAAACGCAAGGGAAAGAGAGGAGGCATACAGAACAGACTAAGGAATGCCGCTTACCGTCCACCTCTGCCAAGCATTCTTCTTGCCAATGTCCAGTTGCTTGAGAACAATATGGATGACCTCAGGGCGAGGATCAGATTACAACGGGACATGAGAGACTGCAACATCCTTTGTCTGACGGAAACATGGCTGACCCCCCTCACGCCGGATCAAGCCATCAGCCTTTCCAAATCCTTCTCTGTTTCCTGTGCGGACAGAACGGAGGAGTCTGGAAAGTCCAAAGGCGGTGGGGTCTGCTTTCTCACCAACAACAAATGGTGCAGCCCCAAGGAGATCAAGATGCTCGCCGGACCTGGAACATCTGTCCATTTTATGCTGTCCCTTTTATCTTCCCCTGGAATTCACAGACATCACCATCACAGCAGTCTACATTGCACCTCAAGCTGATACCGGCAGGGCACTAGCAGATCTTCAGGATACGTTGTGCCGATATCAGATCAAACATCCAGATGCGGCCATGGTGGTGGCTGGCGATTTCAACAAGGCAAACCTAAAGAAGGTTATGCCGAACCTCTACATGGGAGGGAAAACTTTGAACCATTGCTATACTCCATTCAAGCAAGATTACAAAGCGCTCCCGTTCCCTCCGTTTGGGAAATCTGACCACGATGCCATTTTCCTGATGCCGGGATATAAACACAGAGCATGTGAACCGGTGGTGATACGAGAAGTGACGCGGTGGTCCGAGCAATCAGACGCCACGTTACAGGACGCACTGGATGACGTCGACTGGGACATGTTCCAATCAAGTTCCAGAGATGTCAGTGAGGATACTGTTGTTAGCTTTATAGCAACGCTAGCTAACAGTATTGTCCCCATGAAGACGGTTCAGGTTTTTCCTAACCAGAAATCGTGGGTTGACAACTCCATCTGAGTCCCCCTGAATGCTCGCACTGCTGCTTACAACTCAGGCCGCGCATCGGGAAATATGGACGAGTATAAGGCAGCAGCATACAGTATACGCAAGGCAGTGAAGGCTGCAAAATGGAGATATGGGAACAGGCTGGAGACACAGATGGATCAGAACGACACCCGGGGCTAATGGCGGGGACTGCGGACGATAACTGACTACAAGGTCAGCCGCTCCTCAATCGTGAGTGCTGACGCCTCCCTAGCGAACAAGCTCAACTCCTTTTACGCACGGTTTGGGTCGGGCGGTGGCGACGCTAGCTCAACACCTCCTGAACATTGGTAAGACCAAGGAGCTGATTATGGATTTTAAGAAAATACAGCAGGGGACACACACGCCACTGTGGATAGATTGGACTATTGTGGACAGGGTGAACAGTTTTAAGTACCTGGGAGTCCACATCACAGAGGACCTGACATGGACAACACACACAGACACTGTTAAAAAAGGTGAAGCAGTGCCTATACATTTTTACATTTACATTTAGTCATTTAGCTGACGCTTTTATCCAAAGCGACTTACAAGTTCTGTACAACAAGTCATCAGGAAGGGCACAACTCTATCAGCTGAGTAACAATGTTCATCAAAGTGTTGAGTGGTATAGTGTAGGTTAGTTTATTAGGACAAGTGCATGACAGTAAGGTTAGCTAGGGTAACCTGCACCCCCAAAAGTGGCTATTTTAGTTTTCGTTTTTGAGGACTGCATAATTTTTTTGCAAACCAAAACACCATACTTTATCCTTATAGCACATGCATGAGAGATACTCTTTTGAAAGATGACATTCTGAAGTTTCTGATTCCAGAAATAAAATTCACTTTTAGTGCTAACGTAATAGAGTACCATAGGTCTGAGTTGTAGAACAACTTGTTACTCAAGTTTGTCTGTAGTAGTTAGTAGTCCAGAGGTAGTATTTCCCCAGAATGTCTGGAGGCTTAATAATCCATACGGACCCATAGCCTGAAGCCTTATGTAGTACATGTGCAAATTTCATAAAGATCCATTCAGAAATGAGTGATTAGAGGTGATTTTGGTCAACTGTGTACAAAAGAAAAACTCAGTTTTCTCATATACTTTAATTAATTCTGCTATTTTCTCTTCCTGTTTTTGCTCATTCGTTTTTCACCTAGATCCTAGATCATACATCCCCAGATGGGGTATCATTGGAAAGCCCCACTCATTGGCTACAACCCTCCACAATCATTTTCGAGATCGCCAAATGATTGACAGAACTAGAGCCCCAAGAGTCTGTACTTTGCACAAGCCTCAAATACCGGCATGTAACTCGAGAATCGCTGAGCGGATTTTGTCGGATTTTGCTATCGACAGGCAACAAATAAGCCTTCAATTCGATATATATATTGTATTACAAAATATGCACACCCGAGCCACTAGGGGTCGCCAAAGTGCCAGTGGGCAAATCGTCCTAAAAATGGCCCACATGTGGTACGTTGCAGGATAAGCTCTTAGCCTGCAACATACCACATGTGGGCCATTGCCCACCGGCACTTTGGCGACCCCTAGTGGCTCGGGTGTGCATATTTTGTAATACAATATATATATCGAATTGAAGGCTTATTTGTTGCCTGTCGATAGCAAAATCCGACAAAATCCGCTCAGCGATTCTCGAGTTACATGCCGGTATTTGAGGCTTGTGCAAAGTACAGACTCTTGGGGCTCTAGTTCTGTCAATCATTTGGCGATCTCGAAAATGATTGTGGAGGGTTGTAGCCAATTTTGTAATACAATATATATCGAATTGAAGGCTTATGGGCCGACTTCAGTAGGTTTGAGATCAGGTGGGCCGCTGCGCTGAATGAGTTGAAGAGGCTTGGTGGCAGTGGCCGGGAGGCCAGCAGGCAGTGCGTTGCAGTAGTCGAGGCGGGAGATGACTGTTGATTAGACAAGGAGTTGGGTGGCTTCTTTTGTCAGGAAGGGGCGGATCCTTCTGACGTTGCTCAGGAGGAATCTGCAGGTTCTGGTTGTCGCTGCGATGTGAGCGGAGAAGTTCAACTGGTCGTCGAGGACAACACCAAGGTTCTTGGCGGTCGGGGACACGGTCACAGCTGCATTCTCGACTATGATGGAAAGGTCGGTCATGGGGGAGGATTTGGCCGGCAGGTGGAGCAATTCTGTTTTGCTTAGGTTTGAGATGGTTGGACGTCATTCAGGCGGAGAGAGGGAAGACAGGCCGAGATCCGCTCAGAGACGTGGATATCTGAGGGAGGGAAGGAGAGGAAGAGTTGAGTATCATCGGCATAACAATGATACGAGAAGGCATGAGACGTGATAATGTTACCCAGAGATTTAGTGTTGAGGGAGAAGAGAAGGGGTCCTAGGACTGAGCCCTGCGGGACACCCGTCTTCAGGGTGGCCGACAGGGTCCCTCTCCATGACACTTGGTAGGAGCGGTCCTATACCACCTGAGACAACTCAGAGTATCAGGGAAGATACTCCAGTCCTTCTACTCTGGGGCTGTGGAGAGCATCCTGATTGGGAACATCACTGCCTGGTTTGGCAACTGCACTGGCCAGGACAGGAAGGCTCTACAGAGAGTAGTGCGCTCAGCAGAGCGTACTACGGGTATTGCACTACGACCCCTGCAGGACTAATACAACAAGAGCTGCAAAGCCAGAGCCTGCAGAATAATGAAGGACCCTCACCACCCCAACAATAGCCTGTTCAAGCTGCTGCGGTCAGGCAAGCGCCTCCGCTTTCATGCAGCAAGAACAGAGAGACTCACACTCAGCTTTTTCCGCCAGGCCATCAGAACACTGAACACTGTTCTCTCAACACACAAGCACACATGAACACACACACACACACACACACGCACGCACGCACGCACGCACGCACGCACGCACACACACACACACACACACACACACACACACACACACACACACACACACACACACACATACACACACACACACACACACACACACACACACACACACACACACACACACACACACACACACACACACACACACCACACATCCTCACTTGCACTCTCTCACACACACACACACACACACACACACACACACACACACACACACACACACACACACACACACACACACACACACACACACACACACACACACACACACACCACACCACACATCCTCACTTGCACTCTCTCACACACAAACACACTACAAAAAAGGTCACTTTAAAAAACAAAACTGTATATTTGTATATTATTGTATATACTGTAGTACTAATTCCTTTCATTCTTAAGCTTAGCATTGTATTGTATTTTATTCTTATTATGTTTTATCATGTCTATTTTATTATCTATTCTATTTTATTATTCTATTTTATATTTGTATTTTTGCACAATCAAGGCGGGCATCGCCACCTTCATTTCACTACATGTCTTGTGTATGTATGTGACAAATAAATCTCTTAAATCTTGAATCTTGACCTCATGAGGAATCACAGCTAAGAGCTCTTAAAAGTGAACACCACTCTCCGAAACAGAGGCACTCCCACCTCCCCCTCCCTCTTTGAAGCACTTTATAATGGCCACTAATTATGGGTTTCATTAAGGCTGCATTAGGGTGACGGAATTTTATGGAAGGTAAAAAGGTGTTTTATCGAGGCTAAACATGAATTACCTCTTTTTTACTATGTGTCACAGGGCAGCGTTCAACCCTTCAACGTGTGAAAAGAATACCTGCCCGATCCTATTAGCCTATATGAAAATAGGAAATTAAATGTCATTCGCCAGCATTTTTAAAAGATGAAAAATGCACCTATACTAATGGCAGGTTGATTCTGTCACAGAAAAAAAGAAAGAAAAAAACGTTCTCTTGAAGTCTGTGTTTTCTAATTATGGCACACTTAGGGGGAAACGGTCTCCGCGGCTAAATGTTAGCGTGCCGTGTGGCGTACTCCCACATCAGAACCGCTCCCGAGCAGGAAGCTTCCATCTTTTAATTCCATCTCGGCTCTGGAGTAACCTGGCTTTGTGTTCGAGAGTCTCTCAGCCCCCTGCTGTGGCAAAACTTTATCTCTCTTTCCTGTTTTTCCCTTTTCTTTCATTCCATCCGAAACATCAGAGGTTCTTCCCACAGCTGGTGCAGCATCTGCCTTAGAGGAGAATACACACACACACACACACACACACACACACACACACACACACACACACACACACACACACACACACACACACACACACACACAAACACGCACATGATTTAAATGATCGGGCCCTCTGTAATATTAATGAATGCATTAGATAAAGATCTTAGCAACTGCAACATTATACGTGTCCCTTTGAAGATGACATGTATGATAAATGCAATGGATTCTAGCCTTGACTTTTCTCTCAGCCTACATTTTTCTCCACCTCTCTCGCTCTACTGTACGTTAATTCATCTCTCTCCCTCCCCCTACCCCCCCCCCTATCTCTCTCTCTCTTAGATGTTGTAGCTTTACCCCATCAATAATAAATTCAACAACAAGTTACTGTAGGTACGGTAACCAAAACACATTAACCACAATGGCAGCTGGAACACACGGCGCATGGGGGGAGATCAATCAACCAGGTGGTGTTGCCAAGGTGGCACCTTTCCCAAGGCTGTGTGCAGGGAAACCAAGGCACACACGCATGCACGTGTACACGCACGCACGCACGCACACACACACACACACACACACACACACACACACACACACACACACACACACACACACACACACACACACACACACACACACACACACACACACACACACACACGCAAGCACGCACGCACGCACGCACACACAAACACACACACACACACACACACACACACACACACACACACACACACACACACACACACACACACACACACACACACACACACACACATACACACAGACTATTACGCAAAAACACAAATCCATCACAGGACAGAACTATGGTGGCTATGGCTATCCCCAGGAACCTTGCAGACAAGTAAGGGAGACCACTGAGGACAGTTATAGTATCGTATAGCTGCCGCTCTGCCTACTGGAATATATCCCTATATCAGTCTATGCACTGAATAAATCTCCACATGCACCTTTACACACCCATTCGCCTGGCCACACCCCCATCCGCTCCTCTACATAAGCAGGGGTGTGGCCATACTAACAGCTCCTTCCTTATTTTCACCACGGCGAGTGTCTGTACACACCACTTGAGTTTAGTGTAAAATAGTTGGAAAGGAGCTACGTTGAAGAGAAGGAGCTGCGTTGACATTATATCTTTGTTTTCTCTCTCACTATTTTTCGAGGAAATACAGCGATAATGTCTTCGCCACCGGAGTGTCTAGAAGATGATGATCATTCTGACCTCCATTGGAGCTTCGTAGTAGGGGCTCGCGTCGCTGAGCAAATCTCGGCCGGCATTTCCTCCGCTCTGCAGTTGGACTTGGGAGGCGGTCAGCTGTGTGGGGGCTGACGGGATTTCTGGGGCAGGTGATGTGTTTGCAATGCGGGCGCCAGGTGTGTTGGTTGTGGGGGGACAACTACACAGTTTACCAAGATCCTGCCCCAGGCTGGTATTCTTTTTTCGCTGCTCTAGCGGCGTGGAGAGGGTTCTGGTTTGATGCCCACGTTAACATGAGCTTCTCATCGAGAGCTTTGTTTACTGGGACTGTGCTCCGAATCTGCGGTTCAATTCCCCGGGTCTCTGGACAAACGGATCCCCTCTGTCACCGTGCAGGCCCCGCTTTCAAGATGAAAAATACCCAGCGCGAGGGAGGTGAGCTTGGTGTTTCATTATGATAATGTCCCCACGCTCAAGTCGGCTGCAGCCTGTGAGGGACTTGTTGCCGACACAGCTGTGTCTGATAAACACCGTTCAGAACACTGTGTTGACTTCTTTTTCTCTTCTCTCTTTGGATGAGGAGAGGGACATACAGCGGCTGTCTGAAGTGTTGGCCTATATTGTTTTCTCATGTTGTACAGTTTTGGTGGTTGCTGCTTAGCTTGCTTCCTAGCCGGGTTGAGCTACCTGTTTGCAGTTAGCTGTTTAGCTACGACGTTAGCTCCGTAAGTTCGCTCGGCTGGGAACGTTAGCCTGATGCTATCAGTTAGCCTGGTGTTAGCTGTTAGCTTGTGCTACTACCGTTGAACATTAGTCGTGAGAATAGCACTCTGACTACGACGTCATCTTTGACAGAAGATGTAGTCAGGCCTGCACCATGACCGGCTGTTGGAGGGGGGCGTCTCGCCGGAGCCTTGCTCCGGCCATAGCTTCTTTTGCCCCGCCAGCAAGAGGCCTTTCGTCAACGTGGAGACCAGCCTGTTGCGGCCTTCTCATCCTGCATTCGTTGGTGCAGGTAAGGGTCCATTGGACATTACCCCACTCTTCCTTCCTTCCCCTCCCGAATGTTTTGTTAATAACAATGTTTTTTTCCAAAACGTATGTTGCTTCACTACATTTGGAGATACGACATGTGCCATGTGTGAATTGTCTTGGTCGCTTGTATAGCTTGGGTACCGCTGGCCAAAGCTTGTGCTTTTCTCTCTACCTAGAAACAGCGTGTGAACTGTGTTTCTGTGTGAACTGTGTTTTTGTTGTATGATGAGAAGTTGTGTTGTTCATGTAACGTTAGACAACGTGGCTGAGCCCACAACTGGCTGAGTTACCCTACAATGCTGTGCATAGTGGCATGTGATCGAGGGATGAGTCCCTCTCTCAGCTTGTGATGACAATAAACAGGTGGCAAGTTTTTTTTCACACATGAACAGGGCTGTACCTGTTCAAACAAGGTCTTCGGCTGTGCTGGCATGCATGATGTAAAGCTTACTCTACACATTGGCGTCGTATCAGGGGTAAGGTGGTGAGGGGTGGTTTTTCCCCGGTTTTCCCCTGGGCCCCCCCCCTCAAACATGATTTTGTTTACAATATGTGTGTAACTGAGGGGTACAATTCCCTGACTGTATTGATAAGTATGGTATCATTAAACCACTACCGCTTTATGTACTTTAACTACTGGCCACACAGTACATGATATAGATATGATGAACACTTTCCCACCATGAAACCAAGTCCACACAAATGTATAAGTCGAATATTTAATATATAGCAAAGGGTATATACAACGTTCACTTAATGACATTTATGATTTGAATGCACTTGTAAGGCAAATGAGTATTCGTAGGCAAATCAACATTGAATGTCCAATCTCTGGTTACGCAGGAAGCAAGTATACAACCTGGTTCTTTAGGGAACTATAGCGATGGTACTTAATGATTATAGCTGGATATACTAAAGGGGGGTCCTGCTGGTTGTAAGTCAGTAGGGGGGGGGGGGGGGGGGGGTTAGGAGAGCCGCTGGCGATATCCCATCTGGCCAACGATTTCTTGGGAGAATTCAGAGTGCTGAACACGGTGCCCACAGAACCTTGGTCCACAGATGAATACCGTTGGGCCCTCTTGTAGACGGTAGCTGCCGGTCCACAACGAAGAGACGTGAGGCGACCTCACTCGGGTTAGAGCGCCGTCTCACCTGGACTCCTCTCGGGGGTAGTTCCAACACTTACCAGTGTTGGCTGTTATCCATGGCATAATCAAAGCACCCAAAGCAAGTAGATAATCCAAGCCGTGTAGGGCTCGCCGTCGTCCGGGTAAGGTAATCCAATGTGCAGGTCCACTCGTCCTAGCCCAGAACTCCTCGGATGAAAGCACCACACGTGGTCTGCCCAGCCTGGTTAAGACTCTAGATAACGCGAGGAAAACGATGGGGGTACTGCTCACTTTATAACTCTAACCGAACGATGCACCATACATAATAGACTATTATTAACTTAATAGAAATACGTCCCACTCGACGGTATAGTGCCAAACTATGACAATTCAACTATTAATCCACACGATGTCTCAATGCCATTCTGAGGCCAAATTGACCATACTGCACCACACGTGTATCGTGGGTGAGGCTTAACGTCTTGCCACTAGGTTGGAGGGTAAAGAACTAAGGGCTAAGGGACTAAAAGAAAGTTCTACTTTACTTGCGCCATATATATATGCGCTGTGAACAAATAGTACCATTCGTATTTCGCCAGACGTATTCCTACGCGGAACCGGGCTAGTAACGACATGTTCGTCGGCACGATTGAACTTGAACCAAGGGGCTTGGCTGCTGGCGCCAGGTTCTTGTCCAATGAGAGAATGAAACTATTATGGGCTGTTAGTAGACTAAAGGGATATTCAGTGTATATGTACAAGGAATATACAAGGGATATCAAACGATATACAAATACTATTAAATATATATCCATAAATAAATATATATATTCGGTTTAATCTGATCTTTCACAACAGCCGCCCCCTAATTAGTCCCACCTAATTAGCTAAGCAGAGACAGATTAACCGCACTGTCTACCACTCAAGGTCCGCTGTAAGGGTCAGTCAACTCACAAAGTCATGGGGTCATGGTCGTCATCGATAGTGTCTGGGAGTCTGGGCAGTTCTATTAGCCTCGCCACGGGTCGTGTGTAAGTTCGCCCTTGGACGAGCACCTCAGCTGCTCGGACCTTGCCATCGGCACCGGTGATCACTTTGCTTACGCGGCCAGCCGGCCACATAGCTCTGGGTAGTGACTGGTCGATAATCATGGCGACTGTTCCTTCTGTCAAATTGTCTCTCTCTTTTACCCACTTCTGGCGGGTCTGTAGAGACGGTAGGTAGTGGAGTAGAAAGCTGTTCCAAAACTTGTCAGCTAGTACTTGACTGTACCTCCACATTCTTCGGCCGTTCGCTTCTTCAGGCCTGTACATTGTCTGGGGTAGCGCGGGGTCCAGCCGCCCAATCAAGAGTGTGTTGGGGGTGACTGGGTCGACATCTGCTATATCACTGGAGACGTAGCCGAGGGGCTTGGAGTTCAATACTCCCTCGATCTCCGTGAGGACTGTCATTAGGACTTCTTCCGCTACAGTCTGGGCCCCAAGCACGGCGTACAGGGCTGTCTTTATAGAACGTACTTCTCGTTCCCAAGTTCCACCGAAGTGGGGTGCGTTCGGGGGATTAAACTGGAAGTCAATCTGGGATGGAGCGAGGTGGGTCTTAAGTTCTGGGCCCATAGCTTGGAAGCTCTCTCTCAGCTCTCTTTCTCCGCCTTTGAAGTTTGTCCCGTGATCAGACAACAATGTAGACGTTTTCCTTTCCGTGATGTGAATCTTCGGAAGGCCATAAGGAATGAGTCTGTGCTCATGGTTGGAAGGAGTTCGATATGTATCGCTCTGGTGGTCATGCATTTGAATACAATACCCCACCGCTTCTCGGTTCCTCTTCCTTTCTTTATATACAACGGGCCAAAATAATCCATGCCTGTGGAGTGAAAGGGCGTGTCGCCGAGTCGGAGGCGACAGGGAGGTAGGTCAGCCATCCGGGGTATGCTGGGCTGCGTGCGCCACTTTCGGCAGTCTAGACAGGTTCGCTGGAAGCGTCGCACTGCTTCTCTCCCTTGAAGTATCCAATAGCGACGTCTGATCTCCGCGAAGAGTCTCTCTGCTCCTGCGTGGTGTACATCCTCGTCGTATTTCTTTATGATCAGCTCTGTGACCTTGTGTCGGCTGTTCAAGACTATCGGGTACTTAACGTCATCCGGTAGATCGGGGGCTCTCCGCAGACGACCACCCACTCTGATGAGATTATGGGCGTCGCTCTCGGGTGCCAGGTGGAGCAGTCTGCTGTCTGATGGGACGGGCTTTCCTCCCTGTAGACAGTCTAGCTCATCGGGGAACGAGTCTCTCTGGGCTCGTTGTAGTAGAAGAAGTTCTGCTTCTTCGTAGTCAGCTGCTGAAATGTCAGTGGTGGGCTGAATCTCTGGGTGGTGCCACAGGAATGTCTTTAGTTGCGCACTCTGTAGGGTGAGGCAGTCATCTATGTTCAACTTTAATTACTCTGTACGTTAACTCCCAATTCCTATGGTACTTCTCCAGAACTGTGAATCTTCTTATCTATTCAGATTTTTTACCACAGTCGAAAGGAGTAGCAAGATTCTCCGTGGGAGGAATAGCGAGCCGTCTTATCAGGACTATGTCGGAAGGCAAGGATATTTATGAAAGACGAGGAAGGTTTTCCTTGTTATTTTGAGTTTTAACGAGACGGAAGACGACAGTGTGAGTAATAGCACAGCTCCAGGGCAACGGAACTGCCCCGTGCCACCATCACCACCACCACCACCACCATCACCACCACCACCACCATCATCATCATCATCACCACCACCACCACCACCAGCTAAGTACCTAGCTTAGCTTCAGCTTAGCCTAACCTGAAAAGAAATAAAGGAAGATGCCGGGACTTGGCTCTCCCACAGAATGTACTAATTGCTTGGAGATGAGAAAGAGGATTGTAGAGCTGGAGGCTCGGGTTTCTACCCTGTACCAAATACAGCAGGATGAGCAACTCATTGACTCTATTTATGAAGCTACTACAAATATAGCCAACAATACCATGATTGAGAACTGGCCTTTGCTAGTAACTACAGAACAGCACCACCCAAAAGACGGTCCTTGGCACAACCAAGGAGCTAGACCAAAGCAGTGGATCACCGACAAGGATAAAAGGAGAAATAAACGATCCAGGACCTCACCCCCGGTACCGCCAGGAAATAGTTTCAACCTACTCTCGGAAACACGCATATCAACACCCAAGGCAAAGAGACATAGAAGCGTAGCTAACAACGCTAACGAAGAAAACAGCGAGCGTAACGGAGCTCACGCTAACGACGCTAATAGCAAGAATACCGGAGCTCACGCTAACACTAGCGAAGCAAACAGCTGGCATGCCGGAGCTCACACTAATGCTAGCGAAGCACACGCTAACGACGAGACGACGAGGAAAACAGAGCCACTAGCGACACGGCTGGCAAACACGACCCAGACCGAGCGAACGGCTAACAGCGAAGAGACTATCATGCGCCGAGAACGTCGCGGTAGCCAACGCCGAAGGTACGGGACCAGCGTTAACATGAAGGCTAACGAGGCTTCACCAAGGCCACAGGACTGTGGAAAGAACCAGCAGACTAGGCCTAGCCCAAAAACAAACGGCCCCAAAACTGTTGGAAAGAAAAATGTTAACCTCACACAGAAAATAGACTGCATACTGATTGGAGATTCCATAACAAGGTATGTGGAGATGGCAAACACAGAAAATATCTGTCTAGACAATACAACTGTGAAAGAGCTAGCCGAAAAACTTCCAACACTAATCAGACCAGGAATAACAAAAATTGTCATTCACTCTGGATCGTTTGACATCCTGCGAAAGAAGACTGGCACAGAGACTTTGAAAGACGATTTCACACGTTTAATGAACACACTAGACAAACATCAGTCTGTGTACACAAACACTGATGTGTCCATCAGTGGACCAATTGCATGCTTTCGCAGAGGACAGGAAGCATTCAGTCGACTCCTAAATTTTAATTCATGGTTAGGGGCTGCATGTCTCGTACACGGCCTGAAATTCATTGACAACTTCAATGTTTTCTGGAATAACCCAGAACGTTTTCAAAGAAATGGCTTCTTCCCAAATCGCTTAGGTTCAAAGCTCCTATCAGCAAACATGCGTCATGCCTTGATGGCCTCCAAGAATATTAAGCTCACACCAGCACGAGAGATAGTCATGAAGGACACAATCTCACCACGAAGTACAGCACAAGACGTCCCATCCCCGTCCCCCCCCCCCATATCACACAAGGCCATCTCGTCTGATCAAATGTCCCCGAAAGCACAGTGCAGTCAGTACGGTACAGTATAGCACAATTACCATGCCATCTCTAAAAACATACAAGTAATCATAACTAGCCAATGGCATGGTGAAAAATATACGCCACCAATGCGTTTACCTGCTATTAACCTCAGGGCCATCACGGTCAAACCAAAGCAGACCTCCTCTAAAGAAGTCCAACAAATAAAATTAGCTTTCCTAAATGTCAGATCACTGAATAATAAAACATTCTTAGTAAATGATCTGATTAAAGAAAATAACTTAGATTGCATCTGCCTAGTAGAGACATGGCTAAATAATGACACAGCTACATCAATAATGATAGAAGCTTGTCCACCAGACTATAACTTTTTTCAAATACCCAGAAAAAATAAAAGGGGCGGAGGAGTTGCAGCAATCTTCTCCTCAAAACTCTTGTTTAGAATCACAGAACTAGGCGAGTTCATGTCAATGGGATATCTTGCCATTGAACTAAAAACAGAATCAACTATTATTGTCACAATATACCGCCCGCCTAGACACTCACCAATATTTATACAGGAGCTCTCTGAACTGATCTCACTATGTGTTACCGGATATGATAAGGTGATCCTAAATGGAGACCTGAACATCCATTTTAATAAGAAAACAGACTCCAAAACTATGGAACTAAAAAATCTACTGGATAGCTTTGACCTAATACAGCATATAACAAATGCAACTCACCGGCTTGGGAATACACTAGACTTAGTTATAACAACAACTGGGCTAAGCTTAACAAATATCTCAATAACTGAATTACCTCTCTCCGACCATCACTGTATATTTTTTGATACTCAAATAACCCTTACTAAAACAAAAAAAGAAATCATAGTTAAAAAGAGGCTCCTAAACGACAAAGCTGAATCAAAGTTCATTGATCTTATCAGACTACATGAACCACACAATCATGACAGCTCTCTAAATGAAATGGTAGAAAATCTCAATGATGCAATGTCATCTATATTAAATTCTGTCGCCCCATTAAAAACGAAAAAGAAGAAAACTAGAGCCTCGCCCTAGTTAAACTATAATACGGTCAACAAAGAAAAAAGGAAATGTCGTGCAGCGGAGCGAAAATGGAGAAAAACAAAAACCACCATATGCTGTGATATATACAAAGATGCTTTAACTGCTTATAATAAAACCATCCGCTTAGCAAGGAAAGATTACTTCTCTAAAATCATTACAGAAAATGCTGGAAACTCCAGAATCCTCTTTTCCACTATTAATGTACTACTCAACACTGCCCCTACACCTCCTCAGTCATCAACGGTTAAGTGTGAAGAACTTGCACTATTCTTTAACAACAAAATAACCTTGATCAGGGCCAGCATTACTCATGATGGAAATAAAGTTGATTGCGGCAAACCGTGCAATGTAACCATGAGAAGTTTCACATGCATCACATTAGATGTACTCTGCAAAACTGTCTCAGAATGTAACTCCTCCACCTCAGACATTGACCCTATACCTACAGCTTTCTTCAAACGGGTATTTAATAGTGTTTCAAGCCCTGTGCTAGATATCATAAACACTTCCCTTAGGACTGGTATTTTCCCGGATGCCTTTAAAACAGCAGTTGTAAAGCCATTACTAAAAAAACCTAACTTGGATAGTAATGAAATGGCAAATTATCGTCCAATATCCTACCATTCATTAGTAAAGTACTTGAAAAGATAGTTTCAGTTCAAATAAATTCCTTTCTTGAAGAAAACAACATCTTAGAAGAATTTCAGTCAGGATTCAGAAAATATCACAGCACTGAAACTGCCCTCACCAAAATAATCAGTGACCTCAGACTAAACTCTGACGAGAATAAGATCTCCATCCTTATCCTGTTGGATCTCAGTGCAGCATTTGATACAATCGATCACGATATTCTAATCGATCGTCTTGAAAACCATGTCGGTTTCTCAGACCATGTGCTGGGCTGGTTTAAAACATACATCAGAGGGAGGAAATTCTATGTTAAACTAGGAGATCACATGTCTGATATATACGACAACAACTATGGAGTTGCACAAGGGAGTTGCTTAGGTCCTTTACTCTTCTCCCTTTACATGTTACCGCTGGGTGATATCATCAGAGAACATAATGTAGATTTCCATAGCTATGCGGATGATACACAACTGTACATATCTGCTGAACCAAATGATACAGCGATTAGCTCCATTACAGACTGCTTACTGTCAATAAATAAATGGATGAGTAAGAACTTCCTGAAACTAAACGAGAACAAAACTGAAATTCTAATTATCGGCTCCAAAACTAAAAAAGAAACATTAATAAAGAACCTGGGGGGACTAACCCCTTGGATCAAATCTGAGGTCACTAGTCTTGGGGTTATCATAGATTCAGAACTGAACTTCAATTCTCATATTAGCAAAGTGACGAAAACATCGTTCTTCCATCTCAGAAATATAGCAAAAGTACGACCATTTATTAATCAGAACGATGCTGAGAAGCTAATTCATGCATTCATATCTAGCCGGTTAGACTACTGTAATGCACTTTTCACAGGTCTCCCTAAGAAAACCACAGAGAGGCTTCAGCTAATCCAAAACTCTGCAGCCCGACTGCTAACTAGAACCAAAAGGAGAGAGCACATTAGTCCAGTCCTAGCCGCTTTACACTGGCTTCCTGTAACATTTAGAATTGACTTTAAGGTCCTTCTCCTTACATACAAAGCTCTAAATGGACAGGGACCTAGCTACATCGCCAACACTCTAATAAATTACACACCAGCAAGAACACTGCGATCATCAGCTGCTGGACTACTAGAGGCTCCCAGAAGCAGTCAAAAGAGGATCGGTAATGCAGCCTTTATCAACTATGCCCCAAAACTATGGAACAAACTACCCCAAAACATCAGGGAAGCCAACTCGCTAGACATCTTTAAAAGACAGCTTAAAACCTATCTCTTTGCTCAGGCATTTCACTGATAGATATCTGCTACCACCTAGTGGCAAGAGGAAACATCAGGGATATCCTGACACAACTTGTATTTATTCTTACCCTGCCTACTCTTTTACACTGCCTATCAAATTCATGTGTCGGTTATTGCACTTTTTACTTCTTACTGATGACTATTTTTAAACTGAATCATTTTAAACTATTCTTATTTTTTGCTAGATCCAAATGTGAAACACTGCGGGTTGTGACGCACACACACACAGTCACACACACACAGTCACACACACACACACACACAATCACACACAAACACACACACACACCGACATACACACATACACACACACACACACACAGACACACACACCGACATACACACACACACACACACACACACACACACACACACACACAGTCACACACAGACACACACACACCGAGTTGTAGTAGCGTTGTAGTTGTAGATCTAGGTTAACTGTGTCCTGGTAGATCTAGGTTAACTGTGTCCTGGGGTAGAGTAGTAGTAGATCTAGGTAAACTGTGTCCTGGAGTGGTAGTTGTAGAGTAGATCTAGGTTAACTGTGTCCTGGAGTAGAGTAGTAGTAGTTGTAGCGTTGTAGTTGTAGATCTAGGTTAACTGTGTCCTGGTAGATCTAGGTTAACTGTGTCCTGGAGTAGTAGTTGTAGAGTAGTAGTAGATCTAGGTTAACTGTGTCCTGGAGTAGTAGTTGTAGAGTAGTAGTAGATCTAGGTTAACTGTGTCCTGAAGTGGTAGTTGTAGAGTAGCGTTGTAGTTGTAGATCTAGTTTAACTGTGTCCTGGAGTAGATCTAGGTTAACTGTGTCCTGGAGTGGTAGTTGTAGAGTAGTAGTAGCTGAAGTACAACCACACACACACACACACAACACAATAAACACACATACACACTAAACAACGATGCATACAGGATTATTTATGACTATTTTTAAACTGAATCATTTTATTCTTATTATTTGCTAGATCCAAATGTGAAACACTGTGATTATTTGTTCATGAACTACAGGAGTATTACTGAATAGAGAGCCTATTAGGATGCTAGATCCTAATGTGAAACACAGTGATTTGCCATATCTTGCTATGCTCGCTCATGCCTGTATTTTTTATGTCCGTTCTATTTTATAATTTTTTGACTATTTTTAAACTGAATCATTTTAAACTATTTTTACTATTTGTGTTACTGAAAACTGTAAGCGGAGAGCCTATTGGGATGCTAGATCCTAATGTGAAACACTGTGATTCTACCCGTCTATCTATTTATGCTCGCTTATGCCTGTATTTTTTACTGTTGTGAAGCACTTTGAACTGCAACCTCTGTATGAAAAGTGCTATACAAATAAAGTTATTATTATTATGTTGGGGTCTGTGGAGGCGACTGTGCTCAGTCCACAGAACATAGGTTTCTTGTTCTCAGCCTCCTCTTTACTCGCCTCCCGTGGGGTGGGCGTAGGCCACTCTCCTTCCGGGAGCTTGAGGAACTCTGGTCCGTCACTGTAGATGTTGTGACGGGTGAGGTCATCTAGGGACATTCCCCGGGTGATGACGTCAGCTGGGTTGTGTTTGGTGTCCACATACCGCCAGCTCGCTGCTTCTGTTAACTCTTGAATCTCGGTGACTCTGACTCCCACGAAGACTTTGTATCTGCATGAATCAGACTTGATCCATGTGAGTACTGTCGTGGAATCTGACCACAAGATTGTTCTGTGCACCGGAATGGTGAGTTCACGTTGGATTAACGTGGCTAGATGCGCTCCTGCTAGGGCTGCGCAGAGCTCTAGACGCGGGATAGATTGTTGCTTTCGTGGGGCTATTCTTGAGCGAGCCAGGATGAAAGCAGTGTGTATCTCTCCTCCCTTCTCTTGGGCACGCAAGTAGGCCACCGATCCATAGGCTACTTCGGAGGCGTCACTGAAGACGTGTAGATCCATCTTGCATGTCTCTGGCCTCACTGTGGGTGGGAAGTAGCTGCAGCGTATATTGACGCCTGGGAGTGAGCGGAGCTCCGTCTCCCACTCTCTCCATGTGGAGGCAAGGGGTGCGGGTATTGGGTCGTCCCAGCCCTGGTCCTTGTCCCATAGTGCTCGTACAATCATCTTTGCCCTGGTGGTGTAAGGTAGAATACATCCCAACGGGTCATATTGTCTGGCGAGTGTTCTGTACACACTCCGTCTGGTGGTCGGTATCGCCGTCGACCTTCCCTGCTCCGTGGTCATGGGTTTGTGTCTATAGTGGAGCGAGTCTGTTTTGAAGCGCCAGACTAGTCCTAGTGTCATTTCTTGGGCTTCTCCTGGGATTGTCGCCATCCAGGTCTCGCTGCTGGCAGCCTTGTCCGCGGGGGAGAGGCTGCGCAATACGTGCGGGTCGCTGCTGGCCCACTGCCTGAGATCAAAGCCACCTTTGATCAGGGAGGCGCGTAGCTTGAGTAGGAGAGCCTCGGCTTCTTCTTGAGTCGAAACGCTTTGTAAACAGTTGTCCACGTAGAAACTGTTCTTCACACTGTGTCGGACCTCTTCATCTGCTGCTGGGTCCTCTGCGACGTGTTTCTGCAGTGCAAATGTAGCACAGCACGGGCTGCATGTGGTTCCGAAGGGGAGGACTTCCCACTGGTAGATGGCTGGGTGCTCATCTCCGGTCCTCTCTCTCCATAGGAACCGCAGCAGGGGCTTATCCTCCTCCACTAGTCTCACCTGCAGGAACATCCCTTTGATATCCCCGCTGATAGCCACCTTGTCCTGGCGGAAGCGTAGTAGCACGCCTAGTAGAGAGGGGCCGAGTGTGGGGCCGGGCAAGAGCTCTTTATTCAGATTCTGGGATCAGATCTGGTAGCTGCAGTTAAACACAATGCGATCCTTGCCGTTGTGGTGGACCTTGTGGTGCGGCACGTACCATGATTCGGTCGTCTGATCGGCCTCTTTAATGTCAATCTTCATTACGTGTCTCGCTGTGATTAGCTTCTCAATCTCAGCGCGGTACACACTCTCTTGAGCGGGGTCTTTGGCTAGGCGCCGCTCTGTGTTCAATAGATACCGCTCCGTAGCTTCTTTCTTTGCGTGAAAGGTGGGCATTCCCTCTCGCCTCAGGAGTGGAGTTGCGTATCTCATCACTCCGCTGACTGTGACTCTCTTTGTCCCTTGCTCGAGGAGGTTTATGGCGTAAATGTCTTCTTTAGAACGAATGTCTTTCTTTTCGTTCTTAAAGGGCATTGTCTCTAGTGTCCATAGCCTCTCGACATGCTGCAGGAGAGTGGTGTCTTCTTCTGTCACTCTGGAGTGGAGGCAGCTAGTGGCTGCTGTTCGGTTAAGAGATTTAGCGAGGGGGCCTTGTAGTGTCCATCCTAGGCGGGTCTCGACTGCTGCAGGACAGCCTCTGGGTCCTGTATGGACCCGGTCTATCGGGACTATGAGGTCTGCATGGTCGGAGCCTATCAGCAGGGTCGGGGTGGCGCCGTCTATGAGCGGGATAGGTAGTTGACGCAGGTGCACATATTTATCCATCAGCTTGGCGATGGGGTAGGTGTACTGTGATAGTCCTATTTATTGGCTGGTGAAAGCATTTGTAATCCTATACCGTCGCTCTGGCTGCCCGCTTGCTGCGATAGTGAAGGAGACATTCTCGCCCTTTATCGTCTTTAAATCTCTTCTTATTGTCCGAATCGTCATTTGGTTCTCGCTCCCCCGCAGTCCCAGCTGGGCCGCAGCGGACGCGAGCAGAAGGGTCTTCTCTGACCCGTCATCAAGGACGGCGTAAGTGTCCATGACTTTATCTTGGTAGCTCAATGTTACACGGACTACCTTTAAGAGCACTTGGGCGCCGCTGCTGCTGGCGGGGTCAATGTACATGACACTTGCCT
>NC_140172.1:122301726-122438547 GCF_963971535.1 Notolepis coatsorum | reverse complement strand
AAGACGGCGGATGGAATTGTTGTGACATGCCCACAAGGTCAGCTTTAATTCATTCCTGCCACGGCAATGAGTTCCTCAGCGGCGCGGTCACAGGGAGGAATTGCTTCCGTTGTCCAAATTGATGCCTGGCTATGAAAGAATGGCCGCCTACGGTGGGGCTTGGCCACGGCCGCGTGGTACAACACCGTCGCACAAGTGATGAAGAACAGAGTGACCGGACATGTAACAGACGCGAGGAGGACATTCTATCCCTGTTCTCAGTCACGCCATGGTGGGAAGTATGATAGGAAGAGTGATGGGATTGTTGTGACACCCTCCCCCCTGCAGGGTGAGTTTTAATTCCTTCTTGCCACAGCGAGCGCTTCTCAGAGAACGGTCGCAGGAGGAAATCCTTTGTGGTCCAACATGATGCCTGGCTGTGCAGACTGGCTGGGTCCAGTGTGGAACAGGGGGGCCCTCTGCGCCGCCTCGGAGCAGCAGGTAATCGTCGGTGTCCATATGTAGGGCTCTGGCAGGAGGCTGTGGACAGGGAAGAGAGTGGCAGGTCTGGTGTGGTTACTGTGGGGACGCAAATGAGGAGAGAGGGAGAGAGAGAGAGAGAGAGAGAGAGAGAGAGAGAGAGAGAGAGCGAGAGAGAGAGAGAGAGAGAGAGAGAGAGAGAGAGAGAGAGAGAGAGAGAGAGAGAAGGGGGAGGCTATTGTAGACACAAACAAGGAGACACAGAGAGGGGGAATTGGAGGGTAGAGAGAGACTATTGGACACAAATGAGGAGACAGAGAGAGGGGGGGGAGAGAGGAGGGAGATAATTGGAGGGTAGAAGAGAAATGGGTGAGAGGGAGGATTGTTTTCATAGCTATTGGAGACAAATGATGAGAGAGAGAGACAAGACAGAGATAGAGATAGAGAGAGAGCGAGAGAGAGTGAGAGAGTGTGTAAAGGTAAGGGATGAGAGGGAGGCTATTGTAGTTGTTGGACAAGGAGACACAGAGATAGGGGAGGAGAACATTGGAGGATAGAGAGAGAGAGGTGGGTGAGAGGGAGGATAGGTATTTCTTAATTGGTATTATTTAATAATACGGTTATTTGAAGGGTTTATTTAGGTGTAAAATGTAGGGACTCTGTTTTTTTTTTTTTTTTTTTATATACAGTCAACATATTCGTAAATAATAGCGCCGCCCGAGGCTGGGCATGATACAGTCAACATATAGCAAGAGAGAGAGCGAGAGAGAGCTCCCGTTCTACAGTCAATATACAGTGTACAGAGAGAGAGACACATTGGAAAGAAATTGAAATGCTATTTGGCCCTAAACAGAGAGTACACAGTGGCAGAATACCTGAGCACTGTGACTGAAGATCCTTGACTAGGTACAGACTCAGCGAGCACAGCCTAGCCATCGAGAAAGGCTGCCATAGGCAGACTGTGTGTGTTAGAAAGAGAGAGAGAGAGAGAGAGAGCATGTGTGTTAGAGAGAGAGCATGTATGAGAGAGATAAGCAAAGATGACCCCCTAAAGGATATTCAACTTTTAATGAAAGAACAAAACAGAAGGAAAAGATAACTTCACAAAGGCAACATGAATATACATAGATCCAAAAGGACAAAGATCAACGCTTAAATCCAAAGAGAAGAGGGTCTATACCAGAGAAAACAAAGCAGCAAGGAGCCAATGGCCGACAGCTAAAGGCTAGCCAGGTAGGCTACTGACACCAGGCCACACACAGCTTTGGCCAACGGCCCAACGCTACCCAAGCTACACAAACGACCAAGACAATGAATTCACACACAGCACATGTCGTATCTCCAAATGTTGTGAAGTAACATATGTTTTGCCTGGAAAAAAACATCGTTATTAACAAAACATTCGGGAGGGGAAGGAAGGAAGAGTGGGGTAATGTCATGACATTTTCATTAATCTTACCTGCACCAAGGAACGCAGGGCGAAAGGCCGCAACACAGGTCTCCACGTTGACGAAAGGCCTCTCGCTGTCGGGACAAAAATAAGCTATGAATGAATGAATGAATGACTTTATTTGACAATATAAAAAATAAACATGTGACAGAAGAGCACAGTCAGGATATACTGCCAAGGATAAAACACAAAAAAGCTCAGAGCTTATTTCCATTGTGGTCCTTGTAGGGGGGTGGGGGAATGTGATGCTTAAAAACATGCATCATACAAAACGTGACATCACAACACATCACATATACCATTTAACATTTATATACATACAGACTCATACAACATGCAAGGGTGCCTTAAGCTAAGTGTCTAGGTATAGTCCCTTTTGAGCCATGTCTTCAGGCTGGACTTGAATCTAACTGCACTGTCTATGGTTTTCAGTTCACTGGGCAGACTGTTCCAATAGACAGCTGCTGAATATAAAAATGACTCCTTCCCCATACAGCTCCTGAATCTGACTGGCACAAAGTCAGTTGAGCTGCGCCTTGTTTGGTAAGCATGGGTGTCTCTGATTTGGTTGAAGTAGTTGTTAAAGTACACTGGCACTACCCCATGCACTATTCTGTGAACTAGGCACATCCCTATCTGGTTTACTCTGTCTTCCACCTTAAGCCATCTCATGACCTCAAAGTGAGATGGGTCAAGGTGGGTTCGAGCAGGTAGCCTTAGTATTACCCTGATTAGCTTGTTTTTTGATGTCTGTAGTTTTATTTTCTGACTTTTGGGGGCACTGTTGTACCAGGAGCCACACGCATAGTCATAGTGACACTGTATGAGAGCTCCAGCAAGAATCTTCATCGCTGACTGATCTAAAAAATTTGAGATTCTGGCTAGGTATCTAGTCCTGTTATTTATCTTTGTAAGTGCTTGGTGAGCCATGCTTTCCCCTGATAAGCTGTTTTCCAGGACGCAACCGAGATATTTCACAGATGTTTTGTCTGTGAGAACAGTATCTCCTATTCTAATGTTAAAACCTGGCGATTTTCTGAGCCTGACCTTTGACCCGAATAAAATTGACTCAGTCTTCCCCACGTGGAGGGACAGCTTGTTGTGGCCTAGCCAGTCGCTAACCTTCTCTAGTTCTGCACTCAATGTCTGCTCAACCACTTTTTTGTCTTTGTGAGACACTAGTAGGGCGGAGTCATCTGCGTATAAAAAAAGGTCACATGAGCAAGCTGCTTTCAGGTCATTTATATACAGTAGAAAGAGGAGCGGACCCAAAACACTCCCTTGTGGGACCCCGCACTCTACTGTCCTAGGACTGGAGAGTACTCCATTTATATCTACCACCTGTTGTCTCCCTGTTAGGTAGGAACCAATCAATTTCTGAGCTGCCTCATTAAAGCCTAGGGCCCTAAGCTTCATTAACAAGATGTTGTGATCCACTGAATCAAATGCCTTCTGGAGGTCTAACATTACCATTCCACAGAACTTTCCCTCGTCTACCTCTTTCCTGATGTAATCTGTGAGGAACAGCAGGCAGGTGTCTGTGGAGTGGGACCTCCTGAAACCAGATTGGTATTTGTACATGATGTTATTAGTGGAGAAATACCCGTCTATTTGCTCATATACTAGCCTCTCAATGGTTTTTGATAGAATGCCCAGAGCCTTGTCATGGTGCAGGCCCGACTACATCTTCTGTCAAAGATGATGTCGTAGTCAGAGTGCCAGAACCCCCTGCTATTCTCACGGCTAATGTCAATGGTCGTAGCACAAGCTAATAGCTAACTCAAGGCTAACTGATAGCATCAAACGAACGCTCCCAGCCGAGCGCAGCCGGCAGCTAACGTCGTAGCTAAACAGCTAACTGGCTAACAGTTAGCTCAACCAGGCTATCGCTAACCATTAGCTAACGCAGAAGCAAGCTATGCGGCTACATACAGGTGCTGACACCAGGCCACACACCGTTAGCTACTAGTAGTACTACAACAGCTAGTCGGCCAGTTTAGCTCCAGAGAGAGAGAGAGAGAGAGAGAGAGAGAGAGAGAGAGAGAGAGAGAGAGATGTCCATGGCGGGAATAGAATAGAGTTAATAGAATAGGTTAAAAACTCACCAAACGTCCAAGAGGATGGAGACAACCGCGTGGAGTTGACGAAGTTCATCTGCCAAACGACCATCCTCTTCATCTTGGCTGCATGCGCTGTCTCTAGGTTAGCTAACGCTAGTTAGCCTTTAGCTAAGCTAGCTACTAGCCGGCATCATCATGGCTATATCCCGACTGCATCATGACAAGGCTCCGGCCATTTGTCCCGCCAGCGAGAGGCCTTTCGTCAACGTTCCTTGGTGACCGACCGACCTCTTCGTCTTGGCTGGCATAACTAAGCATAATAGTCAAAAGCTGCATGCGCGAAATAGTCAAACGCAGCTGACTCACGCCGGCGTACTACACATGATGTAAGTAACCACTCCCTTCGTTGAAACCAATAGTATGTCTGCTGCAGAGCCCCAGAGCTCCAATAGTGAGTATGTCACTGCAGACCCAGGAACAAGTCAGACACATTCTACAAACGTGTCTAATGTGAAATATATAAGCATATAAGCAAAACTAGATTTTAGGTCTGTGATGAAAAAGGGCCTCGCGGGAAGGGGGGCCTCGCAAAAAAAATAAAAAAATAAAAAATAAAAATAAAAAAAATAATAAATAATTTTTTTTTTTTTTTATTATTATTATTTTTTTTTTTGCGAGGCCCCCCTTCCCGCGAGGCCCTGTGCGACCGCACTGCTCGCACACCCCCTGAGGCGGCCCTGGCCCCAGATCAAGTTGAACACACACACACAAACACAAACACATATAGACACACACACACCCACACGCACAGACACACACACACACTCATGTGACCTCCTAGGGACCAGTGTCTTTACCAGAACAGGACAAACTGGTTTTAAGGCAATTTGATCAACACACCCCATGACTTCTCAGAGAACCAATTGATAGATGACTCACACACTTTCACCCATCAGAAACCCGCTCAGACAGAGACCAGTAGTGATGGCCAATCACAGCAGAGTGTTAGACTCGGTTTGGGGACATATAAACCACTCATATTGAACAGTAAGACGCACTACAGACCCGAGCTGTTCGTGTCACTGAGAGATTATTTTGCATCCTGTGAAAACTGCTGTATCCTCCTGCTGTTGCTCTGCTGAATAAATCGACTGAGAAACCTGAAGCCATTTGACTTTCAACCCGTATCCAAGCGTCTACTTTCTTGCCGTGAAATTGGTCATTTACCATCGTTGTTTACAAAGTCACAGCTGATTTGTAACGTCAGATCTCTTTCAGACAGCGTAGTCCATCCATACAGGCCCAGGAACCACCACTGCAGTCATCCTGCTGGAGCTACTAACTACCACAGCCACCTTCGAACACGCAGACGAATAAAAGCCAATGTTGATTCAAGATGAACTCAATTACATTGGCCATTGAATGAAGTGGCCATATGCGAGGGTCAGTTCTTTATTATGAGTACCTCATAGTGACAGTGCCTGGCGGGGGAGGATTTATGAAGGGAAAACAGATGGGCAGGAAAGGGAGAGGCGAGCCATCACGCTGAGAGAGCCCTGCTGGGCATCTCCTTATGGTTAGAATGAAATACTGACGTCTGGCAACGCTTAAAGGGATATTTCACTTTATTAGCACTACTTAGCAGTCTAACCTCTACCCGAGGTCATCTACAAGCGAGCCAGCGGCCACTGCTGTCCCTGTCGTCTGCTGTCAACGCCGCTGTTCCTCACGGGCGTCAGGCTCGCTCGTTATTTTGAGGACAGAGTCTTGTACTTCCGAAGTCACTATCGGGACCGGACTGATGCGGATGCTTTCCTGTGATTGGTCTATAAAATTGTATGTCCTTTAAATCTTGCCGGTACATGGGAGGCCTCACTGAACACTAGACTATGACCCCCCCCCCTCCCCCCACCTTATTAAATTCCTTTATTTATTTTTTACACATTTCCCATCATTTGATGTTGTTCTTGCACAAAATGTGTATTAATTCCCCATGTTACATTTGTAAGGGAAGGCAGGTTAATCGTCTTTCTATGATGTCTGGTTCAGTGATTAGGAGAATCATATGTAGCCTTCTCATGATGGGACATGCAGAGGGCGAGGATGCAAGCATCCTGTGCTCAGACAGTGGATACAAGTGCTCGAGAGCTCTGTTCTTCAATCTTGTTTCTCAGTGATCCTTCAAACAGAACGGTATGTAACAATGTTTCATCTTACACTTTTTAAGCGTCCTCCTTAGTCTCTCTCTCAGGAGTAAGTACATCTTACAACACGGTAATATGTAATAAACATTATGTTTTCTATCTTGTCTAGTCAAATTATAGGAGGGCATGTTCTGGCAGTGTGTCGAAGGGTCCTTGAGCAACACACTTAACTGCAGCAGGTCAGCACCTCGCATGGTCGCCGCTTCCGCCGTCGTTGTGTGAATGTGAGGCATGAGTTGTAAAGCGTGTTGGACCAAAGCACTACATGCAGTCCATTTACGATTCATAATGACTGCCATACCCATGCTGCAGCAAGTTTTTGTGGTTGACACAATCAGTTGAACAGCTTTGATATCAAACCATTGTATTCCCTCACGCAAGACCGTTGCCGTGGGCTATACTGTACATGGGAACATTGTGATCAGTCAGTCAGTCAGTCAGTCAGTCAGTCAGTCAGTCAGTCAGTCAGTCAGTCAGTCAGTCAGTCAGTCAGTCAGTCAGTCAGTCAGTCAGTCAGTCAGTCAGTCAGTCAGTCAGTCAGTCAGTCAGTCAGTCAGTCAGTCAGTCAGTCAGTCAGTCAGTCAGTCAGTCAGTCAGTCAGTGAGTCAGTCAGTCAGTCAGTCAGTCAGTCAGTCAGTCAGTCAGTCAGTCAGTCAGTCAGTCAGTCAGTCAGTCAGTCAGTCAGTCAGTCAGTCAGTCAGTCAGTCAGTCAGTCAGTCAGTCAGTCAGTCAGTCAGTCAGTCAGTCAGTCAGTCAGTCAGTCAGTCAGTCACTCAGTCAGTCAGTCACTCACTCACTCACTCACTCACTCAGTCAGTCAGTCAGTCAGTCACTCACTCACTCACTCACTCACTCACTCACTCACTCACTCACTCACTCACTGACTCACTCACTCACTCACTCACTCACTCACTCACTCACTCACTCACTCACTCACTCACTGACTCACTCACTCACTCACTCACTCACTCACTCACTCACTCACTCACTCACTCACTCACTCACTCACTCACTCACTCACTCACTCACTCACTCACTCACTCACTCACTCACTCACTCACTCACTCACTCACTCACTCACTCACTCACATTATGTGGACATTTTTTGAGAGGCACAGTTTGTGGGACATTTAGTAGGATGCATGGGAAGGTCCTGTAAGTTGCAACACAAAAGACTACATGTATACTGTGCCAGTGTGCCATGGATATGGATGGGGGTCACCCATCATATTATGACCACAGAACCTTGAAGAACACTTTAGAAGAGTTCACACTGTGATTTAGTATCGATGACTTTGGTTATCTGGAGATTTCTACAAAAATGGCAATTTTTTCAATTGCATCGTGCGCACTCCTTTCTGGAAATGGCCTGGAAAATTTTTATCCCATTTATTGCCACTATAACTAGTCAAGCCATACACCCCTGCTGAATGGCCTAGGTCTCTGGTTGCGGGTTGTTAAGTTTCATGAGGCTGTGATTATCCCAGGCGGTCACAACCGGTCAGTGAGGTGAAATAAAACTGTTAGTTTTTTTGTGTTACCACATTTATATGCTCATTGAGTCTCAGCTTTACAGCCATATTCAATTCATACAATTCCAAGACTGTTTATGGACCCACAGTATGCAGAAATAGGCAAATGCATCATAAAAAGGCAAAACAAACTGCATGGTTTTGGCCGAAATCTGTATGGGATTAGTGCCTTGTCTCCTAGCCAGGGTTTAGCCGTGCTGTGGCTGTTTGGCACACAGTGAGCGTCTCCATTGTCTTTTGAACCTGGTCAAACCTGGCTGGACCCCGGCTGAGCCAGCCACTTTTCACAACCTGGCCAAAGCCGGCTGGGACTGCTGTATCTTCATGGGTTTAGCTTGGTGGTGAGAATTTTTAAAGGTTGCCTAGCAACCTGAGGATTTACAAGAAAATCACAGGAGACACAAACCCAACCATACCATAGTCCTTGTCTCCATTAGCTACCTGTATGTTCAGCCTGGTCGGGGTTAGCCATGGTCTAGCATGATCGGCTTTGTGTCTCCATTGCGTAAACTCTCTCTCTCAAAATCCACACCACCAACTGTGGTACACAAAGCTAAACCATGATGATACAACAGTACCAGCCAGCTTTGTAAACGGTGGCTGTCTCAGCCTGGGGTCCAGCCAGGTTCTAAAGACAATGGGGAAGCTCCACTGTGGGCCAGACAGGCTACATCTAAACCCTGGCTAGTGGAGACAAGGCAGACACTGACTAGCCACAGCCAGGCAGAACATAGCTAATGGAGACAACATAACCTGGGCATGGCTGTAAAGGGGAGACTCTAGTGGTTATAATGGGCCCATTGGGGTCATTCATATATATATATATATACTATATACTATGTATACTATCATATACATACTATACTAATATACTAATATACACTCAACACTGTAGCACTCAAGTCTGAACACTTTGATGAACATTGTTACTCAGCTGATAGAGTTGTACTCGCTAAAAGTGTCAGCTAAATTACTAAATGAAATGTAAAATGTAAATTATACCGTTCTTGTGGAATTATATACATACTTGTGGAATAAAACATTACATTGAGTTGTAATATATATTTAGCTCCACATGTTACCATCACATACTGGTGTACTGTAGTTGTAACACACAATAGCTGGGTCACAGTATGTTGGAATATGCTTTGCTCTCTAGATGACACATTTCAAGCCTTTGATTTGATGGGAAAATACATGTACTTATGGATACTTAAAGTGTACACAGCCTGGCATTTGGTCAAATCAAGTTTCCCCTTTAGCCTGCTATTATCTATTGCTCCTTAGGGCACTGTCTTGCGGCTGGAGTTGTACTATCATCACTAGGCTAATGCTGTATCGACTTGCTCCCTGACACACTTACAAATAATTTAGGCTAACACTAATTGACTTACCAGAAAGTCAATTATCTTATATTTTGGCTGTCATCCACAAATTAGCTTCAACAGGAACAACAAAACAAATGCGTTCGTTTTCTTCAACCCTGACATAGACCCAAAGGTCTAGATATCCAAATATCTCTCTGTTTCAAATGACACTGTTATGATGTTGTTATTTCAAAATCTTTGTCATTAGACTTCATTAAGATACGAAAATATGATAAGATGATCCTTTACAGTTAGGGGGTACGATTGTAAGTGCTAACCCAAGTGCAGAGAGAATGTTGAGTCCAGCATATATCCCTGTAGTTAGGCAGGTTTTTATGGTTTTTGCTGCACGCCCTCACTGCCCCATGTGTGTGAACAGTAGAAAACTATAGGAATTTTCCATTGGTCCTCCCAGCCAACGTGACCACTTCTACCATTTCCATTGGCTATAGGTTAAAAGCTCAGTGACAAATCGATAGATGAAAAAAGAAATAGACCATTCTAGATATTTCAAGATTCTAGGCCGTAGCCTACTTCCGCGCACTGCCAGTCAGCCTGTAGGCGACGGAGAGATACACTTAAAATGTTGTCAGAGACACTCTTCTATCTGATTCAGATACAATTCAAAGTGAGTCTTTATAAATGGTTAAACAGTTCCAAAGATATTTAATGTTTTTCCAAAAAAATCTTGTGTCTTGTGGGTGCGACAAGTTTTAGAGGGCTAGCTGCACTGACGTTAGGACGCTAATGCCACTAGAGTGCATCCACATTGCAGTCGGCTGCTCTGTGTGTGTCGCGCTGTGGACTCTCCTCACATGACCTGCACGACGTCAAGCCAGCTTTACGAATGTCCCCCGTTGCTGCCGGACAGATGGACAGATACACAAACACACCGGACCGACGGCATGATCTATAATAACCCACTTCAGCTGTTTAGCAAGCCGTTCCCTCACTCCCAACACAAACTGCTTCCCTCAGCTTTAATGGCAGCCCAATTATGAATGCTGGGTGAGTACCTAATAGGAGAGACTGCCTCTCGCTGGGTTCAGGAGACGGAAGGAGAGAGAGAAAGAAAGAAAAAAAGAGAGAGAATAACAATGAGAAAGGGAGGGATCACAGCTGCCGTCTGTTTTATGCTGATCCCTGACAAATACTTGGATAGCGTCAAGGAATGGTCTCAACCTCTGAGATCACAGCCGCTATTATTTTTCAACTCTCTTCCCTGCCGTGGCCCCCAGCAGAGAGACGCCTCCATGCGGTGCCTCGTCTATACTGCTGGTGGCTAGTAATAAAAACGAATAATTAGGTTCTGGAGACAGACGATTTGTGTACTGTATCTGTCAGCTGGAGAGGTGTCGCGGGGTGGATGGGTCGGGTTCTAACCAGCTGACAGCTGTCCCCGGGAGCCATAGAGGGGATATAATGATCAATTAAGAAAGTGAACTTACTGTATAACTATCTGATAAGAGAAATGGAAAACTTAGTTTGACACGTGTTTCCAAGAATCACACAAGTGTAGTCTACCCTACAACCTGCAGCCATGTGGCGGTCTCATGGGCACCGTCCGTAGCCAAGTGTAGTGTTAAATAAAGCACAAACCGAATTAGTGGTTAGTTGTTCATATTTGAAGGTAAACGGTGACTTGGGACTTGGGACACGCTTATCATTATGGGCAGCAGTTGTATTTGTTTACAAAATATTAAGAACTAGTCACTGTAGGAGGAACAATATTCCCTGAGGCACTGAAGAACCAGGGGACGAGACTATGGGATAATAATTTCTGTGGTGATCTATGTAAATTAGAGGAAAGTCTGAGGAAAGACTGATGATTAATCATGGCTTTAAAATGAAAACAAAATGGTCAGTGCCTTACCTTTCATTTGGACACAATCTGAAAAGTGGGAGGGGGTAAGAGATATACACACTAGTCTCTCTGTCTCCCTCTCTCTCACCCCCCCATCTCTCTCTCTCTCTCTCACCCCCCCCCCTCTCTCTGTCTCAGTAATACCCTGCCGTGTGTAATCTAATCTCAGCCACACCATGCTAATACATCACAATTACCTGCTCAGTCTGGACCCTGCCATTAGAAATACATTGTCTCCATTACCACTGAAAGGGAGTGTGTGTGTGTTTGTGTGTGTATGTGTGTGTGTGCACACACGTGTTTGTGTGTGTTCCGCCGCCTTACCTGTGTGCATCCTCGTCTGTGTAAGGACCAAGAAGATCTCAGTCTCTCCACAGACTCACATTTCATATTCGATTATGCTTTCTTTACATCATTGGAATTGCTGTGTGTGCGTGTCTGTGTGCTAAGTCAATAATGGTCCATATGAGGTTGACTGGGGGTGCAGACTGTGGGGCACCATTAGTAACATTTAGGGTGTTAGCACTTTCATTAGGAAGACACTGGGACAGAGAGGGGGGGGGGGGGTAGGGGGAGGGTGAGGAGCAGGGGGATATAGAGAGATAGAGACACAAAGAGAGGAGAGAGAAAGAGAGAGCACGGCATGTTCAGGCACTGGGGACGAGATATGAATTGCGATGTCATGAAATGTTTTTATAGCAGACAGGTACACTTTTAGCATGGTCTCTTGAAGTCTAACCTTTATCAGAGTTTTCTTAACAAGGTCAGTCAGACCTGTGTTATGTGAGTAGTGAGTAGACTTTAAAGAAGCACCCTCTGGAATTCTCTCCCGGCTGAGATCCGCTCTGCTACTGTGGTAACATTGACTGTGTATTTCATAACTAATATGTGTGAATAATTAGAGAAGCATAATGCAAAAGCCAGGTGTACCGTTTCAACAGCAGAATGGATTTTCAGTGCTAAAGTAAGGAGCTGATACTGGTGTTACAGAGACAGCCACTCAACCCCCACTCGTGACTGAGTACTGTATGTTAATGTGGTGATAACACCCCACTGGGTGCAGAGGGCAGACCAGCCCAGACTTGTTAAGAGCAGAATGTATTTACAGGATGTTAGACATGGAAACTAATTCATAAACAAGATCAAACGAATTAAACCATATTAGATAAAAGGTATTTGAATGCCATTTAGAAATTTCAAACTAATTATGAAGATAATAGTGTAATTTCACCCCTGGTGTAAACCATATATATATAAAATAGGGCTTAATCACCAAAGCTTAGTCTGGTAAAATACATATCAAGTTATCTATTAATCAACTGTTTAGTATCAAAATGTAAGCAAAAGAGTAAAACTGTGATAATACTGGAAGAGTGTAATTCATATACACTAGAGATACTTTGTAAAATGTTTAAGTGGAATACCCCTCTGTTCAACTGAGAAGCCACAGCCCAAAAAGGAGGGGGCCACCATAGGACCCCCCTGGGGCCACAGACCAGCCCACACCCCGAGGAGAGACAGGGGGGCGGGACACCCTCCCAGAAGACAAATCTAATTGGACCAAAACGTACTACTAGACTGTTATTATTGGTGGATATCAGAGTATATAACAGAGAGCGTGGTGTTAGAGAGAGAGGCCAGAAACCCCCCAGGGGTTTCTGTGTCTCTCAACCGATCCACCCACCCACAGACTGCTGATTTGCATGTGAGTAAATACATGGGAAACACCATTTGTTGTTTAAGTTTAGTGTAATCCTTAATATCTGAAACCAGGTTTACTCATGTGTAAATGCTCAGTAAGATTCTCTATTTCATTGATGTTAACATGCATACTGTTTTATGTACAGACTGGGTTTGATGTGCAAACCTTAATCCTTTGTACAACATGTGTTGATGTACTATGAAATAATCCTTGTATGTAAAAAGCAACCTTCAAATTCACTCTGAGCCCTTTGGCAAAATAAATCAGACTTGAGTTGAACTATAGTGCCTTTTTGTCTGGCCTGCACAGTTTATTTCTCCACCCAGTAGAGAAAGACCATTGTATCATTATGACCTTCTTCCTTTTCCAGATAGCAACCTCATTGTACTGTAAATCACCTTAGATATTGATTAGAAATATACGACACTACCTACACCAGCCCTGAAAACGTCTCATCAGATTCCAAACATCTTGCAGTATAATCAAAGTTGTATGCTCAATACTTCACAAACACTGTGCAGTATAATCCAAGTCGTATGCTCAATACTTCACACACATCTTGCAGTATAATCCAAGTCGTATGCTCAATAATTCACACACATCTTGCAGTATAATCCAAATCGTATGCTCAATACTTCACAAACACTGTGCAGTATAATCCAAGTCGTATGCTCAATACTTCACAAACACTGTGCAGTATAATCTAAGTCGTATGCTCAATACTTCACAAACACTGTGCAGTATAATCCAAGTCGTATGCTCAATACTTCACACACATCTTGCAGTATAATCCAAGTCGTATGCTCAATACTTCACACACATCTTGCAGTATAATCCAAGTCGTATGCTCAATACTTCACACACATCTTGCAGTATAATCCAAGTCGTATGCTCAATACTTCACACACATCTTGCAGTATAATCCAAGTCGTATGCTCAATACTTCACACACATCTTGCAGTATAATCCAAGTCGTATGCTCAATACTTCACAAACACTGTGCAGTATAATCCAAGTCGTATGCTCAATACTTCACACACATCTTGCAGTATAATCCAAGTCGTATGCTCAATACTTCACAAAGCATTCGTGCATTATTGCTACAAAATCCCCTGTCTGCTTATGTTCCAAGGCAACGAGTAACAACTAATATATTCATTTTTTTGAGTAACGCACCCAATACTGACCATGACCAACCATGAACACCCAATACTGACCATGACCAACCATGAACACCCAATACTGACCATGACCAACCATGAACACCCAATACTGACCATGACCAACCATGAACATGGTTGTAAGGTTTGTTTGGAGCTCAAGCTGACTAAGAGCACTACCACTCTTATGGTTATCTTTTTCTTGAATGTGGAGGATTATCCCCTATTTGTTTCATTGCTATTTCCCTGTACAGTTTTACATTTTTCATTTAAAAAAAAACGTTTTTTCTAAAGTGCCATGTACTGTACGTGAAGCATTCATCATAGCATTGATCTTACACAAAGTGCCATGCCAGTCAGCTGCCACTAGGGGCAGAGTAGCTAACAGTGAGTGAGTGGGTGAGTGAGTGAGTGAGTGAGTGAGTGAGTGAGTGAGTGAGTGAGTGAGTGAGTGAGTGAGTGAGTGAGTGAGTGAGTGAGTGAGTGAGTGAGTGGAGTGAGTGAGTGAGTGAGTGAGTGAGTGAGTGAGTGAGTGAGTGAGTGAGTGAGTGAGTGAGTGAGTGAGTGAGTGAGTGAGTGAGTGAGTGAGTGATTGAGTGAGTGAGTGAGTGAGATACTGCTGGTATATATGGGGCTTCACATATATTTTAGGAGGGCAACAGGCACGTGCACACATAGACATGAAGTGCCTGCCTTTTTCATTTTTCATTAGAATGTGCCCTTTTTTTTTTTTTTTTTTTTTTTACTGTTGCACATATAGATAGACTGCCCTGCCCTTCCAAATGAAAGATGTCACGATAGAATCTAAATATTAGGTAAAGAAAGAGAGAGAAATGCCACCCCTCTCCTGGAAGGACCTATTATTTACGCATAGCACGTGGGTGGGTGATGATGAGATGATGTAAACCGCGCGCTGACAGCCGGGCCAGCAGTGCACTGAACACGAAATTGATATCCAGCTGTTGAGCTCACACTCGAGTCGAGACCTCTTTTTTTACAGTTACTATTTCAACTAAAACAAAGCAAGAGTACACTTCATCATCAGGTAAGGTATTTGCCCAACAAAATAAAATGTCGGGTTTGCAGTGCACTGTATATTTTGGGCATGCCTTGTGAAGTTGTGATTGTCCATGCTTTTCTCTCATGCAATCAGGCAGGCAGGCTAGAAGTGGCAACACTGCACTTCCCCCATACTACATTTCTTATTATTCATACCGCGGTGGCATTGCATTATCTCTTTACTTTATGCTTTATCACATTCTCATCTCACCGCCTCACTTGCAAGATGCGCGGCTCTCGTGAAACACGTCGCCGGATCACCCCTCCCCAGCCCCTCCCCAGCCCCTCCCTGTCTGCTAGGAAAATCACGTAGCATACTCTCTATTGATTGATTGATTGAAAACTTTATTAACAGATTGCAGAATGGGTACAGTACAGTACAGCTCAATACATACAATTGTTAAGGGGATGCAGACCAGAGAAAGACTTTCGTCTTGTTTACATCAGGGTCCCCCATTTTCAATTCATCGTAACATATATGACATACAGATAGACAGTACTTGCTACATCTATACATTTCTCTCTCTCTCTCTCTCTCTCCTCTCTCTCTCTCTCTCTCTCTCTCTCTCTCTCTCCTCTCTCTCTCTCTCTCTCTCTCTCTCTCTCTCTCTCTCCCTCCCCCTCCCCCTCCCTCTCTCTCTCTCTCTCTCTCTCTCTCTCTCTCTCTCTCTCTCTCCTCTCTCTCTCTCTCTCTCTCTCTCTCTCTCCTCTCTCTCTCTCTCTCTCTCTCTCTCAATAACAATAGCAATAATAATAACAATAATAATGTATTATTATTGTAATTATTATTATAATAATGCAATCAATTATTAATTGGTAAAATGGTTATTTCAGCAGCTGTACATTCTGAGTTTAAAATATTACCATCTGTAATATGGTAATATATATATATATATATATATATATATATATATATATATATATATATATATATATATATATATATATATATATATATATATATATTTATATATATATATGTAATATGGTAACACTGGATTTGTGTTAATTATGCCTGCAGAAATATGCCCAAAAAAGAAAGATATCAGAAAATGAAGGACAAAGAGCGCCAGGAAGCAGCTAAGGGTAGCAGGTCTATGAATGCCTGGCTAAAACCAACACCTGAGAGAGTGGATGAGGCTGTAGAGGAACCTGAGAGAGAGGGGGAGGATGAAGAAGAACCTGAAAGAGAGGAGGAAGATGTAGAAGGACTTGGGCCTACAAGTAATGTAGAAGAAGAGGTCCTATCGAAAATTGCACTCTTAAAGTATCCTACAGATCCTGCCCACCAACAAGCTTTTGATCTCAAATGTAATGCCAGTTATGTACAAATGTGTGTTGATAGAGGACCAAGTCAACCTGTACTTAGATGTCCCAAAAACAGAGATGGACGTTCATTTCAAAGAAATTGGTATACTACCAGGCCCTGGTTAGAGTATTCACCAGACAAGGACACAATGTACTGCTTCAGCTGTCGGCTTTTCCTTGGAGAGAAGTACAGCAAGTCTGCTTGGAGAGTGGCCGGATTAAACAGTTGGAGAAAAGGGCTTGAATCTAAACAAGAGCATGCAAACTCAGAGGCCCACCTAACAAGCACGGTGCGATGGAACACATACAAAAAGAGTGCTTGTCAAGCAGCTTTTGATGTGTCAGATGTTCAAGGCAAAGCGATAAGAGAGCGAGAGAAACAAAAGAACAGAGACATTTTGACCAGATTGATTGACATCATTTCATATCTTGCACGACAGGGAAAGGCTCTCAGGGGTGATGATGAGTCTGCTTAAAGCTCAAACCAGGGCAACTTCCTTGAACTTGTGAAAATGTTCAGCCAATACGACAGTGTACTGAAGCTACATTTAGATCATGTCAAAGAGAAGAAAGTTGGAAAGAAGAAGAGTTGGGTTTCTTTACTCTCAAACAGGACACAAAATTATCTCATAAAGGCCCTGGCCACATTCACTAGAAGAGAGATAGGGAAAGAGATGAAGGAGGCAAACATCTACTCAATACTTGTAGATGAAACAACTGATGTGTCTCACTGTGAGCAGGTATCGTTTGTTGTTCGTTATGTGTTTGAAATGGATGTCAAGGAGTGCTTCCTCCAGGTCTGTAACGTGTCCAGAACAGGTGAGGAGATGGAGAAAACAGTCCTGGGCCCGCATTCATCAACGTGGACGTAGAATATGTTCTATTTCCACACGTAAGCACGGAATGTAGAACTAGTGTACGCACAGGGAAGTCTGGATTCATCACACGGTGCGTACGCAGGCTCTACGCTCCTCCGTAGAACTTTGTTCTACCGTCAATGCTCGTGCATGATTATCCATATATGGTCATGAAAGTGAGGAAACACCCCCCATGGGATGTGAAATAATGGACTGACCCGAGCGGAACTCTGAGAAACTCCACGAAGAATTCACTGCTGTCGAACCAAGAAGACACTATCGCGTATTATGGGATAAATAAAAGGCGGATTTGTAAACGGTGATGTCAGATATCAACGGCTCCCTAAGACCATTGCTGCAATTCTGCCTGGACAGCTCAAAATACTAATAAAGACCGTTCGTTGACCACTGTTTGGCGTTGGTTGTGTGTCATTATATTATGCTGTAATATGAATGCCTTTATTAGTTGTGTTCGATTGGCTATATGATTTTTAGAGGCATCTATTTTGTTGTCGGCTAATAAAGACCGCGCTGGAATATGACTGCCTTTTCCCGTGTTGTTTGATTAATACCCAGGGCCAGGGATTAAAGTTCTCCTCAATTTTATTCCAAATCGCGATGGATCTCCCGTCGATCTTCTACCTGCTGCATATGATTTCTAGAGGCATACTACAATCTATTTTGATGTCAGTATTGGGTAGCCTATATAAACAATAATAGAGATCATATACAAGAACAATGAATCTCACTGCATGTATGATGTAGCCTGCCTTTCAATACATGAACTTGAATTCCATCATGTTTGTGTGCGGGACTCACAAGGCTGTTGTCACAATGGGTGGTACCGGTACAGTAATAATTACAGTCCACACAATATCACGATCCATGCCATAGCCTATGTTCTATTAGGACATGATCTGTGGCGACAAATGTTCTAGAATGTTTGAAGATATCATACTCTGACAGCATGCCTATGATCAACAAAAACGCGAACTTGAATCCCATCATATACATAGTCTGTCCACTATGGTGTCATTGCAATGCGTTTTCTATTCTTTCTTATACAGTAAAAAGGGGGAAGAACACTATATTCATATGACTTGTATTCTGCTTACAGCTTCGAAATTCCACTTGTTTCGTTTAACATAAAGCCTTTTAAATATAATCAAGACGTTCCCGTGTTTCTGCGGTCTGCGCAAAATAATAACGAGTTGAGCTTTATGATTTATGATGAATTGAAAATGGGGGACCCTGATGTAAACAAGACGAAAGTTGGTCTGCATCCCCAATTAACAATTGTATGTACTGAGCTGTACTGTACTGTACCCATTCTGCAATCTGTTAATAAACTTTCCAATCAATCAATCAATCAAGCTACGCGGAGCGCAGTCAGTCAGTAGCCTACACCCCGTATATTCCGATAACGCTATATAAACCATGCTGCATTCATTCTGAGAGAAAGATCTATTATTCCAAATGCTATTTATAGGGTTTTGACCATAATTACACTACTGTTGCTATTTTACAATGAACTATAATGAACTACGGTTCGTACAAAACATGCCAGTGTTATTTGGCACAGAAGCTCATTTCCTTGTTGTAATAATATATTCTACCACTGGGCGTCAGGTAAGTGTGGTCTGACCTGTGCGTAGATGTAAGCACGAAGTCAAGTTCAAATCGAAATTGATGAATCCCACTCTTTGCTTAGAAATGATCGTACGCACAGGGTAAGCACAGATCTGTGCGTAGAACACGTTGATGAATGAGGGCCCTGGACTTGTTACAGAGCAATGACCTAGAAATAGAAAACATACGTGGTCAAGGCTACGACGGCGCAGCCAACATGAGTGGGCAGTACAAAGGACTGCAAAGTAGAATACTGCAGCACAATGCCATGGCTCTGTATGTTCATTGCCCACACCCACTGCCTTAATCTAGTGCTCGTTGAAAGTGCAAAATCAAGCCTGCACTTCATCACCTTCTTCAACCTTGTGGAGAAGCTCTATGTGTTCTTCACTTCCTCCACAAAACGACATACAGCATTTATAAAATGCCAAGAGGACCTGCACCCTGGAGAACGTGTGATTCAACTTCAGAAGCTCTCGGACACACGCTGGGCATGCAGGGAGAGAGCCCTGAAGGCCCTCAACAAAGTGATGGATGCTGTGGTGAAGGCCCTCACTGATATCACCGACCAAGAGCCTCCAGATACTTCTGCTGGGGATGCAAAGATGTACATTAAAGCCGTCGACTTCAAATTCTTCCTTTGCCTGGAGCTTGCCACGCCAGTTTTTCAGGTCACTGCACATGCACTCCAGAATCAAGGTATTGACTTGTCAACGGCTTATCACGTTGTTTCTGGAGTGGTGGATACCCTGACCAACCTGAGGATAGAAAAACAGTTTGCCAAACTGTACAAGTGTGCCACAGAGAAGGCAGAAGCTGCTGGAATCAGCATCCCCATAGTCCCCCCAGGACAACAAAGACAGAGAAGGGGGCCTGCCAGGTACAAACAAAGCTCCACAGCAGCCACAGAGAGTCACGCCTTCACAACAGTGGAAGACTACTACAGAGTCAAGCTCTTCTACCCATTCCTTGATGTCCTCTCTCAGGAACTACACAGGAGGTTTAGGGGGGATGGGGAGACACAGTCGAACAAGATCCTAAATGCACTCCACAGTTTGACGAAGGCCAGCAACTGGGCAGGTAAACTCTGCTGAGGCTGTTCACACTCTGTGTGCATTCTATGGAGGAGAAGAGGAGAAGCTGAAAACAGAGCTCAGGGTTTTCCACGCTTCTTTCCCCAAAACACTCACAGTAAAGGGGATGCTAACAACTCTCAGAGACAACAGCGGACATGACATCTTTCCAACACTGATGGAAATGATAAGAACATATGCCACCATTCCAGTGTCCACAGCAACAGTGGAGAGGTCCTTCTCCAAGCTCAAACTGGTCAAATCAACACTCAGAAGTCTATGCACAGAAGAGAGGCTCTCTGATCTCCTCCTCCTTGCTATCGAGAAAGACATCCCCATCAATCACAACGAGGTGATTGACATCTACAGGAACATGGCCCCCAGAAGGTTGCTGCTGTAAGGGAGGAAGAAGGTACAGAAAGAGAGGACACAAGCTAGCAATACAGGAAATAAGCTAGCAATAATAATAATTGTATTTACAAACTTAAAAAATACACATTTTCTCAGTCTTTTCTTTTCCATCTTCAATGTTTCACTGTTCAATGTTATTTTATTCAACAATAAAAAGCTTTAAAAAAAAAAGCCAGTGTTTTGTTTCTCTTTTAAAATTGCAGCTGAATTGCATGTCTTCCAATTCCTAAACCTCATTATTATGATAAATCTGAATAAGCTCATTTTGGAAACAGGTGACACAAAAGATAACCAAGAAAACAAACATACTTGTATATCACTCACAGCTACAGAATACACAGCTAAGCTATCTATGGCTACTTTGTTTATTATTAAGCCTACATGTATTTAAAATTTTACATGGGCTTAATTGCAGGCAGGCTACATATTGTTTTATTAAAGGGACATTATGTAGTTTTGGTGACATCTAGTGGTGAAACTGAATGTACCATAGACTTGTATTAACCCCAGAAATTACATTTCATACTTGGTGCCCTTTTCTCCTTTTTGGGCACCTGCCTTTCTAAAGTCCTGTGCACGTCCCTGGAGGGCAACATACACTAAGGGCAAAGGGGCTCCATTTTGACTCTGATCCGTCCACACGCCTCCCTTAACATCCTCCGTCATCAAAGGAAAATAAACGAATTCGGTCATAAACCATGTTAATGGAGTTAGTCCCCCCCCCGAGTGAATACTTTCCCCAAGGTGGTTGTCCTTCCGCGTTCGGTTTGCCCGGCCTGATTGGCCACTGACGCTTCTCTCAGCGCCCAATCGCGTTATCCCTACTATTGCCTAACTCGCTACCGCCGTGCACAATATACTAAAACGAACTATCGCCTAACTCGCTGCCGTCGTGCACAATATACTATTTATATTGATGTGATGCCGATTGATATTAATAGCGCGTTACGTTAATATAGAGAGATGAAAACAATACGTTATTTATATTGATGTGATGTCGATTGATATGAATAGCGTGTTACGTTAATATAGAGAGATGAAAACAATATGTTATTTATATTGATGTGATGTCGATTGATATGAATAGCGCGTTACGTTAATATAGAGAGATGAAAACAATACGTTATTTATATTGATGTGATGTCGATTGATATGAATAGCGCGTTAATATAGAGTGATGAAAACAATTTGTATTGATGTGATGTCGATTGATATGAATAGCGCGTTACGTTAATATAGAGAGATGAAAACAATACGTTATTTATATTGATGTGATGTCGATTGATATGAATAGCGTGTTACGTTAATATAGAGAGATGAAAACAATACGAGGAAATGGGCTACGTTAATATAGAGAGATGAAAACAATACGAGGAAATGGGCTACGTTAATATAGAGAGATGAAAACAATACGAGGAAATGGGCTACGTTAATATAGAGAGATGAAAACAATACGAGGAAATGGGCTACGTTAATATAGAGAGATGAAAACAATACGTAACTGAAGGACTTGGGCTGTGGAACTGAAAGCTAGGCGCAACGCTATTTGGCGCTGAGAGAAGCGTCAGTGGCCAATCAGGCCGCGCAAACCGAACGCGGAAGGACAACCACCTTGGGTAAAGTATTCACGCCCCCCCCCCCCCCCCCCCCCCCCGATTAACATAAATCATATCTCATCTGAATGTTTGTTTTGACCTACATTCTAAAAATACCAGCCTTCTCTCCACCACAGGGCTGCTTCAGCGGGACGGCTCTGGTGATGCATGGGGTATGTCGGACAAACACTGAGGAACTCCACTGCTTGATTAGAAAAAATACAAGAGGGGGGAGGTGTCCACACACACACACACGCAACAGTGGTTGGGGATCTCACCCTCAACATAGACGGCTGCTCCATCTGCCCTTCCCCTAAGGTCCGCAACCTGGGCGTTATCCGGGACTCCACCCTTTCCTACCAAGCCCATGTCAGTTCCGTCACCAAATCCGCCTTCTTCCATCTCAGAAATATCTCCAGACTCCGACCATCACTTTCCGACTCCACAGCTGACCCTCATCCATGCCTTTGTCACCTCCCGCCTGGACTACTGCAACGGGGTCCTGTCCGGGGTCCCAAGCAAAACCCTGGACAGGCTCCAGTATGTTCAAAATTCAGCTGCCAGGGTTCTAACCCTCACCAAACCCTGGCAGCACATCACTCCCACCCTCATCCACCTCCACTGGCTCCCCATCAAATCCCGCATCAACTACAAAACCCTCCTGCTCACCTACAAATCCCTTCACGCTCTGGCACCTCAGTACCTCACTGACCTCCTCCACCCCTACACTCAGTCACGGTCCCTGCGATCCACGGACACTGGTCAGCTCTCCATCCCCCGAACCAGACTGCAGACCTTCGGGGACAGAGCTTTCAGTGTGGCAGCTCCCACCCTCTGGAACTCCCTCCCCGCAGAACTCTGCACCGCCCCAACTCTGGACTCATTAAAAAAAACTGCTCAAAACCCACCTCTTCAACTTGGCCTTTAACCCCTAATTTCTCACTTTATATGTATATGTTGTGTCTGTCCACTATGTTTGTTACTTTGTTATTGTAAAGCGACCTTGGGTCTCTTGAAAGGCGCTATATAAAATTAAGATATTATTATTATTATTATTATTATTATTATTATTATTATTATTATTATTATTATTATTATTATTATTATTATTATTATTATTATTATTATTATTATTATTATTATTATTATTATTATTATTATTATTATTATTATTATTATTATTATTATTATTATTATTATTATTATTATTATTATTATTATTATTATTATTATTATTATTATTATTATTATTATTATTATTATTATTATTATTATTATTATTATTATTATTATTATTATTATTATTATTATTATTATTATTATTGTACCAGCTCATTGTTATCAACCTATAATATGATTTTCATATGAGCGCATTTCCTGGTTGATAAGAAGATGATTGTGCCGTTGTGTTACAAGAGAGACAATTCTCTCTGACCAGTCAGTGGTCTGCAGTGTTTTCACGTCACCTTTTAGCATTGTCTGGAACCTGTAAAAGGGGTGATACCAAAACAAGGACACACAGAGTCATAGATCCCAAACATTCTTCTATAGATTGACCTGATCTCTCATCAAAAACAAAAACAGGCTATTCTCGGTTCTCACTCCACAATGACTTTTAGCCATTGACTAAAAACACACTTCTTCACACTTCTTCTTTATTATATTATACACTTTACTACTAAGGAATCTACATTGCCTATATTACTACCTACTATGCTAATGTGGCACTCCAGTTCAACACTGTTTGAGGCATGGCACTTACCCTTAGCTGTTACAATGTTACTGAGGCAATGTTACTTACCCTTAGCTGCCAGAGTTGCATGGTTTTTTTCCGTAGCCTATGTTTGCGAAGACGCTCTCTGATTGGCTAGCTGCGTACAGTGAAGACCCTCTCTGATTGGTTTAGCGCCGAAGGGTCTCTTCCGCCTTGTACATATATATGCTTCAAAGTGGTTATGCTTTGGCCCTCTTTCGAAGTGGGTTATTTACATTTTTACATTTACATTTAGTCATTTAGCTGACGCTTTTATCCAAAGCGACTTACAAGTTCTGTATGACAGGTCATCAGGAAGGGTACAACTCTATCAGCTGAGTGACAATGTTCATCAAAGTGTTGCGTGTTACAGTGTAGGTTCGTTTATTAGGACAAGTGCATGACAGTAAGGTTAGTTAGGGTTAGATTTTTTTCTTCTTTTTTTTCATTATTTCAGATAATGGTTGAAGAAGTGCATCTTTAGTCGACGGCGAAAGATTGGACGGGATTCGGCTGTCCTAACTGGGGTGGGTAGTTCATTCCACCATTGTGGGGCAAGGACTGAGAATAGGTGGCTTCTCTTTGATGACCCTCCCGGAGCTTGGATAGGAGTAGGTCTGAGGTGGCCAGAAGATGCAGAGCGTAGGGGTCTTGAGGGTGTGTAGTTAGAGACCATTGACCGGAGGTAGGCGGGAGCGGTTCCCTTTGCCGCATGGTATGCTAGGTCGAGGGCCTTGAAGCGGATACGTGCAGCAATGGGGAGCCAGTGCAGGTCCGTAAGAAGTGGGGTGACATGGGCCGACTTCGGTAGGTTTGAGATCAGGCGGGCCGCTGCGTTTTGAATGAGTTGAAGAGGTTTGGTGGCAGTGGCCGGGAGGCCAGCTAGCAGTGCGTTGCAGTAGTCGAGGCGGGAGATGACTGTTGATTGGACGAGGAGTTGGGTGGCTTCTTTTGTCAGGAAGGGGCGGATCCTTCTGACGTTGCTCAGGAGGAATCTGCAGGTTCTGGTTGTCGCTGCGATGTGAGCAGAGAAGTTCAACTGGTCGTCGAGGACAACACCAAGGTTCTTGGCGGTCGGGGACGCGGTCACAGCTGCATTCTCGACTGTGATGGAGAGATCGGTCAGGGGGGAGGATTTGGGCGACAGGTGGAGCAATTCTGTTTTGCTTAGGTTCAGTTTGAGGTGGTTGGTCGTCATCCAGGCGGAGATGTCGGACAGACAGGCCGAGATCCGCTCAGAGACGTGGATCTCTGAGGGAGGGAAGGAGAGGAAGAGTTGAGTATCATCGGCATGACAATGATACGAGAAGCCATGAGACGTGATAATGTTACCCAGTGATTTAGTGTAGAGGGAGAAGAGAAGGGGTCCTAGGACCGAGCCCTGGGGGACACCCGTCCGCAGGGGGCGGGTGGCCGTCAGAGTCCCTCTCCATGACACTTGGTAGGAGCGGTCATTGAGGTATAATGTCAGCCATGTCAGCGCAGATCCAGCCACTCCCATTCCTGTGAGGGCCGCGAGGAGGATCTGATGGTTGACTGTGTCGAAGGCTGCAGATAGATCTAGGAGAATCAGGACAGAGGAGAGGCCTTTTGCTTTTGCTATGTGAAGTGCCTCTGTGACCGCAATGAGGGCCGTTTCTGTGGAGTGGCCAGTCCGGAAGCCAGACTGATTAGGGTCTAGGAGGTCATTCTGTAAGAGATAAGCAGTAAGTTGGTTGGATACAGCACGTTCAAGTGTTTTAGAAAGGAAGGAGAGAAGAGAGACAGGACGATAGTTGCCTATGATGGTGAGGTTCAGGGTTGGTTTTTTTATGAGGGGCGTGACTCTGGGTTGTTTTAGGGAGGTGGGGACCACCCCCGAGTTGAGTGAGGAGTTGATGGTTGCAGTTAGGAATGGGAGGATGTCCGGTGCTATGGTCTGGAGGGTAGCTGGTCCAGCTGGCATGTAGTCAGACGGTTCAACGTTACCAGTGTCAGGGTCTCGGCTTCTGTAATGGGAGAGAAAGATGACGGAGTGAAGGATGAGGTTCTCGATTCAGTGTTTGGAATTCGGTGGGGGTTGGGAGGAGGACTTGCGGATGTTCTCCACTTTTTCCTCAAAGAAGATCGCAAAATCTTCGGAAGACAAAGATGAGGGAGGAGGGGGTGGGGGGGGGGGGTGAGGAGGGAGGACATGGTAGCATGCAGTTTGCGAATATTCTTGGCAGAGGCCTCGATCCTATGGTGAAAGAAAGAAGAGTTAGGGTTAGGGTTAAGGTTAAGGTTAAGGTTAAGGTTAAGGTTAAGGTTAAGGTTAAGGTTAAGGTTAGGGTTAGGGAACAACATATCAATTGTTGTTGAATATGCGGAAGAGACCCTTCGGTGCTAAACCAATCAGAGAGGATCTTCGATGTACGCGGTTAGCCAATCTGAGAGCGTCTTCGCAAACATAGGCTACGGAAAAAAAATCACGTGCCCGAGTTGTACCCTCCCTGCTGACTTGTTGTACAGAAATTGTAAGTCGCTTTGGATACAAGCGTCAGCTAACAAAATGTAAATGTAAGTGCCATGCCTGTGAGTCGCCCCTAGTGGCAGAGTGGCTAAGTGTGAATGAGTGAGTGAGTATGTGAGTGAGTGAGTGAGTGAGTGAGTGAGTGAGTGAGTGAGTGAGTGAGTGAGTGAGTGAGTGAGTGAGTGAGTGAGTGAGTGAGTGAGTGAGTGAGTGAGTGAGTGAGTGAGTGAGTGAGAAAAGTACCAGGTATCCGCAACTTTTGGCAAGCAGTGTCGAACGGAGTTGAGCCGGTACCCTGGGCCTCATCCTACCGGTATGGTCTCATAAGGGGGAGGTAGAGCAGGCGTCTGGTAATCCGGAGGTTCCCGGGTTCGATTCCCACTCCTCCCGGCAGCGTGTCGAAGTGTCCTTGAGCAAAACACTTAACACCTAATTGCTCCCGATGAGCAGGTCAGCACCTCGCATGGTTGCCTCCGTTGTCGGTGTGTGAATGTGTGAGTGATTGCGTCTCTGCAGGTCTAAGAACAGAGAGGCTATGGTCTGCTCTCTGACGTGCTGGTCGTCACTGTTCAGCATGTTGAGAAGATGACTGAGTCTCGTGGCAATGTACATCCATTCAAAGTTGGGAACACCCAGAGCGCCCCTCCGCGTGGTATGGAATATGATGTCCCGTGTTGAGTGAGTGTTCAGTCCAGTCCATTGTCTCACCATCTGTACGGTTGTATTGTTCATCTCACAAAAGAAATTTGCGAGGAATATGTACATTTGATAATAGGTGCTGAACTTTGACCAGGGCTATCTGTCTGACTGCTTCAAGTTTCATGATGAGTGGCAGGGGCGATGCATCAATTAAATCTAATTTGGTTGAGTAATCAGAGATCATTTCACTCACTTGTTGTTCCCATTCACCTGCCACATTAAATTTATGACCCAGATAGGTATAAGTTTCATGACGTGCGTAGACTCTCAGTGGCTTGTTATCAACTGTAAATGTGGGAATTATATTTGGTTTTGCCCGGTACCAGCGGTTTCACCCTCTCATAGAATGCAGCACATTTAGCATATTTGACCTCTAATCCAGACCACTCTAGGAAGGAGTCGGTTCTGGAGAGCATGGTGTATGACATCCTCCTGTCTGGAGGCTATTATTACATCATCTGCATACCCCTGGACAGGGTTAGGGGAAATTACATTGGGGGAGCACAACTACAAAGCCATTTTAACCATGAGTTGATAGCGAGTACAAAGTTAACTGCACTCCATGGACAGCCTGTCTTTATACCTACTTGTAGTGGGATTGGGTCTGTGAGCTGTTTGCCACAAATCACCTGTATGTATGAACGAGAGTAAACATCCCTAACAATGTCAATGAAAACCTGGGGTAGATGTATTTCCTCAAGGGCTGTCAGCATGACATTGTGTGCTAGGGTTCCAAAAGCAACACGGAAATCCAGAAACACTGAATACAATTTACTGGACTCGTGTTTGAAATCATCAATGCCTGTTTTGAGACAGAACACACGCTCATTCATGCCTTGCCTGTTGATATAGGCTTTTTGTTTGGGAGACAGTATGTTTTCACACACACACACACACGCACGCACACACACACACACACACACACACACACACACACGCACGCACGCACGCACGCACGCACGCACGCACGCACGCACGCACGCGCGCACGCACGCACACACACACACACACACACACACACACACACACACACACACACACACAGCCTCCCTATCTCCAACTTCTCACTTCACACAGCAAGGAGCCAATTGAATGCTTTCTGAGACCAAATTCACTATTTTTTTTCACCCCGACTTCTCTCTCTCTGCCCATCTCCCTCTCCCTATTGTCTCTCTCTCTCTCTTTCTCCAACTTTTCCATTAGAATTTCCGGGTGTGTAGAAAATGGTGTCACGCTGAAAAGGAGTGGATGCCACTCTTGACAAATCACCCGTGAAGGACAGCCTCGGAATGACAGAGAGAGAGAGAGAGAGAGAAAGAGAGAGGAGATAACAAGGGAGAGAAATGAGAGACAAAAGAATGAAAGGAGGAGCTGGAGAGACGTAAAGAGAGAGAGAGGTAGGAGGAGAGAGAGGGAGAGATGTCGAGAAAGGCTCCTATAAGAGCCGACTTTAAACGGTGGGAATTGGGAGAGAGGCGGGGAATCTAGGGCTCCAAGGACACCACGGGAGGAGGAGGGGGGGAGGTTCTGGGTGAGGAAAAGTTCAAACCTGACACGGTATGACTTGAAAAGTTTGAACGGTAGTGCGGCTGGGTGGCACAGCGGACATTGCGCTCGTCACCAACGCAAGAGACACCGGGTTCGAATCCGGCTGTCGGCGCTGCCTCCGGCCTGGGCCGGCCGTCATACTGGCTCAATTGTCAGAGTCACCGGGTGGAAGTCGATGGTTGGTAATCTGGACGTTGTGGACAGCAACTCCTACAGGTCGGTTGGGGACGCCTGCACAGCAGAGACAGGAAATGGCAGGGGTAGTTTGAGCCTCCCACACGTTACACCTCGCCAATGAGAGTCCGCGCTGGCAGGTGAAAAGATGTGACAGGCTGCCTCCTCGTGTACCGGAAGGGACACGTGATGCAAGGCTTCTATCCTCCCTACAACCGACCAGTGGGGGGCATATGCGAGCAACACTCAAGACAGGGGAGGGGAGAATTGGAAACACGAAATTGGGATGGCAGAAAAATAGAAAATATTAAAAAGTTTGAACAGTGAAATTGTGTGTTTCGGGAAAAAACCCTGACAAATACAAGTGTGGGGCGTAATAGGACACTGTGAAATATTCAGCAGCCATGGTTTGCCCACAGCATAAAAGCTCCGATGCATTGGGGAATTTGGAGTTGAAATGCTATGTGGAACACACCACAAAATCCTCTAAGGATCTAATAATGTGTTCTTCTCTGTTCTGTCCAATGTTTTACATGGACAGTCCACTCACCTTAGCATTTGTTTCTTTATCCTTTTAGACTATACTGTCTGTAGGTCCCCAAAACTAATGGAAGTGAACGAGGAGCCAGACTCCTGGGAGAAACGTTGCCGTCATTGGCAGTGGACAATATAGACAGCAGGGCCCGCTAGCTTACTTGCAGATATACTTCCGGCCCGGTTACATTTCAATGCAACTTCTATCATCCGATCACGCCAGGACACATTGACTGTCTGGTCTGGACAGTCACCAGATCAGATTTTGGTCACGGTGTGATCTGATGAGCCATACCGCATCGCATTGGGATAGGAATAAAGTTTTAACCTGGCGTGTAGTATAGAGGCAAGATGAGGAAAAAGCGAATAGAGGGTCAGGTTTTCAGGAAGGATGAGAAATAACGGCTTTTATAATCAGTACACAAGATCACAGCCTTGGGCATCTCTGTCTGATGCTCACTTGAGCGGCGAGAGCTGGCGGCAATCTGATAGTTTGACAGGTTTTTAGTTGGTTGGTTCACTGACAAATCAAACACTGGTTTTCTAATAACAAAATAGTCCATGGGCTGTCTGATGCGTGGATTCCTGTAACATGGCAAATGGCAGAAAGTCCATCGGTCTCCCGGGTGTTCCGCAGTTGTTCCCCAAAACAAAACCTAAACTGACGTGTCTGCAGAGTACGCATGTGCACTCATTCCCAAACATGTATCAACAGCTTAACACCCAAATTTCACTCAATGAAAACCAGCCCATACAAACGTGAATGAAATTAAATAAATGGAGAACTATTTATTTCCTCTCATCCTAACAATATGAGCGAGAGGGAAAATGTAATGCTTACACAATCCAATGTTTGTGTGTGAGTGTGCATGTGTGTGTGTGTGTGTGTGTGTGTGTGTGTGTGTGTGTGTGTGTGTGTGTGTGTGTGTGTGTGCGTGCGTGCGTGCGTGCGTGCGTGCGTGCGTGCGTGCGTGCGTGCGTGCGTGTGTATGTGTGTTGGTTGCTGATAATTAGACCTCCTGTCTCAGTCAATGGTGCTGGAATATGTATCAAAATAGATATGATGAAAGGTGTTTTGCTGCTCTCTTTAAGTCAGACATTAGGCAGTGTGAATGTGAGAGAGATGTAGATGGATTTGTTTTTCTGTGTTAAGAGAGAGAGATGTGTGGCTTTATTTTAATTGTGCCATACCTGGGATTTTGCTCAAACGTAACATGTTTTGCTTGTCAAAATACATTAAGTATTAAGAGCAAAGGAAATCCACAGAGTGGATTGGGATCCCCAAAATCATCACATTGAAATGGCTTGTGTAACTCAAACCTTAGATGGAGTTAAAGACTCCAGCTGTTCTACAAACGTTTACTTAAGTTCTACTAAAGTTAAATATCCATTTAACCACCACACCATCTCTGACCATATGGTGTTATTGACTGCAGTTCAACTGCGGTCTTCTCATATGGAAAATCCAACGTGTTTCCAGCCTTTGCCTACTAGTACAAACAAGGAATACATAATGCAAAATAAATTATTAATATTAGATCATGTACCAGCATCACGTAGTATATCCTTCTTCACAACATTGTGTGTAAGTCATGAAAGACTAAATGTGTGACTAAGGATTTGGTGAAACAAATGGTATTTTAATATATAACACAGGATTAGCTTGTACTTAGACATACTATGTGACACGTACATATGTGGCACACACTACTCTCTTTCCAATTTAAAGACACACTGTCTTAATTTAGCTCATGCTAAAAAATAAGTCATTCTTGACAGATTCTGACCAATGGTAACTGGTGCATTTTATATAGCGCTTTTATCCAAAGCGCTTTAGAATTATTTTTCTTTCACATTCACCCATTCACACACCCAGGGCCGCCGCTAGGGGCGTGCAAGCAGTGCAATTGCACGGGCCTTGCACTTCCCTAGGGCCTCGCGGGAAGAGAAGAAGACAATTTTGTTTTTTATTTGATTCTCTTTTTTTTTATATATATAAAAATATAATGTAAAAAATATATATATATAAATAAATATAATGTTATTTAACAATCACTTTCCATCACAGACCGAAAATCTAGTTTTACTTACAGGTGTCTAATGTGACTTACATCCATCCATGCTTAGTTATTATATTTCACATTAGACCGGTTGCCTCACTACCCGCTGTGACCTGCGAGTGCGACAGGTAGCGTGCGTCCGTCACCGTCACCTATCTGTGCACATATAAAAAGCTGGCACGTGGACTGTCTCACAGCTCACAGCCAGGTGTGTGTAACTACTAAGGTGGAGACTGAGTCAGTCTGTGAGCACGCTAACGTGCATCCATTTCAAATAGCGTGTTAAAGTGTGCGTGTTAGAACGTTCAGTCGGGACGGGGAGTCAGCAGACAGCAGACTAGCCATGTCGGCTAGTAGCTTAGCTAAAGGCCTTAGGCAGGGACAGCGAACAAGAAACGCAGAGAAAAGTACCCGCGTGGGATATTGAACCAACGTCGAGGTGGTGCCAAGACGGAGAGAGATACACGACGCTGTACATCGGAGGACGCAGTCAACTAAAGGGAAGTGAAAAGGCTGTGTTGACTGTTTTCTGTGTGGAATCGCCAAATTCCACTGGTGCTAATGTTGCTAGTTTGAGCTAACTGGCTAAGTGGCTCTGCTTCTGTGTGGAAACGCCAAATTCCACTGGTGCTAATGTTGCTAGTTTGAGCTAACTGGCTAAGTGGCTCTGCTTCTGTGTGGAATCGCCGAATTCCACTGGTGCTAATGTTGCTACTTTGAGCTAACTGGCTAAGTGGCTCTGCTTCTGTGTGGAATCGCCGAATTCCACTGGTGCTAATGTTTTGTTAGCAGTAGCCTAGCCTAGCTGGCTCTGTTAACAATTAACCAAGAGCTGGAAGACCTGCAGTAGCCTAGCTAGCTCTACTAGCCCTGCTATCAATCCAGAGTATTAGAGTACAGTCCAGAGTATAAGCTAACGTTATGATACAGAATGCTAACGTTATGATACAGAAAGCTAACGTTATGATCAGTGTTGTGCTAGTTACTGAAAAATAGTAACTCAGTTACTTTACTAGTTACTTCATTTCAAAAGTAACTCCGTTACTTTACTAGTTACTCACACCCAAAAGTAATGCGTTACTGTGAAAAGTAACTATTTAGTTACTTAAAAAATTTAAAAAAATTGCTCCCATGCCCGGCTTACAGATACTCAAAATCGGTTGATCAACTTGACAGTTTCCATTCACATCACTGAACTCTGCTAAGCAATGTGGTCTAGATACAAACCCAAACCTGACACAAACACAAATGTTGTCCCGAGTCCCGACGTAATAAGAAATGCGCCGTGCCTAATTGTATTGCCGCTTAGGTTGAAGGAACAGCCTTGATGTCGCTGGAGCGTTTCATTATAACCGTCTTGCAACGTTGTTTAAGATATCAATCGTGCATTGCAACGTTAGAATAGTTAGGATATCAATTGTGCATGAAAGGACTATATTTATATTGTTTGATTAGTATTGATGAGATTCCCTGGCAGATTCGTACAGTCAAAATCCATTGATCAACTTGAGTTTCCATTAATTTACATTCACATCACTGCACTCACCAAAGTCTGCGTGGTCGAGATGTAACGTTAGTCCAGCAGCCCCTCAAACATTTTCTTTATCTCATTTCCATGTTGTATATTCTCTCTCCAAGTAGTTGGAAAAAGTGTTCCGTCCCATTTGCTGTGTGTCGCCTGGTATCATGCTAACTACTGTAGATCCCTGAAAGCGGGTGGCGAGTGGCTTCGGATGAGTCCTGGTCATTAACGTTAGACTCCAGTATCTTTGAGCCAAAACACAAATGACATTTAACTAAACGTTATTTTCTTTGTGCTCCACAAAAGAGAAATATGCGAGTAGCTGGGTAGTAAACAAAACACGCCCCCAGCACAGCGTTTCCCCGCAGGCAGACAGGATAATAATAATAATAATAATAATAATAATAATAATAATAATAATAATAATAATAATAATAATAATAATAATAATAATAATAATAATAATAATAATAATAATAATAATAATAATAATAATAATAATAATAATAATAATAATAATAATAATAATAATAATAATAATAATAATAATAATAATAATAATAATAATAATAATAATAATAATAATAATAATAATAATAATAATAATAATAATAATAATAATAATAATAATAATAATAATAATAATAATAATAATAATAATAATAATAATAATAATAATAATAATAATAATAATAATAATAATAATAATAATAATAATAATAATAATAATAATAATAATAATAATAATAATAATAATAATAATAATAATAATAATAATAATAATAATAATAATAATAATAATAATAATAATAATAATAATAATAATAATAATAATAATAATAATCACTACCGCTCGCTATCAATCTACGCAGTATATAACGCAAATAACGCAGTAACGAACCATTCAGTAACGCTAACGGCGTTACTGAATTTCAAAAGTAATGCGTTAGAGTACTAGTTACCGCCAAAAGTAACGGCGTTACTGTAACGCGTTACTTTGTAACACGTTAGTGCCAACACTGGTTATGATACAGAAAGCTAACGTTATGATGCAGAAAGCTAACGTTATGATACAGAAGGCTTACATTATGATGCAGAAAGCTAACGTTATGATGCAGAAAGCTAACAAGGTTGTCATTCGAGAGGTAGTCTCTCTCTCTCTCTCTCTCTCTCTCTCTCTCTCTCTCTCTCTCTCTCTCTCTCTCTCTCTCTCTCTCTCTCTCTCTCTCTCTCTCTCTCTCTACCTGTGTTGGCTGTGGGCTAGCTATCTGAGTTGGCTGTGGCCTGTGGGCTAGCTATCTGTGCTATTATTTAAGAATACGTTGACTGTATGCACACACAAAAAAGAAAATTAATTATATTAACCTTTAGGGGGCCTCGCGTTTAAATCTTGCACAGGGCCTCGCATTTCTCCCAGACGGCACTGCACACACCGATGGCGGAGGCAACCATGCAAGGTGCCAACCTGCACATCGGGAGCAATTAGGGGTTAAGTGTCTTGCTCAAGGACACAGCGACACGCTGCCCGGGAGGAGCGAGAATCGAACCGGGAACCTTCTGACTACCGCTCTACCTCCTGAGTCACTGTCACCCCAATGGTGGTTCGACATTTGCCCATAACCCTTCAATTGAGAACTCTGCTTTCCAGCGACATGAACTCTGAAAATGAACCTGCTGATCCCATTTGCCACTCAAAAATAATCTATTTCAAAAAGTGAGATGGGGTTAATTCACCTTACGAATGAGTTCATTCCGAATGGGCTTTATCTCGTTTTTATCAACCACATAAAGCCTTTCTAAAGTCATCCCACACTCCAGTGACTTAGCACAATGACCCAGTGATCTCCAGGAGATCCAACAGAGGTGACTATGTCATTTTAGACACTCTGATGATTGGATATCCACTTTTTCAATTTAACAAATCACAACCTTCATGCTCTGCCCTATGCCCCTCATGGGGTGCTAATTATGTCCAAAAGAAACGACGACACTAGCAAAATAGCTAGCGTGCCACTTAGTTAGCAGTCGGCTAGGTTACTTTGTTTTCTTGCATCAGAGTTGCTGCAGTTATATTAGGTCATAGCTTACGCTCTGCGCTCTACTGGAACATATCCCATATCAGCCTATATACTGAATAAATGTCTCCACATGTACCTGTACACACCCATCCGCCTGGCCACACCCTCATCCGCTCCTCTAGATAACCAGGGGTGTGGCCATACTAACAGCTCCTTCCCTATTTTCACCACGGCGAGTGTCTGTATACACCACTTGAGTTTAGTGTAAAATAGTTGGAAAGGAGCTACTGTACGTTGAAGAGAAGGAGCTGCGTTGACATTATATCTTTGTTTTCTCTCTCACTATTTTTCGAGGAAATACAGCGATAATGTCTAGAAGTGTCTAGAAGATGATGATCATTCTGACCTCCACTGGAGCTTCGTCTTAGGGGCTCACGTCGCTGAGCAATCCCCGCCGGCATTACCTCGGGCTCTGCAGTTGGACACTTTGCTTGGGAGGCGCTCTGCCGTGTGAGGGCTGACGGCCTCTCTGGGGCGGGTGACGTTTTTGCAAACGCGGGCGCCAGGTGTGTCGGTTGTGGGGGGAACAACTACACAGCTTACGAAGGTCCGGCTCCAGGCCGGTATCATTTTTCGCTGCCTCTTAGCGGCATGGAGAGGGTTCTGGTTTGATGCCCACGTTAACATGAGCTCCTCATCGAGAGCTTTGTTTTCCTGGGACCGTGATTCCGAATCTGAGGTTCAATTCCCTGGGTCTCTGGACAAACGGATACCCACTGTCGCCACGCTGGCCCCGTTTTTTCAAAGAAATGAAAAGCCCCGGTGCGAGGGAGGTGAGCTTGGTGTTTCATTATGAGAATATCTCCATGCTCAAGTCGGCTATAGTCTGCGAGGGACTTGTTGCCGGCACCGCTATGGTAAACACCGTTCTGTAGTGGGACGTGTATTGCCTTCTTTTTCCCTTCTCTCTTCGGATGAGAAGAGGGAAAGACAGCGGCTGTCTGAAGTGTTGGCCTGTATTGCTTTTCTCACGTTGTACAGTTGTTCAGTGGTAGCCGCATAGCTTGCTTCTTAGCCGGGTTGAGCTAACTGTTAGCCAGTTAGCTGTTTAGCTACGACGTTAGCTGCACGGTTTCGCTCGGCTGGGAACGTTAGCTTGATGCTATCAGTTAGCCTAGAGTTAGCTGTTAGCTTGTGCTACAACCATTAAACATTAGCCGTGAGAATAGCAGGCCCTGGCACTCTGACTACGACATCATCTTTGACAGAAGATGTAGTCGGGCCTGCACCATGACCGGCTGCAGGAGGGGGGGCGTCTCGCCGGAGCGAGGCGCCGGCCATAGCTTCTTTTTGCCCCGCCAGCGAGAGGCCTTTCGTCAACGTGGAGACCAGCCTGTGTTGCGGCCTTTCGTCCTGCGTTCTTTGGAGCAGGTAAGATGTCCATTGGACATTACCCCACTCTTCCTTCCTTCCCCTCCCGAATGTTTTGTTAATAATAATGTTTTTTTCCAAAACGTATGTTACTTCACTACATTTGGAGATACGACATGTGCTGTGTGTGAATTGTCTTGGCCGCTTGTATAGCTTGGGTAGCGTTGGCCAAAGCTTGTGCTTTTCTCTCTACCTAGAAACAGCGTTGTTTTTTACGTGAGTAAAAATGAACTGGGTTTTTGTTGTATGATGAGAAGTTGTGAGTGTTCATGTAACGTTAGACAACGTGGCTGAGCCCACAACTGGCTGGGTTACCCTACAATGCTGTGCATAGTGGCATGTGATCGAGGGATGAGTCCCTCTCCCAGCTTGTGATGACAATAACAAGTGGCAAGTTTTTTCACACATGAACAGGGCTGTGCCTGTTCAAACAAGGTCTTCAGCTGTGCTGGCGTGCATGATGTAAAGCTTACTCTACACATTGGCGTCGTATCAGGGGTAAGGTGGTGAGGGGTGGGTTTCCCCGGTTTTCCCCTGGGCCTCCCCCCCTCCCCTCAAACATGATTTTGTTTACAATATGTGTGTTGTTTCACTATGTTTTGGGGGATACGGTGTAACCCCTCAGCTTCTGCTGGGGTTGTGCTCTTGCTTAGAGAGGCAATTTTTTTCTGAAAATTGTTTGGTCACTGTCATGTGGACTTAGCAAGGCCTGTGACTAGTACTTAATCAAGGACTTGTGTCTTCTCTCGTCATGAAAAACGGCATTCCTCTTACAGTAGTGCAAATGTACTTTTGCCCTTTTTTGTTGTGATGGAGGGTTGTGTGTGTCATTTTCACGTTTAAGATCCACAACTGGGTTAGGTGTTGGCCTACAGAAGTTACATGTGTAAGCTCTTGTACCAGGACCCTTGGCCCCTCTCTTGGTCTGTGTTTTTTCTTCCTTTAGGGTAAAAGTGTAAAAATTCAGGTGGCAGGTTCGCACATGAGCCTATGTGAAGCTGTTACCTTGACAGGTATACATGCGCTTCATGTAGCACGCTATGACTGGTGTCATGGCTCTGCTTTGTCCTTGCATCGTATCAGGGGTGAGGGGTCATGAGGGGGTGAACTGATAAACCATCCCTCCCCTTTTTTCTGATTGGTCAGGGGGTTGGACCTCCTGTCCTTCGGGCTTCCTGTCACATTGCTGGGTCAGCGCGTCACAGGGTAGGGAGGGGGGGGGGGAGGGAGTTCCCTGGTCCCACGCCATATTTGGGCGGTGGGTCACGGAATCCCCCCCGCCATAGAGTACGTCACTGGGCGCGATTCTATTGGTCGTGAGACTTCCGTGAGTTCTTTTCAGGCTCCATGTTGTGGACCTCTGTTATTGTCCAGATGAGTTATGCGGTGCGTAAGAACTTAAAAAGAAGTTCTGCTCTGCGCTCTGTTGTATATGTCTTGAGCTTGGTCACGTAGCTCAATGTTGCATATATCTTTTCAATTATTACTCACGTGGGAAGTCTCTCTCTGGGGGTTCCCTGTCTCCTCTCTTTTCCCTTGGACGCGTCATATGGGACCCATATCTGTGTCTTGGCCAGCTTCCTGTCGCTCTCCCAGGCGGCTTGGAGGGAACGTTATCTGGGTTCTTGTTAGAATTACCATTGATATGTTTTGGGTCTCGACGTGTACATAGTGCTGGCCCTGGGTGCTTCTGTGTGGAACCATGCATGGGTTTGCGTGCCTTCGTTGCTCATCATTGAAACAGCGTTTTTATGGGGCAACTAGGATGGAGTTTTGTCTCTTCTGTCCGATACGCTCGGCTTATGCCGAGAAGCAGTAACACAACAGTGAACACATAGTTAAGTACGACTGACCGATGCATTGCAACTATGTGTTCACTGTTGTGTTACTGCTTCTCGGCATAAGCCCCATAATAAGACCGTCTCTGGCTTTGTCCAGTGGACACCATGATGAGCTCAGCGATGCCGCTCACGGCAGCATACTCTCCCCGCTGTTGAAAGCCTTATCGGAGCACGGAGGGTCGTTGATGAGCTCAGCGATGCCGCTCACGGCAGCATACTCTCCCCGCTGTTGAAAGCCTTATCGGAGCACGGAGGGTCGTTGATGAGCTCAGCGATGCCGCTCACTGCAGCATACTCTCCCCGCTGTTGAAAGCCTTATCGGAGCACGGAGGGTCGTGGAACCGCAACGCAGCCGCGAAGCCGAGGATGAAGCCAGAGTTGCGCGATTTTTTATTGGTTTGTCATGACAAACCAATTACATAATCCAACATATGTGTAAAGAAACAACATATTCCAGTTAACGTTTAATGATTCGTTACGGTATAAATTAGGTTAACTGGAGCTTAGTATTGCTGCCTGCGTGAGGGGCTTGTCGCGGCTCATGCGCATGTGTGCGCGTGGCCAATCAGAGCAACGCGGAAGGGCTTGTTGCTTGCCGAAAGTATTCACGCGTCAGGGCCAGGCGAAACCAGACGTGGTCACTTGTCCAAAACTGACGCTGGTTGGTTGTTTGGTCTTGTAACCCGAGATTGGAAGCACATAATAGGTTGAGTCGGGTGTCAATCAAACAGCTGCCATTTTAGCTATCCAACAATGTGTTGGTTGATCGGCGATAACACAGCCTGAAGCCGACAGATGAGGGCAAAGTGCTGCGTCGGGCCGTCCGATGGATAAGAGGAGAAAAGGAATACATGAGCAGTGTCATCTGATTAGCATAGTTTGGCAAATTTGAGTTGTAATTTAAAGGTGGAACCCCACACAAGGCTAGCGCAAAGTAGCTAGCTTGCTTAGATAGCAGTAGTGGCTAACAAATCAAGGGAACTATAAAATAAGGAAAGGTCAACACACTGTGTAGCGCATTAATGCACATTCACATTGGTGCCAAGTTTGGGATCTTTCAGTTTGGCCGACATTAAATTAGTTAAATGGTATCAGCCATCCCCTCCTTTATGACCTGCCATTTAAACAGCTTATTTGTCGCGTTGTTAACTAGCTAACATTTTATATATTGGTTGATGTATTTCCTCACATAGCTGATATATTTAGAATCTTAAAATACAGGCTTCAATAGAACTGGCGCCAATGTCTGGCACCAAGCAGAGCATAGATTAGATTCATTAAGATTAAACTGGACTTTTGAAGAAGTCTTTATTCATTGCACACATTGACAATGTTGTCATGCAGCGACACACACATGCAATGGGCGGCACACACAGGAACACACACATGCAATTGTTGGGTCACAATTGACCCATGCCCTTGACCCATCCCGTCATCCTTCCCCCCAAGGGCAGCCGGGAGCAGACATGGGCTGCGGCATGGGGCAGAGCCCGGGGACCAATCCAAGTGCTCCTGTCCGTCTTCGTCAGGGATGCAACAGCGTTAGCGATCTGTTCTGCATGTTTTTCCATTGGGTTTATATTCTGGGGCAGAAACCCTCCAACACTGGTATTCTGACGTCATGACCCTTCCTTCTTTTATAGTTTCCTTGTAACGAATGTGCCGCACACTCGAATGATCCACCGGCCACGATTACCATATTTTGGACATGGAAGCTTCAGTAATAATTGTTACAGCAGCCAGGGCCTTTCTCTCCCCTGTCTATCAGCAGGTCCCTGCTACCTTATGGGTCTCTCCATGTTCCTGCTTCACCCTCAGCCTGCCTACCTGGGCCGGTCTACACACCTGAGAACCATCACATAATCACAGAGCCAGGATAAGATGCCAGCAACCCTGCCACTCCTGGTGTGTTGTTTTCACCTGCCTTGGTAGTAGGACATTCTCTGGACCTGTAGTTAGCCTTTACACAATTTTGTGTTACTCATTGTGTATTCCGTATGCTCAGTACTCTGCATCGAACTTTCCCTTGTTCTCCTGTGTGTAGAATCGCACATCTCCGGCCTGCACCCCCACCTTTGGACCTCACCAGCCTGCACTATCCCAGGACCGCATGGACACACATCACCCGCCTGTATTCTCTCACTCCAACAATTGACTACCTGCTTTCCTTGTCATTCTCTGGGTTTCACATTAAATACCCTAAACCGGCTCATTCTCCTGTGCCTTGTGTTCTGCTCTTGGGTTCTCCCCGACACCCCCCATAACAATAATTATCATGGAATAATCTAAGCTTCATTCTTCTCAGGAGTTTCAATGTGGTGGGTACATGAGGGCTGTGGGGTAGACAGGTTTTCTGAAGGTTCATTATGTTCACATCATTGTCTGAGAAGAAATTATTCTCAAAATTAATGTTGGATTATTATTTCTATAATAATCGCCCAGGATGGGATAAGCTAGGAATTTAACACCACTGTGGATGCAGGCACGCTTTTGGACTGGTGAAAGAAACACACAACCAAAAACAAAGAAAACAAAGCATGATCACCACGGCAGCAAGTGAAGCTTTGAAGAGTCCGGGTCGAGGGGGAGGGTTGAGTACACAATTGTCTTTGCGGGTCGTAGCCAATCATCATCATCCTCACCCAGTTTTGGGGCAGATATTGTTACCTCTACACAGCTGCCATGCCACACAGTCTCTGTCCGCTGGATCCCTGTTCATGTTGTCATGATGCTAAATTGAGGTGTTTTCAGCATTTTTGGGTGCGAGAGAAATGCAACCAAGACCATTCCAGTGTGATAAAATAACCACGTCTATCCTAAAATCCTTTGCTGCTTAAAGATTATATTTTTCCCAAAACAAAGAGGATGGAGAGAGTGTTTTGTTTTGACACAGTAGCATGGAACAGGCTTATGCTGGCTAGTGGGCACACAAAGCTAGGATCATCCGTCAAGCATCCATCTCCCTCTCCTTCTTGCTATCTATGTCTCTCCCTCCCTCCCTCACCTCTCTTTCTCACCCTCTCTCACGTCTTGTTCTCTTCATTCATATCATCTCTCTCTACTAAACATATCTCATCCATCTCTCTCTCTCTCTCTCTCTCTCTCTCTCTCTCTCTCTCTCTCTCTCTCTCTCTCTCTCTCTCTCTCTCTCTCTCTCTCTCTCTCTCTCTCTCTCTCTCTATCTTTCTATCTACTCTCAAACTCTATTTAAACTCTATTTCTATCTCTCGAGGATCATCCAGCATGCAATTTGATTTACTGTTTGAGAGAAACAGTAAATGATATAAGGGATGGATGGAGATAACAAAGGTTTGGAACAAGCTGTTCTTCACTGTACAATGACAAGGGAACACTGATACAATCTCCCGTGCTCTCGGTACAGATACACACAAAGTAAAAGAAAAGCGAATCATTAAATACCAAATCTGTGATCCAAACGTAAACAAATGTTTTTTTTTTAATAAAAAATAAGAATGGAGATACAATTTTATTCTGGAGTTAGTTACAAATGGCATCATTCCCACCTACAAATCAAGCTCGTCTAAGAACTATGATTGTCCTCAGTTCCTGCCGTGCGGACACACAGAACAGGGTAGGCCTACCTCCAACAGTTATTAAAATGAAAAGGTTCCTCAGGTTCGAAAGCGCCTAGAGACTGAGGTCAGGGTCAGTGGAGGTAGAAGGAATCATGCTGAGTTGGTTGCAGTGAGACTCCAGGGTGAATTCTCCTTTTAGAAACTTGTGGGAAATGCACCTGAGTTTGTTGCTGTATGGGGGAGGTGTGTTATGTGTGTATCTAATATAATATAATATAATAGAAATCCTTTATTTATCCCGAGGGAAATTCTGCACTACAGATCGCTCACAGTAAACATTAAACATTTAGGTAGTCAATAAGACAAAATTAAGAATAAGAATATAATAATATGAAAATAATAAAGAATCAAATACGGATATACATTCTGCTATAAATATAAACTATACAGCCAAAAGTATACAGAAATATACAGTAAAAGGTACAGTAATAAGGCACTTATTGGTAAGCTACCTCCTTATACTACATCATTATTGGAATGGAATTTTGGAACCTATGGAACCCGTTTTAATAACTGGCTGTTCCTTAAGGTCCCTTGAGTTTGCTCGGAACAGGGTAAATCTGCATTTTTGTATGATGCCCCTAGCTCATGGAATGAACTCCAAAAGCCCTTAAAACCTTGATCTCCAACTTTTGTCAATCAAGTTGTACATGTTTTAATTGTTTTGTTATCCTTATTTTGCCTCGCCTTGTTGTCTTATTGTTATGATTTCTATTTTAACTTAAATATATATATATATGAGAAAGGTAGCAATATACAAACAGATTATACACCCTGTTTTTCCAGTTCCTACCATTCCCATTATTGTCATGTCTACAGACTTGAACAGTGGAGTGGCTAGATTACATTTGGATGCATCAAACAGCACAGTGCGACCATATGACCTAATTATATAGGGGTCTCATTTCATCGCCTTACTGTGGTCAAGGTCAGACACCTCCCATTACTCAAAAAGCAACGGACATATTATTGATGAATAGGCATGACTCCATCCTCCCTCATCCTTACTTACCCCCCTGTCTTTCTTTCCTACCTATTGTTTCTTTCTTCATCTCTCTTCCAGTATTTCTCCTCCATATCACCCCACAATGCGGTCACTCTCTCTTTCGCTCTCTCTTCATCTCTCGTTCAGTCTTCCAGCTTTTATTCTTCATTTTTCTCTCTCCCTTTCTCTGTCCCTGCTGTGAATCAAGCCATTACTAAAAGCGTATGGGTGCAGGAGGTGTCAGTGTCACCAGATGATCTACAGTATGAGAAGAGGAGACATTGCTCTTTGTAGTGATGAATCTGCATGAGACAAGCGTACACACACGAAACCTGTACAAACATGAATAAGAGATAAGAGAAGAATAGGAGGAAGATTGCTGTCTGTGTGACCCATGCTGTGTTTATCTGCTTGAGGAAGGAGGACCCTGCTGTGTGCTATATCTCCTGAACGTATGAGAACCCGCCTGTGCATCGACCCCTGCTTGTCTGACGTCTCTTCTACCATCCCCCGCCAGTACGAGAACCGTTCTCTGTGGACCGTACCCCGCTAACGGACCAAGACAATGCATAAAGTGCAGTCATAAGAATAGGTATAAAATAAGTACAATAAGTACAGTGTTCCTTGAAAGCATGTGAACCCCCCCGGAACAGCCAGTCTCCCAAACACCCCACGCATCAATCCCCACCACATCCCCATCCAAGACACACCCCCTGATAAAGCACATCATGACCGAAGGAAACCCTGACCATTCACCAAATACAATGACCAGACATGAAACATCCCCGTGCGCACAAGCAGGTGGAACCCCCGGGATCCAGTAGGTGCCGGCATCCACGGCCCCAACCAAGTCCCCCCAGACCTCCCTCACGGCCCCAACCAAGTCCCCCCAGACCTCCCTTAGAGACGAAAACCAGTCTCCTGCACGCGCCCCGACAGACCCCGGCCAGTCCCCACCACTGAACCACTGAAAGCTCGAGCAGTGAACTCCAAGCCCACGTGATTGAACTCAAACTGCAAAGAAACAAACTAAGAAATGACGTAAAATCCATGATCAAAACTGCAAAAAAGAATTTCATCAATGATAAAACTGAGGAACTAGGCTGCAGTAAAAAACTTAAAACCAGATTTTCAAACATAAACATAAAGACAGATAACACGCTCATCACAGACAAGCTGGATGTGGCCAATTACTTAAAAAATAAAATCACAAACATACCCACAACACTGGTAAATAAACTACCCTCCCACTCAGGGCATTTTGGGGTAGAACACATCCTAGCCTACTACAATAACCTAGGGGTCCGCAAAGACGATTTCAAACTAGAAATGGTAACAACAGCTGAGGTACACAAAAAACTGAGCAACCTCCAACCTAACAAGGCCACTGGCCATGACAATATCCCCTCCAAGACTCAGCAGCCGCCATCACCCCAGTCATCACAAACATAATAAACCTCTCCATAAAACAGGGACACGTACCCAAAGACTTCAAAATTGTGAGAGTAACCCCTGTGCACAAAAAGGGCAGCAAATGGGACCCAGGCAACTACCGCCCTGTTTATATTCTTACATCCATCTCGAAAGTCATTGACAGGTTGAGTACCTTGCAGAAGAAAATCTAATCTACGAATTCCAATCTGGCTTCAGAACATCCCACTCCACTGATACATGCCTTCTCTATTTGAACGACAACATCAAACAAGAGGTGGACGGACGCGGGCAAATACTGCGGCATGGTCATGCTGGACCTACAAAAGGCCTTCAACACTATCAATCACTCCATTCTGATTGACAAGCTAAAAGCAATTGGTTTTGATAGTCTATCAGTGAGCTGGATGCAATCCTACCTGGATGGGAGAGAACAGATGGTGGAGGTAAACGGTACTCTATCCCCCCCCCCCCCTCCCAGTGAGCTGTGGTGTTCCACAAGGAAGCATACTAAGACCATTACCTAATTTATGCAAATGACATGTCGTCAGCTTGTGACTGCAACTTGTTCCTGTTCGCGGACGACTCAGCCCTGCTGGTCTCTGATAGGAACAAGTTACAGGTTGAAAAAACCCTCAGCTCTGAACTCGGCAGAATCTGCACCTGGCTCGCTGATAACAAACTATCATTACACCTGGGTAAAACAGAGTCCATTCTCTTCTGTTAAAAAAACAAACTCAGGAAGACCGACGGCTTCTCAGTTACAGTGGGAGACAATATTGGGTAACACTTTATAATAACACTCAATTATAAGACCTTTATAGGGTATTTGTAGATAATGAACTAATCATGAACAAATAATTTATATACATTCAAAATTACTATTAAATCATTTATAACTATATTTGTATAACATTTACAAATTAGTTCTACATTATTTATAACTCATTATCAACATTGTTTGTACTTGATTTGTTCATCATTAAATAATGTTGTTTAATGTATAGTAACACATTTGTAGATGCTTTGAAAAATGGATATGAAAAAACTACTATACTGTACCTCCATTTATTTGTTCATGTTCAACAAATGATTTGTTAAGACATTCATAAAACATTCATAAAACAAAAACATAATTCAAGTGTAACGTTAGTGACCACATCAAGTACAGTGTACGTCTACACAACATATAAGAGTTGTAGGTCAGAAATGATGGAATAGATTTACCAACTAAAAATGTGTTTAGCCTGCTCATACCTTAAAGGAAAACTCCAACATTTTGGGAAATTTGCTTATTTAACATCTTCCCTGGAGTTAGACAAGAAGATACATCACTTTTTTGTCTCTGTGCGTGCATTTAGCTTTGGGAACAGTCGCTCCGTTAGCGTAGCTTAGCTTCATCACTGGAAGTGAGGGAGGACAGTAGCCTGACGTTCCCTACAGGTTTGTTGATATTCTCATTCCTTCAAAGGATCCGAACCGATTGAAGTTTATGGATACCATGACTTAAAATCCTCTTACCTTGACGATTAAAAGCCTCCCCAATTTAGAAAACAGTAATCCAATGGCTGGTATTGATAATATAATACTAACTGCTGCACGCTCGGAGCTAACCGGAGCTAACACAGAACAGGATGGTAAAGCAAATATAATGACTTCCTTTCTGGGGTTTTCAAAATAAAAGTCTGATGTTTATAGCAGCGGAAAATGTTTATTTTGTACATTATCTAATGTTAACACGAACCTAAACTAACTTTAGGTTAGTTGTAACGTTAGTTTAGGTTCGTGTTAACGTTAGATATCTCTTTTTAGCCTCTTTTTGTATCACACACAGTACTGTATATTTTGTAGATTTGGTATGTCATAAATGTCTAGATGTAACAGTACTGTCTATCTGTATGTCACGGGGAGGAAACTAACTTTTTGGCTTACTGGTGAGTATATGATTTTTTTTACCAGCCAAACAGATTTTTTACCAGCCATAAATAAATCGCTAATTGTGATAATTACTTCTTTGTTTGTCTTTGTCTAAATTGATTTTCAATCATAGTAATAATCACACCATGTCTCTACTCTTTAAAATATTTATTACCATAAAACATTAATAAGTGTCTCGACTCTTCACAATATTAGCATAAAACATATATTAATCACACCGTCTCTACTCTTCAAAATATTTGGATATCACATATTAACATGAAAGAGGGAACTATTCTGGACTGGGTTGGGCTGAACTGGGCAGTGAAAGATGCTGGGCTGGACTGGGTTGGGCAGGGAAAGTTGGGCTGGTCTAGGTTGGACTGGGTTGGGCTGGACTGGGCTGGGCGGTGAAATAAGCAAGCATTTCAATGTAATGTAATAGCTAAATAAAACTTGAACTTGACTTGTTACATTTGCACTCTGGTTGGATGCCAAACTTATTTTGGTTGTACTGTACTTGTGCTGTATGATGACAATACATTAGAATCGAATCTCATGACAACGCTAGGGGTTCAGAAGGTGTATTCTGAATGACAAGTATGACAACATCACCATTGTGAGGGGCATATGGGCGAGTGGTGATATGGGGGGAAACCCGGTAATAATTCGGTAATAATAAAATGTCACTCGGCTGCATTTAAGCAAAGCCGCTCAGTATAGTCGTCCACTATGTTGAACGCGCGTTATGGTAGCTTGTTACATGCTAGGTAGCTAGCCGGCTAATGCTGGTTGACTTGAGTGAGCCTCACGCCCACTTGTCATTCTCATCCGACTCGAAGGAGACACGTCGTGTGCTGTTGTTCGCCCCCATGTCAGACAGACCGCACTTATATCCGAAAGCGACGACTCTACATGCAATTATTTTCATCCACTGATGTGTTTTTAGGCGTGTTTGAGATTGATTTCGGCTAGCCTCGAAAGTAGACGAGAGTAGACGAGTGCAGCCGGGGGAGGAGTCAGAACGTCGGACACTTCAGATTTGACGAGAGCCTCTCGCCTAGTCTCTCATGGCAGATACGTGTTCACGTTACCACACACACAGCTCATTATAATGCGAGGGCCGTGTGCAAAATTAGATTAGATTCAAATGTATTGTCATCACACAGCACACTAGACTGTAATATACCATATTTATATACCATCTTGTTGCGCGCTCCTGCCAACCGCAGCGTGCGCACACGCACACACAACACACTGCTGAATAATTCTGTTTTGCATCAATATATTATATATACTGTATATTGAGGCAAAACAGAATTATATATACAGTATATATAGAGGCAAAACTGAATTATTCAGCAGTGTATGTGTGTGTACAGTATCAGCTGCTGCATCGTTAAGTTTCAAGTTCAAGTTTCTTTAATAGTTGTCATACAGAAGTACAGAATACTTTCATACAAAATGCTTCTTACTGTTACGCTCCAGAGACTGTGCTAGACAAGATAGTATCAAATAACATAGTATAGCATGTAATTTAGAAGAAGAAAATGAGGTCACAGTGTTCGGTATAGACATATGTACAATGTTCTGAGTTACCATATAATAATATACAATACTATGCAGTGTACTAATGTACAGTACTATATAGTGCAAAGCAGAAATGGGATGAGGTACAATTTAGGTACAATTTACAGTAAGGTGTACGAGTTGTAGTGCAATCCTTCATCAATAAATATAAAGTGTGGGGAGTGGGTGCTACAGTGTGTTTGTTTAAAGTGGGTGTGTGCTATAAAGTGTGTGGAGTGGGTGCTACAGTGTGTTTGTTTAAAGTGAGTGTGTGCGTGTGGATGTGTGTGCTATGTGCGTTTGGTGGTTGTTGTTGTGTAGTGTTCATTGTTCGTTTAGCAGCCTGATGGCCTGGGGATAGAAGCTTCTTCTGAGTCTTTCTGTGCTCGCCTTGAGACTCCGGTATCGCTTGCCTGACCGCAGCAGTTCAAAGAGGCAGTTGTTCGGGTGACTGGAGTCTTTAATGATTCTCTTAGCCTTGCCCTTGCAACGCTTGTTGTAAATGTTCTGGAGGGTGGGGAGCCCCCCTCCAATTGTGCGTTCGGCTGAACGTGTCACTCTTTGTAGTCTGCTTCGGTCTTGTGCAGTGCTATTCCCAAACCAGGAGGTGATGTTGCCGGTCAAGATGCTCTCTATTGTACATGAGTAGAAGTTCTTAAGGATCTTCTGACTGACTTGGAACTTCCTTAGGCGCCTGAGGAAGTAGAGGCGTTGTCGTGCCTTCTTCACAACACTGTCAATGTGTGTGGTCCATGTCAAGTCCTCGGATATGTAGGCTCCGAGGTACTTAAAGCTGTTGACTCTCTCAACCGGTGCCCCGTCGATGCTGAGGGGGCTGTAGTCCTTGACCCCCGACCTCCTGAAGTCCACAATCATCTCCTTTGTTTTGCTGACGTTCAGGGAGAGGCTGTTTTCCTGGCACCATCCCGCCAGGACCTTGACCTCTTCCAGGTAGGCCCTCTCGTCGTTGGCAGAGATCAGGCCCACCACCACTGTGTCGTCAGCAAATTTGATGATTGTATTGCTACTCCGCTGAGCCACACAGTCGTGTGTGTACACTGCCATAGCGAGCCCCCCACGCAAGGAATCCCCAGAACGCCAGCCAATCGAGGGAGCCCAACGATGAAAAGCAATCAAAATCCATCAAAGCACATGCAAGAGACCAGCACCCAACTCCAGGAGAGGTCCGGGAAAGGCCCAGCCGTGGCCATAGGCCCCAGCAGCCGCCAGATCCCAGGGGCCCACACACCTACGCACACAAGGACACCCCACGCTCAATCACCGTATCTGTACCACCAATGCATCACAGTCAACCAATATGGCAGTGAAGTGAATACAGTAAATTGGCCATGCTTGTCATTTACACCTACAAGTGCTGTACAACAAGTCAGCAGCAAGGGTACAACTCAGCTAAGTAAGTTGAACTTGGGTGCTACAGTCTTGAGTGCATAGTAGTATCTATACAGATTTGCATAGTATGTAGTAATATAGGCAAGGTAGATTACTTAGTAGCAAAGTGCATGATAGTAAAAGGTTAGTATTTATTTATTTTTAAGTGGACGGGTTTTGGCAGTCGTTCCACCACAGGACAGAGAATAGCCTGCTTCTCTTTGATGGCCCCCCGGGAGCTCGAATGTTAGTGGGTCTGAGGCGGCCAGAAGATGTAGAGCGTAAGGGTCTTGAGAGTGTAGTTGGAGACCATTGACTGGAGGTAGGAGGGAGCCATTCCCCTCACTGCACGGTATGCCAGGTCAAGGACCTTGACGCGGATTTGTGCAATGGGAAGTCAGTGCAGCTCTCTAAGAAGTGGCGTAACATGGGCTGACTGGAGATCAGGCGGGCCGCTGCCTCCTGTATGAGTTGAAGGCTTGGTGGCGGTAGTCGGTAGACCAGCTAGCAGTACATTGCAGTAGTTGAGGCGAGACATAACTGAGTGGCTTCTTTTGTTAGGAAGGGGCGGAAGAATCTGCAGGTTCTGGAGGTAATTTAATAATAATTACTTGTTGTTTGCCTGCCAAGATGTATATGATAATGTAATTGAATAATATCAATAAGATACATTTTATAAATATATAAATTACACAACAATGGGTAAGATAATCAATTGAATATTTTTATCAATTATTGTCAATGTCAATTAATGTAACAAACCATGTTGAATTTATTTTTATTTTTAAAGCTATCAACAATAAGATTGCCAGCAGAAATGTCATACACAAAGAAAGATCAATATAGTAATGCTTAGGACATAATCTTTATTTTATATTTCATAATCTTTATATCATAGCAACATTAATTAAATACTATCATTCCAAAACCACATTATTATAATAATATGTATTATTATAATAATAATATTATTATTATTATTATTATTATTATTATTATTATTATTATTATTATTATTATTATTATTATTATTATTATTATTATTATTATTATTATTATTATTATTATTATTATTATTATTATTATTATTATTATTATTATTATTATTATTATTATTATTATTATTATTATTATTATTATTATTATTATTATTATTATTATTATTATTATTATTATTATTATTATTATTATTATTATTATTATTATTATTATTATTATTATTATTATTATTATTATTATTATTATTATTATTATTATTATTATTATTATTATTATTATTATTATTATTATTATTATTATTATTATTATTATTATTATTATTATTAATAATAATAATAATAATAATACTATTTAAAAAGTCATACCACGACTGAGATATGAACAGCAACACCTGGGGGGCTCTGTGTAGTAATGTATGTAACTTATGCAACATTAGCTGAGGTAGCAACAGTAATCAGTGGTTCGTTGCACCCTGTGCACTTTCGATTCTCTATGTACACAGCTGCGCCTCATGTTTGAGCGCAAGAAAAAGGCGTCCAATGTGATCACAGCCTATGGCGCCCAGTAACAACTATGAAGACATATTCAGTTCTGCAGTGTTTATACTGCTCAGCCATTTGGCCTGTTCGACCAGCCGACTGTGCTTTAAAGACATTTGTTAACTTTACTGTCCTGCAAAATGGGCATGCTGTCCTGTATTTGGTCACCCTACTAGGTAAAAAGAGAGCAGCAAACCATTGCATTGCAAGTAAAACAGCCTGTTGAGAATACATTAAAGGGGGCATGCACTACTATTCCTAGCACTATTTGGGCAACTTTACACAATTCATGTGAGTCTATTGAACACATCTGTCAGCATTTATTCAAAATAATTCATTGTTTTATATTTCTAATCAAGTACTCAAAAGCCAACATTTTCTCACTTTGGATTTCAGGTGTTGGCCTGGCTCCGCCCATACGCACTGTGTAAATGAGTATGTGCTACTGCTGCTTCCCTGTGCGAGGTCCAGTGCAGGTTGTGTGTAAATGAGTATGTGCTACTGCTGCTTCCCCGTGTGAGGTTCAGCCCAGGTTGTTTTTAAATGAGTATGTGCTACTGCTGCTTCCTCCCGCACGGTTTGTTTCCCCGACAGAAGCTCCTCTCTCTCTCTCTCCCTCTCTCTCTCTCCCTCTCACTCGCTCGTTGTCTGCCTCGCTCTGTTTGAGGAAGTGTCGGGTTACACTATCTGCCTCGCTCTGTTCGCTCTGCTGTCGCTGTCAACCATAGAGGGGGCGTTAGTTATGCAAATCAGTGCTATATTAACGTCAGCAAAACCGTCAAATCAGAACAGCTTAGTTGAGTGAGGGAGGATCTCGTGAACTCGAGACTAGACTGATGAGTCAATATGTTAATTAGAGACACAGACCCATTGATACTAACCCGTATTACTATAAAACCATGATAAACACAGAAAAAAGCCATTTATAATGCATGTCCCCTTTAATATAATCTCTTTGCAAGTGCTTGAGGGCAAATCCCTCTATTTAGAAAAGTGGAAACAAACGACAACAAACTAAACATTAACCTCTTAACAGTCCTTCACATTTAGCATAAAACGCCTGTCGGTTTCATACCCAAAGTAATTTGGCAGTTATTTTTTAACCATTTATAGCACATGCATGAGTCTGGCCTCTTTTGAAAGGAAACATTCTGAATTTTATTCCACAAGAAAGAAGTAGCACTCTGAGTGCTACTGTAATAGAGTTACAGGGGTTTGAACACACTGAAATAATTTCTTTTTTTACTTACGTCTGAATTATTTAGCAAACAGATGCCTGCAAAAGAGTTCCAGCTGAGGGGTATGATCTGGAAAACGTAATGGGTCCATAGTCTGAAGTCTTATCTAGTTTATTTATCTATTTATCTATTTACTGTGTCCTGTGTCCTACCTGTTTTTATTACATTCATTGTTTTACTGTGTTTTTTTATTTTATATCTTGCATCGTAATATTTTTGTCTTTTATCAACCTGTGAAGCACTTTGGTGCCAGCTGCCGCTGCCTAGACATGTGCTATAGTATATAAATAAAATTGACTTGACGTGACTTGACTAGTACAAGTCCAAAGTTGATAACAATACCACAGAAAGTTTGTGTTTTATAATGTTTTGTAATGGTATGTATCGGTATGTTTATCCAAAATGGCCATTGGCACCAATGCACAAAGTGCAGACATATAAAATCGCATTTTTTTTACAGTGCAATAAAATAGTTCTGGATTACTGTTTAACAGTTTAAAGTAGTCTTTACCTTCACTGTTTGGTATCCACATAGTTTAAAACCTGACAGTCTTCCCTCCTGTTTGATACACACTTTGACCCTTCGAACCTCCCACTCAGGGCAAACTGCCCCCTCAGGGCACAGTTCCCTCTCTCTCTTTTAGGCCTGGGTCCCGTGACAGTCTTTCTTCTTGCTTGATACCCACACAGTTTAATACCTGACAGTTTAGAACCTGTAATAAAAAGTTATATAGAATGGACAGAGTTTGATACCCACTTCGACCCTTCGAACCTCCCTCTCAGTGCGCAGTTCTAGGCCTGGGTCCCCAACACAGTTTTAAAAACCTGACACCCTTTCTTCCTGCTTGATACTCAGTTTGATACCTGCCAGTTTAGTTTAGTGATGTGGGGACTGACATGGGGACAGAAGAGGGTCGACAAGGGTCAACTGACGTGACACTGTACAGGACAAGCAGCGATGAGAGCAACAATTCAACTTTACTTTACTTTATTTGTTTATTTGGATGGGACAATGCAAAATGAATGAACCCAGTGGAGTGTAAAAATGGCCAGATTTAGCACAAGGATAATTTCCATTTGTTGTCCCCAAACATAAAAACAGGACATATAAAACAGTAAGACATTTTCAAATACAGCACCAATACACAAAAATACTAGTGGCTAGAGATTATGTCACATGACTGGTTGGTCTTCAGCCATTTTTTTAGTTGCCCTCTAAAAGAAGCAAGGGTGGGGCTTTCCCTTAGGGAGACCGTTCCACGTTTGTCTGCCTTTTATAGACAAGACGTTTTGGCCAAACGTGGTCAGTCTACGTTGGACCATGCAGTCACCTCTGGTGTCTGACCTGGTGCCAAGTCCAATGGTTCATCCCAAGGGACAGTCAGCTTTGTTTTGTAAGAGCTGTGAACCAAAAGCTGAATTAAACAGGGTTTTTTCCACCTTTGATCTTCTCACAGATGAGATGAGTAGCGTTGCGTTGAGCCGAGTCAGGAGTTGCATCACTGCTTTTCATGTAAAAGGAGAGCAGATGGGGTGCTTACCTGCATAGCAGACAAAGTGATATGTCCCCTCACAGGGAAGGTCACTCCATGGAAGTGTGTATAGCACTTAAAAAGAAATGTGTTGAAGAACATGTTGGTTATTTAAGTGTATGCATACATTCACACACACACACACACACACACACACACACACACACACACACACACACACACACACACACACACACACACACACACACACACACACACACACACACACACACACACACACACACACACACACACACACACACACACACACACACACACACACACACACACACACACACACACACACACACACACACACACACACACACACACACACACACACACACACACACACACACAAACATACATTAGATGAAGGTTAAACACACAACACTAAGGGATAGTGCAATTATCTTTTATACCCCCCTGTTTATGTTTATGTTATGTCTATTATGCCTTACTCTTGTTTTTATATTTAATACTGTGTTTAGGACTGTGTTTTTATGATCTAGGACTGTGTGACGGCTAGCACCTAGGGCTGCATTTTACATTTCGTTGTAACACTGTAACAATGACAATAAAGATCATTCTATTCTATTCTATAAATATCACACATTATACTACTTTTCAACAAGTTAATATAGGTCTGAACATACCACTCAGATGCCTCTCTACCCCTCTGTTTCAGTCCTGACTCCTGTTCTCGACAAGCTGTTTCTGTGTCTGTAGCTTTAAATGGTGTAGAACGGTCGTCTGGTAATTGGAAGGTTCCTGGTTAGATTCCCGCTCCTTGTAGGCAGTGTGTCAAAGTGTCCTTGAGCAAGATACTTAACCCCTAATTGCTCCCGATGAGCAGGTTGGCTCCTTGCATTGTCGCCTCCACTGTCAGTATGTGAATGTGTGAGTGAATTGGTGAATGTGAGGAACAAAATTGTAAAGCGCTTTGGATAAAATCGCTATATAAATGCACCATTCACCATTCACCATTTACCGAACGCAAATGATCTGCAGCTTCCCAACTACTAGTAGTAGTAGTAGTAGTAGTAGTAGTAGTAGTAGTAGTAGTAGTAGTAGTAGTAGTAGTAGTAGTAGTAGTAGTAGTAGTAGTAGTAGTAGTAGTAGTTTATTCAGTCATCATCTCACACAATACAATATACACCATCATTTAACAATATTTGATTTTACAGTGACTGAAAAGGTACAGACTGAAGCATAATGCTTATATATGCCTGTCCTATATTCTTAACAAAAATGAAGACTCCAAAACAGTATTCTAAAAGAAAATAGCAAAAGAAAACAGTATTATTCACCCTTGTAGTTTTCAAAAATAGCTTTACAAACCATTTTCATAAAAACCAAAAGCGAATGACTCATTCTTAACTGTATATTAGCATTGTTCCACAAGTTAACCCCAATAATAGAAATACACCTCCTTTTAATCCCTTTTTTAGCTTTTTGAACAGTAAATTTACAAATATCTCTCAAATCATATTTTCTTTCATGTATTGAAAAAAAACGTTGCACCCCGTCTGGGAGTAATTTTGCTTTAGCACTGTACATTATTTGCATAGTTTTATAATAAACCAAATCATTACATTTCATAATATGAGACTTTATAAACAATGGATTTGTGTATAGTAACCAGCCTTGAAAAGGTTCCGAATGGTCCTCTGGTGTAGGTACCTATGATCTGAATTCCGTGAGCCAGACGCGTTGGAGTCCATCCTCCAACAGTTCTGTTGTAGGTACCGGATATGTTAGGCCTGGCAGACTTCAGTTGAGTTGCATAACAAATGTCAGACGTTTATCCTGTTGTACCCAAGACCACTGCCTGTACGCAGGCCGCGTGATCTGAACTAATCTCAAACTAAGTGAATGAATAAACTAATTAACAAATATAAGGATGAATAAATATATTAATGAATAAACAAATAAATGGGAATTTCTAAAATACAAACGTGTTTGTTGTGTGTGTGTGTGTCCATAACCGTGATGCATTTCTTATCTGATATACAGTAGCTCAAACTTAGATAGGCTTAATAGGTTGACAGTCAGCCAATGACACACTGACCTCATTTTGATTATCAATTCAAGTCAAGTGTTCCTTTATTAATCCCCTTAATGCAGGCATCATAACATGCGAGGGAGGGGAGGTATAGGTAGCAAAAAAGATAATAATAGAAATAATAATAATAGAAGTATGTCATATTGTGTTGAGGTCTGGGAGAATGTTTATAAAACAAATAGATCCTATTATTAAAAACAGAAAAGAGCTATTAGAATAATAAACAAAGCTAGTTACCTTGAATCGACAAATCCATTATTCATAAAGTCCTCCACATTCAAATTTGTAGATATGGTGTACATAAAAACCTTGGAGATCATTTTTCGTCGTGCTAAGAGTAAGAACCTATTTGTATTCAATGTCTCTTTCAACCAAGATAAGGAAAGTATAATTTAAGAGGGTTGTGTATTCTTAAAACATGTAAGAAATAATGTAAAAGCTAGATGTGTTTCAATATTGGGAGTTAAATTGTGGAATAGCCTTAGTGACGGGTCAAAGTTGTGTACTTCTCAGGGGAGATTTAAAAAGGTCCGGCCTAAAGGATAAAATAATTCAGGAGTACAGTTTTGAGTAAAACATCAAACATTTAATTTTTTTTCATAAAAAATATATATAAATAAAAGGAATGTATATTTTGCAGCATATTTTAATCATCATCATCATCATCATCATCATCATCATCATCAAGTACAATAGAATATTAATAATACAGCTGTTGTCCTGTAGCGTACCCTTCAGTCTGTCCTTGTACAGTAGCTGTCCTTGGCTGCTTTTGGCTTCTTTTTTGAGCTCCTTTTGGACAGCCTTACCCCCCTCTGTGTCCTCTGTCCTGAAGGCCTTTTTTCTGTTCAATATGTTTTTAATGTCCTTATTAATCCAGGGTTTATTGTTGGGGAAGCAGCGTACCTTTTTGGTGGGTACAATGCTGTCCTCGCAGAACATGATAGAATCCATAATACAGTGGGAGAGTCCATCAATACCGTCTCCATGTATCCTCTCAGGTTCCAGTCCGCTGTACTGAAGCCCTCCCTCTGCTCCTCCTCAACGCAGACCACTGTGGGACATACCTGGCGACGGCTGGCTATCTTTAGATAACAAGCTTGTATGTTGGTGCAAGTATGATTAGATTGTGGACCGATTGTAGACTCTCGTGGTAGAGAATATGGTTTCAGAGCCAACAGTTCTCAGGTCTCAGAGCCAACAGTTCAATGTCCGGGGATTTCAAACCTTTATTTAAACCTGAAAGGCGAGTGTACATGTAACGGATGGTACCGCGAAGCGCAGTCACGAAGGGCTGGGGTGAGTAGCGGTGCTATGGGTTAAACTCACTCTCATCCTCAAAAGACAGATAGACACGTTGCAAAGTGGTGAATTGACCTCTTCGTATAGCGGTCTGTGCTGTTGCCCGCGGTGTGGGAGACCAGGGTTCGAAACTCCCTCGGGGCATCGAAGTTTAAGGTGACTATGTCACAACCGTTACATACATACAGAAATACGTTTAACAAAGGATACACATGGAGCTGTGCATTTCTGGGCTGGTGCGCTCAGCGGGGATTGGATTAGGGAAGGGAAGGAAAAGGGGAAGAGCGCTTGCCTCTAACCATTAGAGGAGCCTCTGAAAAAGGAACGAGACTCCGTTAGGCCTATGACCAACCTTCCCGAGGGGCATAAGATCATATTGGCCTGTGATAGACTCCACTCGGTGGAGTGGCCTCAGTGGGGGAGCCTGCCGGTAGGGCTAGATGTAATTTATGGGATAGAGACCCCATTCCGGGGTGCGCCTGGGTAGCGCAGCGGACTAAGCGCTCGCCTACCAGCGCAGAGACACTGGGTTCGAATCCAGCTGTCAGCGGTACCTCCGGCTTGGTCAGTCGTCCCTACTATCACAATTGGCAGTGTTAGCGGGTGGGAAGCCGGTGGGGTGTGTATCCTGGTTGTTGTAAACAGCGACTCCTACTGGTCGGTCGGGCGCCTGTTCAGCAGGGAAGGGATCTGGGGGAGGTAGTGTGATCCTCCCACGCGTTACTCTACCCCAGTGAGAGTCCTCGCTGTCAGGTGAAAAGAAGCGTCTGGCTGACTACACATGTATCGGAGGAGACATGTGATAGTCTTCAACACTCCCTAGGCCGGCAAGTGGGGGGGAAATGCGCACAACGACCTGGAAGGGAATTGGCATAACGACTACATTGGGATGGGAGAAAAATACGGAAAAAAGGGCGAGAAAAAATAGATAAAAAAAAAACAGACCCCATTCCGGGGGGAAGTGAAAACCCAGATATGCCGAGGCTTGGGGGTCCCCTAAAATGGTGATCGAGCTGAGCTCCTTTCGACGTGAAGGTTGGGAAGCCGTCTAAATTGGGTGACAATAAAGCATAATTAGAAGTGTAGATGCCGAGGCCAGGATATTCAGGATAACGTATAAGCATTGCACTGACAATATACTGTACTGTACTTACCTATAATTATATTTGGGATACAACCTGTGAAAATGGGTAAAGGTGCATAATTGGGGGCGACAGTGGTTCAGGAGGTAGAGCGGTCGTCTGTTAGTCGGAAGGTTTCCGGTTAGATTCCCGCTCCTCTAGGGGCAGCGTGTTGAAGTGTCCTTGAGAAAGACACTTAACCCCTTAAGTGCTCCCGATGAGCAGGTCGGCAGCTTGCATGGTTGCCTCTGCCATCGGTGTGTGAGTGAATGGGTAAAATGTGAGGAACACAATTGAAAAGCGATTTGGATAAAAGCACTATAGAAATGCACCATTTACCATACCATTTAATACATGATGATGAATAATCGGTATGTGAATGGACTGCATTTAGAATAGAATAGAATAGATCTTTATTTGTCATTGTTGGTACAACGAAAGTTTGTTAGGAACATCACCACTGGCATACAAACATAAGATATAGCATGTGCAAAATAATAATGTCAATAATAATAGTAATATAATAATAAAGTATCAATGTCCCAATGTCCTCAATAATAATAACATACCATCATTGTCCCAAGTGCATTTAGTGCTAGTGCAAATAAATAAATATAGATATAAATATTTCAGTGTTAGTCCAGTGAGTTAATGGAAGGAGGGGGGGCGTTGACTTGCAATGGATGAAATAGTGTATAGTGCAGCAATGCAAGTCCGGTTCACAGTTATTGTTGTAATGTGGAAGTGGGAGTTATGTCACCGGGGGTTGGGTACGCGGGGTAAAGACTGTGGAGATATCTGGGAGGCTAGCTCCAGTGATCCTCCTTGCAGCCTTGACCACTCTGTGGAGGGCCTCCTTCTCTGCCCTGGTGCAGCTAGAAAACCACACCAGTAGTCCGTACGTGAGTACACTCTCTACTGCGCAGTGGTAGAAGTTGGCCATCAGTCCCTGTGGGAGTTTAGCCCATTTAAGCTTCCTCAGATAGAAAAGGCACTGCTGTGCTTTGCCCACAGCAGAGGCAATGCTGACCCCCCAGGACAGGTCATCAGACATTGTCACGCCCAGAAACTTAAATTTTGAAACCCTCTCCACCTCCTCATTCCCAATGAGGAGTGGAGAGTGGCTGAGGTCACCAGTCCTGTGGAAATCGATGATCATCGCCTTGGTCTTCGTGGGGTTGAGAGCAAGCTTATGACCATCGCACCACTCCACTAGTTGCTCAACCTCCCTCCTGTATTTATATAGCGCTTTTATCCAAAACGCTTTACAATTTGTTCCTCACCTTCCGATTACCAGACGACCGCTCTATCTCCTGAGCCACTGTTAGTGTTGCCCCCATGTAAACAAAAACATTTGACACACATGCCTTGTATTTCCTCAAATAGATTGAGACACTGAGGAAGGGAAAGAGAGGGGATTCTAAAGGGGATATCATGGGAAAATTGGGCTGAACCAATGAAATATATATTTGTATATAATACTTAAATTACTGTATATTAACCTTAAAGGTACATGCCAACATTATAGGAAGTGTGCTTACTATATCTTCTCCAGAATGAGACAAGAAGATAGCTTCGCGCAAATTAACCGAAGCTACAGTAGCAGACAAAAACACCCAAAACACCTGTCCCATAATCCATATCCACTTCCATTCATTTGTGCTAAACCGGGCTATATCTTTCAGCTGGATAGCTTTTCTACTGAATGCACAGAGAGGAAATTGGAAATCTATCTTCTTGTCTGACTCTGGAGAAGACATTTCCCATAATGTTGGCGTGTTGAAAGGTTTGAAACAACACATACACACATACAGGGCCGCCTCAGGGGGTGTGCGAGCAGTGCGGTCGCACAGGGCCTCGTGGGAAGGGGGGCCTCGCACAAAAAAAATTAAAATAAATAAAAAAAATATATTTTGTATTTGTTATTTTTTTTATTTTTTTTTTATTTTTTTTATTTTTTTTTGCGAGGCCCCCCTTCCCACGAGGCCCTTTTTCATCACAGACCTAAAATCTAGTTTTGCTTATATGCTTATATATTTCACATTAGACACGTTTGTAGAATGTGTGTGACTTGTTCCTGGCTCTGCGGCTCTGCAGCAGACATACTCACTATTGGAGCTCTGGGGCTCTGCAGCAGACATACTATTGGTTTCTACGAAGGGAGGGGTTACATCATGTGTACGCCGGCGTGCGTCAGCTGCGTTTGACTATTTCGCGCGTGCAGCTTTGGAGGTTATGCTTAGTTATGCCAGCCAAGAGGAAGAGGACGGTCATTCGGCAGATGGACTGAAGATGAAAGTTGTTGAATGTTAGACAGTTCAGTCAGGCTAGCCATGTCGGCTTATCTAAAGGCAGGGACAGCTAGTTAGCTTTAGCTATGTTATAATATCGAGTGCTAACGTGTGGTTCAGTCGGGATAGCCATGATGATGTCAGCTAGTAGCTAGCTTAGCTAAAGGCTAACTAGCGTTAGCTAACCTAGAGAGAGCGCGTGTAGCATTGTTATGCCAAGATGAAGAGGATGGTCATTCGGCAGATGAACTTCGTCAACTCCACGCGGTTGTCTCCATCCTCTTGGACATTTGGTGAGTTTTTAATGCACTCTATTCTATTCCCGCCGTGGATATATAAGATAAGATAAGATATTCCTTTATTAATCCCCTTGGGGAAATTCGTGACACACACATACAGCTCAACGTCTCATTAATAATAACAACAACACAATCATTACATTTTTACAGTAACAATGGCACAGCATAAATTCAACAGACATGTACATTTGTTGACACATGTCATCTTACAGGAGGCCTGAGACACCGTATGCGCGATAGTCGGCAGCATTCAAACACCGAGTAGTAAACAAGATGGATCGCGCCTGGTGACGGGAGGGAGGGCGGAAAGAAGGGAGGGGGGGGACATGGGAGACTGGGACAGGAATTTGGTAATGAAGCAGCCTAAGGGCCCCCACCGACGCGCATCAGAGGCAGGCCGTCCAATAGGCATAGGCGCCAGTTACTCACGAAGACAGGGGTGGATGGGGGGGGGGGGGGTGGGGAGGGGGAGGGGGGTTGGGGGGCCTCATCAATCTTATCGCTTCCAGACAGTACAGCTCGTCTCCTTCTCTCCCAGAATCACCTCGCCGGAGTCGCTCCTCCACGTTGACCCTGTCCTTGGTCTGTTTCCACAGCAGAAAGGGATAAGGGGGTGGGGGAGGGGGGGGGGGGGGTGATACTTCATGCAGCTCGAGGCAGATAATGCCGCATATGGTCAGAATTAGGTCAATTTAGTCTAATCATCGTCACCATCATCGTATCCCCTATTAGCACGGTACGGTGGCATCTTAATGTTCACATCCCTAATTTCCGACGTGATGTCCATATCTCTCTCTCTCTCTCGGGAGCCAAACGGGCCAGCTAGCTGTTGTAGCTAATGTTATATTGAGCCAAAGCGGGCTGGATAACTAACGTTATATTGAGCCAAACGGGCCGGCTAGCTGTTGTAGTAGCTAACGGTGTGTGGCCTGGTGTCAGTACCTGGCTACTCTATTTGCAGTTAGCCTATTTAGCTGATGTCGGCCATTGGCTCCTTGCTACTTTGTTTTCTCTGGTATATACCCTCTTCTCTTTGGATTTAAGTGTTGATCTTTGTCCTTTTGGATCTATGAATATTCATGTTGCCTTTGTGAAGTTATCTTTTCCTTCTGTTTTGTTCTTCCATTAAAAGTTGAATATCCTTTAGGGGCTCATCTTTGCTTATCTCTCTCATACATGCTCTCTCTCTAACACACACACACACACACACACACACACACACACACACACACACACACACACACACAGACATGCTCTCTCTCTCTCTAACACACAAACACACATGCTCTCTCTCTCTCTCTCTCTCTCTCTCTCTTTCTAACACACACAGACATGCTCTATATCTCTCTCTAACACACAAAATGACATGCTCTCTCTCTATATTTCTCTCTCTTTCTAACACACATATACATGCTCTCTCTCTAACACACACACACAAACAGACATGCTCTCTCTCTATCTCTCTCTTTCTAACACACACAGACATGCTCTATCTATCTCTCTCTCTTCAATTCAAATGGGCTTTATTTCACATTCTTGTATCTCTCCCAGTAGGTATGGGAGTTTTGAGTTATTGTCGATGTTTTCAAAGTCTCTTTGGGTGTTTGCAATTTGTGGGAAGTATGTCTTGGTATAGTGGGCAGGTTGTTAAGAAGTGGAGCTCGGTTTCCACCTCATCTTGTGTGCAGTGGGTCTGTCTTCGCTTGGGAGCCAGGTCTGCCTATGGCGGCCTTTCTCGATGGCTAGGCTGTGCTCGCTGAGTCTGTACCTAGTCAAGGATCTTCTTAGTATTGGGTCAGTCACAGTGCTCAGGTATTCTGCCACTGTGTACTCTCTGTTTAGGGCCAAATAGCATTTCAATTTGCTCTGGTTTTGGGTTGTTTCTTTCCAATGTGTCTCTCTCTCTCTCTCTCTCTCTCTCTCTCTCTCTCTGGCCTTGCTCTGGTGGAGGGTCAGGGGCATTGCCGGGTCTGTGCAGCGATAACACTGTATATTGACTGTAGAACGGGAGCTCTCTCTCGCTCTCTCTCTTGCTATATGTTGACTGTATCATGCCTAGCCTCGAGCAGCGCATATATATATATTTTTTTTTTACCTTTTAGGGGGGGGGGGGGGGGGGGGGGGCTCGCGTTTAAATCTCGCACAGGGCCTCGCATTTCTCCCAGGCGGCCCTGCACACATACACCAGTGGCGGCTGCTGACCAAATTTTTTGGTGAAGCACAAATTATTATATTATATTATTATGTTAAATTATATTTTTTAAACATCCCTCAATGTGTGCGTCAGTGCTGGCTGTGAGTAAAAAATATTGGGGAGGACGGGAGAGATACAATTTTTTTTTATAAAGAAGTACAGACACACAATGTGGTTATGAAGAAGACAGCAGACAGACACTACAGTTAAAGACAAAAAAAAGCTTAGTCAAGAAGGCAAATCAAAAACGATTTGTTTACAGCCAGATCAAACCATTTTTCACCCTCACTGTTTCAAACACATATCTACATGCAATTTTTCTTTCACCAATATCTTAGGGTGCTTTCACATATAGTTTTGGTGGACTCGGTGCGGTTCACTTTCACTTCATCACAGTGGCGGCCGGTGTGAACTACATTTGGGTGGGCACAGGGGGGGTGAAGGGGGGGGGGGGGGGGGGCAAGCGGACAGCTGGCCAAGCGAACACTGACTCGACATAATGTTACCCCGTTTCCAACGTTAAGTCGAGTTAATTCATACTACACTAGTACACGTATGATCAATCCAATAATGAACACATATGTATATCTTGTCATTTTAAACAAGTTACCATTCATTCATTCACCCATTATGCAGCACCCGCGGCGAAATTAAATGTTATAGTTCAACAACAACACGCTGTGTTGAGAGAGCGAGAGAGAGAGAGAGAGAGAGAGAGAGAGCGAGAGAGAGAGAGAGAGAGAGAGCGAGAGAGAGAGCGAGAGAGCGAGCGAGAGAGAGAGAGAGAGAGAGAGAGAGAGAGAGAGAGAGAGAGAGAGAGAGACCGCATTAACTCACTTTGTTTAGTTGAAACATGGTCCAGGAGAGCTTGATAAAGTGTATACACAGGAAAATTCGCAGAGTCAAATTTACTCAAATTGAGTAAAATTTTACTCCCAAAAAGACAGTATTGGCTCCGACTCCAGATAGAGTGAAAATGACTCTTGTCACAGAGTTAAATCTTCAGAGTTATTTCTACTCCATTTAGTGTTAACATTTAACTCTACAAAATACCAACTTACTCCATTTAGCATAAAGTAAAAACAACTCTAACATCTATAGAGTTATTTTTCACTCAATATAGAGATATTTTAAGTTATATTTCACTCAATATAGAGTGGTATTTTAATCAATATAGAGTTATATTTTCACTCAATAGAGTTATATTTCACTCAATATAGAGATATTTTAAGTTATATTTCACTCAATATAGAGATACTTAAAGTTATATTTCACTCAATATAGAGTGGTATTTTAATCAATATAGAGTTGTAATTCCCTCAATATGGAGTTGTAGTTCACTCAATATAGAATAGATTTCACTCGATATAGAATATCATATTTCACTCAATATAGAGTGGTATTTTAATCAATATAGAGTTGTAATTCCCTCAATATGGAGTTGTAGTTCACTCAATATAGAATAGATTTCACTCGATATAGAATATCATATTTCACTCAATATAGAATTAAATAATAATTTACTCTGGAATAATACATTTAAAATAAACGGGGGCAAAGCAGAAATCAGTATTTAACAATGCACTTTTATTTGCAACATGCAGGCATATCCTTTGGGATGCAAACAGTTTTACAACAGCGTGTGAGAATCATGACTTCAAGGGGCAATCGATAGAAAAAAAAATTAATAAAATAAGATTCATCAATAAGCTTGTGCAATCTTTGTTTTCAGTTGCCAAGAAATTTGAAATTCCTAGTACCTTGGACTTAAAGGTCTATGATGACTTAAAACACTGAAGTCGACAAGGAGGCGTTTCAGTTGGGATGCAAACAGTTTTACAACAGCGTGTGAGAATCATGACTTCAAGGGGCGATCGATAGAAAGAAAAAAAGGTCATTAATAAAATAAGATTCATCAATAAGCTTGTGCAATCTTTGTTTTCAGTTGCCAAGAAATTTGAAATTCCTAGTACCTTGGACTTAAAGGTCTATGATGACTTAAAACACTGAAGTCGACAAGGAGGCGTTTCAGTTAAAGAAACCAGACATGGGTGTGTTGGAGATTTGTTCACCCCAAGTTGCTTATTAACATGGAGCCTAGCCTCATCCAAAATGTCACACAGGTACTGTATATGTTTGTACTTTGAAATGATCTTTGTTTCTATACGCCCAATGTAATGTAACATAGTAAAAAAAAAAAAAAAAACACGTCTGAGGAAGAACTTGCTTGGTGTGGATCCTTCCTAATCTTTTTACATTACACTTGTCAAACATTCCTCTCTTGCTAATCACACTTGGTATATGTCTACGTGATTGTTAGATTCAGTGAGCCCCTCTGCAAACAACTCCATTATATACAAAAATCACCATGACTTCAAGGCTTCATGGGGAGAGTAATCGATAGAAAAAAGGTCATAAATAAAAGACAATTACATTTTGGCCTCTGTAAAGTGACAGCAGCATCTGCACCCTTTTAAAAAGGGATAGCTCACCCAAAAAAAGAAATCTACCAATTACACACCCCATGAATCCTTGAATTCATGGAGATTTGTTTGTTTGTCGCATTCCTGAGCCAATAATTCAAGCCAGTCATCAAATTATTGGCTCAGGAATGCAACAAAAAGAAATCACCATGACTTCAATTAAGGCTTCATGGGGAGAGTAATCGATCAATTACATTTTGGCCTCTGTAAAGTGACAGCAGCATCTGTACACCCTTTTAAAAAGGGATAGCTCACCCAAAAAAAGAAATCTACCAATTACACACCCCATGAATCCTTGAATTCATGGAGATTTGTTTGTTTGTCGCATTCCTGAGCCAATAATTCAAGCCAGTCATCAAATTATTGGCTCAGGAATGCAACAAAAAGAAATCACCATGACTTCAATTAAGGCTTCATGGGGAGAGTAATCGATCAATTACATTTTGGCCTCTATATAAAGTGACAGCAGCATCTGTTCACCCCAAAGAAATAAAAGAAAACTAATAGTGTTCATCCCCAGTGCAATAGTTCAAGAGCTTAGTGATTTTCTCTTTTCCTTTTTTAAATCACAGGAAACAGTATGGAACAATAAATGAGCTTGAATCGTCATCACTGTATGACATCTGTATATCGAATGCTTTGTAAAACAAAAGCTCTTTGACATCAACTACATGAGGTCCATCTGTAGTACACACAACTTTAAATGCATAAAAATGGTCATCCAGAGACACAGTTTGTAGTGCAAATGTAAACAACAGTAACCTCTCATCTTTAAGAACAACACGGTGGATTTTGTGAAAAACTGGAACCTCACTAAGAACTTTAAGGCAAACAACTAAACCTGGACGATACATATTTCCATGGTGTTTGGCCCATCTAACATTTAACACCTTGGTGTCACTTGGTACCTGAAGAGTCTCCGCTATCTCACAGCCTCTGTCCATCACATTTAATGCTACCATTTTACTTGGACCAAGCACCAGTCTGTTGGGATCAAATGTCTGCCAATTGTATGCTACTTGACTTTGGTGTTTCTTTGCCAACGTTTTAGTTATATTTTTGAAGCTTTTTAGTTGTTTTTTAAAGAAATTATGCTTCGCTTCATAGCGCATGCACCAGACATGCAAAAGTGGTCCAATTTTACGAATACATGTAGGATAGTGCACCATAAAATGATGCTTTGGTAGTAGCCTCCTGTTGGGAAACAAATGCTTGAATAACCCGTGGTGCTCTGCAATCAAGTGTTTTAAATAAATAGTAATGCCAGTTGATAACCTGGGAGAAAATACAATATCTGCTATTTGAAGCAACAGCAGAAGCAAATACCAGTGTTGATCATTTGGACAAACCAAGTCTCCAAAGATAAGTGGTAGATTGCGAAGTAAACACCAAGATTGGATTGCATTTAACCCCAAGTCATTTGAGGTCTCTACTAACTTCAATGCAGGTGGCTTGTTGTTTTGTTCCAGGTAACCATAGTTAAAGCTCTTAATTCTCAAGTCTATTTCCTTTGATGTTGTGTAGTTTTTAATCAAGTGTAGTATTAGCAGTTTCATTTCATATTGTGCCACGCCCTCCAAGATATCATGCATAATATCGACAGAGAAATTGTCACATGTATTGAAGTACTGCAAGGAATTTAGAATGCAAGAACGTTTAACTCCCATCACATAGGGAAGACCAATAGTAGTCTCCATTGTGTGGCAGTGTTCTGCATGAAGTGCTCGAGTTCGCATAACTATCTTGGGTGAATCTTCTTTGAATTCCGTCTGAAAGTCCTCTTTCTCAGCAAGACAAAAGCGGCAACAATATCTGGCACTGAATGATTCTACGAAACCAAACAAACCGTGAATACCAAGGTTGTCACCTGTAACTTGGACAATAGTTCCATACACTGGCTGATCATACAATGGGACCTTAATTCCATCCTTCTCCAGTATTTTAATATCTTCCACAAGTGGAGCAAGTATTTTAGAAAAGCCATGTGTTTTAATGTCTTGGGCATGGAATAAAGCGACCAAATGAATATTAAGCAGAATTGAGTTGTACTTTGGAGAAAAATTACGCAAGGTGAAATAGATTGCTCCTAATTTATGTATTCCCTTTTTACTCCCCAACGGATTCGCGCATTCAAAATCATCATAGAAAAGCTGCACCTGAATTGCATGCTTCTGTTTTGAAAATAGAGGATGACTCTTGAAATACTCTCCATCACACAAGTCATTAAGAAGATCTTCTCTTAAACTGGAATCACTCTGCATCATCTCTTTTATATTAGGGTGTTTGTAAATAAAGTCTAATGTTTTCAAAATTGGGATATAAACACATTTATCAGTAACAACAGCCTGATCATAAGTTCCAGTAGTCCGATTGCGCAGGGTATCAAATCTTGTACCAAGGACATATTCAACTGGGTCTACCCTTCCCCACTTCTCTGTAAAATATTGCCTTCTCTTAGTTTCAGAATTTAAGATACAAAAGGGATTTTCAATTTCTTCATAACACTGATCAATTTTACACTCAACCTCACTTTTGATAGGTTCCTGTAAAGATAGACACTGCTTCACATATTGTTTTGCTTGATTATGGATATCATCAACAATCACTTCCATTGAAGTTACCAAAGAGTTGATTATTGTTTCACCTACACCTGCCACTTTAAGTTCAGCTACTGTTGCAGCACAGCTGTCTACAAGACTATTATTAAGAAGGACTGGAAGGACTGGGTCAGAAGGGGCACTGCCTGATGGAAAGTCATCAACATAACTTTCAGCTAAATGTTCAGCTGTAGAGCGGCCTTCACCAGGATCATCACATGGTTGATGACGTGCTTTAAGATGCTTTCGAAACCCAGAAAAAGTGCAAAAGACATGTAAACAACCAGGCTGACCACATTTAAGACGAAGTGTCCTTCCTGAACAAAGTCCGTGGATCATCCTTAAGTGCCTCATCAGTGAATTGGCATTTGCCTGAGAGTTTTTGCAAATGAAACACAACATCTTATCAAAAAACACTGGAGCATCAGAGGCCTCAAGATAAAATATCTTCTCAGTATCAAAAGTCTGTGCAGCATCAGAGGCCTCAAGATAAAATATCTTCTCAGTATCAAAAGTCTGTGCAGCATCAGAGGCCCGAGATAAAATATCCTCTCAGTATAAAAAAGAAATCAGTGCAGCATCCGAGCCCTCATCTCTTTAACCCTGGGGTTGACATTAGTTGTAGCAGCATCGATCTTGTAAATGGCGGTTTGCAAGAAGTTGTACATATTGGCCAGATCCCGGTTGTATGAGGTACCAAAGACAAAATGAGCTTTGAAAAGCTCATCAAAAGAGGCAAGAGAGTCTGGTGACTTACAAGGGATTGCATGTTTGTCAATCACAATGAAGTACTTGTGAATCACACTCCTCTGGGTCCCCACAGCAAGCAGATAGGGTTGAAGGCTCTCCGTGATGCTGTCCAAATGCCCCTGGATACTGGTCCCAGTCTGTGACAAGAGAACTTCATTAGTCTTGCTATTAAAATTAGTCACGGTTTGCAAACCGTGGTCTTTGCATGATTTCAATCATGCAGGTCAATATCAGGGATGCACGATAATTATCAGGCCGATATCAGCAATTATGACGTCATCCCGATAAAAGTATTGACAGCTCTGATAATAAAAAAAATATATATATTTTTTTTACTTTTTTCTTTTCATGTCAACATTCACACGCACTATATATGCTTATTTAGGATTTGACTTGATTCAACAACAAAGCAGTCGGGGCAAAGGCAAGCCAAAAACGGTCGAAAATGTGGTTATTTGAAGTTTGGATTTTTTTCTTCTCACAACTGAGGTAGGTAGATTACATTTTTAGAGACTAAAGTACCGAAAAAGGTACCGTTGGGTACCGGTATCGATTCACAGGTACCGGTACCGTATCGGTTCAAATGTGAACAGCATCCCTACTGACAAAGCACAATACCTGTTGGTTTTTAGTTGTTCAGGGAAACACATTGTTAATGACATTGACGGATTGTGAATTTTGTGATCGACTCAAATTATATTTATTTGGAAAAATAAATAGTCACTTTATTTGAAGAGTCAAAACTGTTCTCTTGGCTTTGTTTTGTTCATATAGTAACGCTCATGTCATGATAAATCTGGTTAGGTCAAAACTACAGGAATATACATAAAAAAATTTATAATTATAGTACAATAAATATATATATCGGTTATCGGTATCGACCTTGAGGAGCAGAAAGTTATTGGTATCGATATCGGGGTCAACAAATCAATATCGTGCACCCCTAGACAGAACAGTGATCCTTCTTATACTTTAATTCAACTGTAACTAGGGATGCTCGATATTGGCTTTTTTACCGATATACCGATATTGTCCAACTCTTAATTTCCAATACCAATATCAACCGATACCGATATATGCAGGGTTTCCCCCCCAAAAAACTGAATAATTTCAGGTAATTAACATTACATATGTCTTGTTGTGGAATTAACATAACATTATGCATACTTTTGACAATAAATAAAATCAGAATTTGTTCTTACTTGCCTGGGTAAATAAAAGTTGGTTATAGAAATGTAAAAAGAATAATTCATTTTTTTTTTACCGATATTTTCCTATATCACATTTGAATGCCAATATCGGCCGATAATATAGGCAACTGTAACCTTACCTTTATGAACTTCACAAGGGAGTCAATGGCTTCTCTGGCTGAGAGCTTTCCCGGTCTCTTGTTGCGTCCCTGAGGTGATGGTGGCAGGAGGTGGACAAGAAGCAAGAGGGAGGACATTTCACTGTCCCATGCTAAAAATACAAAAAATTAAATAAAAAAAATCAGAAATACATTTGACTAAAAGCTGTGTTTCCATTTGTTTAAAAAACAATTCACCCTTCCATTATTATATTCCTTTAATTCAAGCATACCATTGTTCAGTTCTATTGTGTCTGTTGTGGATTCAGCATTCTGAAGCAGGTCTTGAAGGTCGCCGGTCTGGGTGAGGCCACGGCTTTGTTCAAGGACTTTCTGCCTGCAGAAAGTAGGCCACTTCTCCAGGAACTTTGCAGAGATGTCATCACCAAACATCAGACTGAAATCCTGCTCAATCTGCAGACAAGATGGAATAAAACATGGTTGAAATTTTTTTGTCATACATTGTTAAATAGTAGGGCTGACCCCTATTAATCGATTAGTCGACTAATCGGTCGAAAGGGGCCGTAGTCGACTGGCCAACCTCTTAGTCGAATATAATATTATAAAAAAAAAATAAAAAATATATATATATATATTATAATTTTTTTCAAAAGAAAAGAGGCATAGAAGCGTGGCTAACGCTAATGGCAGGCATACCAGAGGCTAACTGCCTACGAAAACAGGCACAGAGGCACTGAAAGAGGATTTCATCAGTGGACCAATTGTATGCTTTTGCAGAGGACAAGAAGCCTTCAGTTGACTCCTTCAGACATTAAGCACCCCCCACAGCCCAAATGGAATGATACATTTTTTTTTTTTTTTTTTTTTTAACAATCCTAGTCAACCATCCAAATCCTTAGTCAGGGACAGCCCTATTAAATAGGTTCACCCTATGACCAGGGATGTGATCTAAATTGTTTAAAAAGGTCATTTTTTATTTCAGTTAGACTTTAATGCAAGCCACATACCATTCCTGTGATGTCTAGGAATCTTGGAAAGGTGGTGAATATTTCAGAGGACTTGATTGGGTCGTGCATCATTTCTTGGCGATGGGTGAAGGTCTGTTTCATCTTCTCCTTGATGATTGCTTCATCAGTTGTATGCTTCATCAGTGCACTGGCCTCACGAAACTGGGTGTCTGTGGTTAGCTGGTTTTCCTCAGAGAAGGGGGCTCTGTCGCCAGAACTTGGACCACCTGTAACAGTGTAGAAACCACACATACTGCTGCAATACTTTCCAGTGATATGCATTTACTATAATGATCCATCTTCACAGTTGCTAGATAAACAGTGGACTGGGACAATCAAAATTACATACCGATCAGTGGCTGAACATTACGGCTCTTCTTTTGTCCCTCTGATGCTATCTTTTGAAGTGATTTCACCCTCCATGCCAGAAACCCACTCCCATCTACTGGATTGTAATACTGCTCCTAAAACACAAGAAGTAAAGAGGAAAAAAAAAAGTTATTTGGTTTAAATGGGCATGTGTAAATGTGTTTATTTCTCTCCTTAAAACTTAACACATGCCCTTCTCTGAAGAATTGCTAAAATCAAGGTCAACAGGTAGGACATCTGTGGTTCTTAAATTGTTGAGGTTAGGAGAAATGGTCAGCATACAGAAATGTTAACAAATATTTAGTTGAAATCGTACTCCGCACAGCCCTTTTAAGCAATTCCAGAGAAGTGAGGAGTAATGGGGTTGGTGTTTTATGTACCATGCATGTGATTGGATAATGTTATGCATAATGTTGTGTTAATTCCACGACAAGAGATATGTAGCCTAATGTTAATTACCTGAAATTATTCCTTTTGGGGGGGGGGGGGGGGGAGAAACCCTGCATATATCGGTATCGGTTGATATCGGTATTGGAAATTAAAGAGTTGGACAATATCGGTATATCGGATATCGGTAAAAAAAAGCCAATATCGAACATCCCTAGAAATTATATAACAAGAATGACCTATAAACATAATAATTGTTAGACTAGAAGTCTTTATTTGTCATGCAGTTTTAACACACACGCAAGATGGGCGACCCACAGGAACACACATGCACTGAGTCGCCGATGAAATGTCTCTCTGCACTTTTCCCTGATGTACTTACATATCCCAAATTGCCCTGGGGATCGGCCAGGTATGGGAATAAGGCAGTGATGCCCTTTGCGTAGTCTTCTTTAACACGCCTTGAAGGACTCGTCCTACAGTGCACACATACACAAGTATGAGATCCAAACAAAAGTATTGCTGTGCCAATGCCTTCTGCACAATCTATGTAAAGCGCTTTGGATAACCATTTATCATTTACCAATTCTGCAAAAAGGAGGATCTTAGTAAAAACCAAAAATGTGTATTGGGTGCGTAATGTTTAGATAACATAATTACCCATGCTCTTTTGCCATGTGCGCAACCAATATCTTCACCATGTCGCGTCTTCTGGTATCCGTTAGGGTTTTCGTCCGAGCATAATCGGCAATGATCCTCTCTCCTCCAGCTGTGTCCCTCAGAATCTTTTCAGTCATCTAAGCGGGAGTAAAAAGGGGGGGGGGGGGGGAGGACACACATGGATAGACAGTCATTTGGTGGCCAAGTATATTTAACCCTTTCACTGCCACACTAGTACCAGTATGTGGTATACAGTATGTGGTACAGTATGTGATAGTAAAGGGTTAACCTTCTGTAGTGCGGCAGTGAAAGGGTTAACCTTCTGTAGTGCGGCAGTGAAAGGGTTAACCTGCTGTTGTGCGGCAGTGAAAGGGTTAAGGTGACAAATGTAAACCATGACCCCCCCCCCACCCCCATTTTCTCCCCAATTGTACTTGGCCATCCCCAATGCCCATGCTACCCCTTTATCAGAGTCACCATCTCCATTTCAAACAGTCATATGCAAAGCTTACCAGAGTGATACGAGTCAGGTCAGCACCGTTTCTTGGAGCAGGACTAGACTGCAAAATGATGGTGTCATCAGACTCCCCCTCATTGTCTGCACCAGAGCTGAGAACGGAGCTTTGGCTGCTGGAGTTGCTTGCAGAGGTCCTCACTGAATCTAACAATCATGTAGACATATAAGTGTGATTAGATAGGAATGTTTGTGACAAGTGTAATGTAAAAAGACCACATTAGATTAGGAAGGATCCACACGTTACATTGGGCATATATACAAAGATCATTTCAAAGTACAAAAATACACAGTACCTGTGTGACATTTTAGGTTAGCCAGGACACGTGTAGCCTTTTTACAACGCATCCGCGTTTCCGGCGCTCTGATTGGCCAGGTCATGTGACATGTGCGCCCAATAGCGTGTTTGCCCATTTCCGCGTCGAACAGCCTGCAAACTACCTGGCGTTCTATCGCCATGCTCTAAGACAAACTCTAACCTTAACCAACTTCGAAGAGTGCCCTTAACCAGTGTAGAAACTTGCCGTCCCACGATTGCCGCTCATGTCACATAACCTGGCCAATCAGAGCGAAAAAAACGGGAACCCGGAAATGTTGTAAAAAGGCTTCAAGCAGCCAGGACTGTATGGATGAGGCTATAAGGCTCCATGTTAGCAACTCACCTTCAGGATTTGAGTCTTGGGGTGAACAAATCTCCAACACACCCAGGTCTGGTTTTTTTAGAAGAAATTGAAACGCCTCGTCGTCGACTTCAGTGTTTGAGTCATCATAGACCTTTAAGTCCAAGGTACTAGGAATTTCAAATTTCTTGGCAACTATAGACAAAACAAGATTGCACAAGCTTATTGATAAATCTGTTGTGCAATTTATTTAATTTGTATTAATTAAAATGTCATAAAATGGGATATTAAAATAGCCACTGAAAATGTGATCATATGAGGAAGATTGACAGCCTTAATTGACATACTTAACACCGGTTCCTGACAGGCAGCGAGCGTGCGAACTGGAGACGAAATCGTGCGCGACACTGTCCTGATATGAGGCGGCGCGTGTCCGGGTGTGTCTGTGTGTGTGTTACCTGGAAGCACACAGGGGCAAAGCAGCCTGCGATTCTTGACCAATAAAAAGTGTTTAGGGGCGTGACTCGGCCGCGTAATCGCTCAACTAGAGACACAGCGAGCGAATATTTGAGGGGGGAACGACATCGCCGCTCAGTTTGCTGTCGCTCGCGGCAGGTCAGGATAGTCTGATTGAAACGAATACATTTTAATCATTTTCGCAATCACGCTCGCTCGCGTCACTGCCTGTCAGGAAGGGGTGTAAGACATTGATTGGTTCACTCTATCCTAAATAAAATGGATTGTGCTTTGTACTGTAGGCCTACAGCTTAAATTAACATGCAGGGAAAGCCTAAACTGATACCCAGTATGTTGTTGCATAGGGCAGTGGTTCTCAAACATTTCATGTCAAGGACCCCCCAAATTGACAATTAGCCCACAGACCCCCCATTTGAAAAGATGTGCCATGGACCCCCATAAGACAATATTTGTACGGCTCTAGCAGTGATTCTCAACCATTTTAATTCCAAGGGCACCCATTTAATGGCATTTGTATCTTTGGGACCCCAATTTATATTGTAAAATCAATGTTAATTTAACTCTTGACGGTGTACAATGGACGTTGGGGTCCATTTGTACACAGTCAGAGTTACAGACCAATAAGGGTCCATTTGGTTCCTAACTATCAAGGCGGACGCCATTTTGAGAACCAACGGCACGCTGTGCAAAATGTTTCACTCACCACACTCCAAAAAAGTTGTGAAGGTCAATTGGCCCTCAAAACAGATGAATTTCTGCCGGTCAACGTGTTTAACACGTACAGCCTGCATCTGATGGCAAATAAATAATAACAGTTACTAAGATGATACATATAGGGCACAACAACTCATGCATTATGAGGAGTGTTACAATTAGAAAATATTACAAAAGCACCATACAGTAAATTTCGCTGAGTACATTTTACTCAAACTGAGTAAAACTTTACTCACGTCTTGGGCTCAAATTGACTCAGTTTGAGTAAAATTTACTCTGTGAAATTTACTGTGAGGATAGTTCCACAAGTTTCCATTATATTATACATGGAGGCAGAACACACAAATTAGTCAACCCAGTACAATGGTTCAAATAAACACTTGTTGAACCGAACAGTGCGTCAAATTAACTTGTTATGTCCATTTACCACTAGTAAAACAGTCAACCTACAGCACATTGCGGCAAATTTACGTGACTCTATTTAGAGTAAAACACACGTTGTCTCTTCAGCAAAATCCGCCAACATGTAACATATAATTGTTCCATCTCCTGTACTATGTCTACTTGTCTTGTATGTTCTTAATACGTCAGTTTTTGTATGGATATAGTTATATCACTACTTTTAACAACAGCCTACAGGCATGGTCTACAGGTATGGTCTCAGGCCTATACAGGTATAGCCGCATGCAGGTGAAAATTAGCTTCTGGCTAACACTAGCTCATATACATTTTACATGAAAACCGACATGTTGATTAATGTGCACTGTCCCTGATAGCAATACTGTTGATAATTGAATACTCGTGTTGCACCGACGTACCTGTTCTTAAGTTATTGTCCATAAAACTGTAAAACGTTTATTTAATAGCGTGCGTGCTAGCAGCTAACATGCTAACATCGTGATAGATGGCTCTGTGGCTTAGCTGTAATGTACGGTGACTCTATTTAGAGTAAAACACACGTTGTCTCTGCCACCGTTTCAGCAAAAACCGCCAACATGTAACATATAATTGTTCCATCTCCTGTACTATGTCTACTTGTCTTGTATGTTCTTAATAAGTCAGTTTTTGTATGGATATAGTTATATCACTACTTTTAACAACAGCCTACAGGCATGGTCTACAGGTATGGTCTCAGGCCTATACAGGTGGAAATTAGCTTCTGGCTATACACTAGCTCATATACATTTTACATGAAAACCGACATGTTGATTAATGTGCACTGTCCCTGATAGCAATACTGTTGATAATTGAATACTTGTCCATACAACTGTAAAACGTTTATTTAATAGCGTGCGTGCAAACGTATAGCAGCTAACATGCGAACATCGTGATAGATGGCTCTGTGGCTTAGCTGTAATGTTGCAAATTAGTTACACACATTGCTGTTTAATAAATTAACAAATAATAATAATAATCTTACCTTGTATTTGGCATCCAAGAGAAGGAAAATATCGCTGTATTGCGCTCTTGCTGCACCTGAGCTTGAAGCGAGGACTTGGCGAGAGAGAAAGATGGCGTCGGCACCTTTGGGAATTATATGGATAGTAGGCGTGACCAATGCTGTATTACTCCAATAGAAACTCTTCTGGAACTTTACTCTCACTCTATTGGCCACAGGCAATGATTATGCCCCAAATGGAGTAAATATGACTACTTGAGAGGAAAATAATAACTCCGTAATAATTACTCTGGGAAAATGACTCCCCAGTTTTTCCTGTGTATGTCCACTGTCCCACAGTCCCAGACTGTTGATGTATATCCACTGTCCAGACTGCATCCAGCTAGCCATATAGCTTCTTGTTAGCCAAGTTATGCACCACAACACAAGTATAGTGATGAGCTGTGTCTTTGCCCATTTCCGCGTCGAACAGCCTGCAAACTACCTGGCGTTCTATCGCCCTGCTCTAAGACAAACTCTAACCTTAACCAACTTTGAAAGAGTGCCTAAGCGTAACCGTCGAAAGAACTTGCCGTCATGCTCTAAGACAAACTCTAACCTTAACCAACTTCGAAGTGTAACTAAGCCTAACCAGTGTAGAAACTGACGTCGGCCAATCAGAGAGCGTCTCCGAGAAATGCGGCTACGGAAAGTATAGACGCTGCTTGCTTAGATGATATAGATCGCTTGAAAACGCGCCCGGCTTCCATCATATTACATCATATTTCAACGCACAGTGCGTCACGCACTGATAGGTGAAATTTATTTGGTTGACCTATTTCATTGGCTGCGAGGAAACAGCGATGAAACCAGTGCACGCCCTGCCGTGCGCGATACGAGTCGCCCGGCCTGAGAGCTATAGTTACTAGTGACTTCCTGTGAATGAAAAACAATTATTTATATTTGATATATCGCTGCTGTCGGGACAAAACCTCATAACTCCAAAAACCCAACTTTTCAGCAGATGAAAAAAACTAACACAGATTTGAGGGTGAATAGAGTTAGGAGGTTTAGACAGATGATCGGTTTAATGCTTTCCCATTGTTTAAACTTTGTAAAACCCACACACACATATGGAGGATGATCTACGGAGTTGATTTATATAATAAAAAAAAAATTCAAAAAATGGAGTTATGAGGTTTTGTCCCGACAGCAGCGATATTAACGTTATATTGTGCATTGGAAACACAAACATACTTAAAATGAGTAAATATTATTCATTTTAAACATGTTTATTTTATTTCTAGGGCTCAAAAAATTAAATAAAAAAAATGTCTTCTTCTCCTCTCTTTTAACCAGGGAGGGCGGCGCTCTAGCGCCCACTGTGGACGAACCGCGACTGCTTCATCATTCGCCCAAGTCTGTCCACGAGACATGTTTACAGTGTGCTTGTTTTGCAGTGAATGCCGCGCGTCGCAGTGTTTTTTTCTTCCTTCTACCCAAGATGCACAGTTTATCAGGTGACTTCCTATATTTGGTCTGCGTTTGGTCCGATGAAGCGAACCGAGACCTATGTTTTTTGGCGGACCAGAGTTCGCGTGTTTGGTCCGCACCAGAGTTCGACTGCGCATTCACACCACCCCAAAAAAGCGGACTATCGAATTCTGGTCTGATAGTCCGGATGAAACAGCTCTGGTGTGAAAGCGACCTTACTGTCTCCCAATCTGGTCCCTCACAAAGGAAATTATAGAAGAACCCATAGCAAGACTATACAATAGAGCTTATAAAATTCACGGTAAATGTCCACCCTGGACTCACCACTGTACTGCACTCTCAGTCACACTCAGCAACAAACAGCAGTCTTTTGTGAATCGATCCTTGATTTGCATGAGGAATCGGGTGACCAGATCCCAATAAACCAAATGTGGGACAAAGGGTATATTTGTGAGGGACTATGTGGGACACCCCCCCCCCCTTCAAGGCTCATCCGACACTGTCCTCATTAAAATGACCACAAGCCAATAATATGTTTTGCCCTTGTTCATTTTTTATTTTTAATTTCTCTCTAATGGGTGTTATGTACTCAAACTAAATTAAATGACCACCCAGACTTACAATCACTTATGATTATAGGTCTGGAGTCACCCCCAGTCTTATCACACGCACGCACACACACACACGCACGCACGCACACACACACGCACGCACGCACGCACACACACACACACACACACACACACACACACACACACACACACACACACACACACACACACACACACACACACACACACATACGCTGCGCTGCGTCGCAACAGGGCTGTCCCTGGTTAGATTCCCAGACCCGGCGACCTTTGCCGAATGTCTTCCCCCCGTCTATCTCCAGTTCTTCCTCTCTCTCTCTCTCTCTCTCTACCGGACTGCCCGGTAGTAAAAAGCCAATAAAAACCTACAAAAAAAAAAATTAAAAAAAATATTGAATATCTAATTTGAGAGAATCTCGGGTAGATATTATTCATTTAAACCACAGTATTGTGTCCAACAATATCACAGTATCATAATATCATCACAATATGATCCTGATAAGATAAACAACAAAATGATAAACAACAATATCATTATTGCCCAACAGAGGGGCCATATTGCCCAACAGAGGGGCCAGTCCTAACACACACACACACACACACACACACACACACACACACACACACACACACACACACACACACACACACACACACACACACACACACACACACACACACACACACACACACACACACACACACACACACACACACACACACACACACACACACACACACACACACACACACACACACACACACACACACACACACACACACACACACACACACACACACACACACACACACACACACACACACACACACACACACACACACACACACACACAGACAGGGGAATCCTCTCTCTGGGAGAGGTTTGTTAACTTACACCAGGCACAGACTAGCTGTTATTTCACATCAGAGAGGAAAGGCAGGTTTAGAAAGAGTTGTTACTGTTCTCAACTCTTTTTGCGTGTGTGCATTTTGTGTGTGTGTGTGTGTGAGAGATATAGAGAAAGTGTGAGAGAGATTATGTACACATGTGCATGCATGTAGGCAGACCCGGTGGGAGAAACAGCTTCGTGGACGGGCATTTGATTTTCTTGGGGGGGCGGGGGGGCACAGTGATTTGTTTGTGTAACATAAGAAGGACCATAATAGAACGCCATTAGTGTTAACTTTTTGAAGGATATTTCACTAACAAAGCATATTAATTGAATTCCGTGTCAGTTCACAGAATTGTTTTGTGGTGATTTATAATATTATGATATCTGTGCCCTACTGATAAGGATAAGTGTTCAATGAAGAAACCCACTCCCTTTGACAAAAGAAAGTCGAACATGCCTATAAATACTTATACTATGGAATTGCACACTACAACTGTAGTACATGGATGGCCCATAATAATGGCCTCCAAACACTAAACATTTATTACATGGTCTTTAATGGCCCCCAACCAGCATTGCCAACTTCAACAGACCTGTGCCCCATTGTGCAAGCTCCAGGTTATTGATGTCGTTGCTACAGCACACACCCTACCACATGGCCCCAAATAACCACCAACCATCGTGTAGATAGATAGGCAGCGAGAACCAACATATGACCAGCGTTATCAAGTGGGCACCTCCCTTCACTGGTGTTTCGTCAAGTTAGGCCCATGACAGGTCGGAAAAGCTCAACAGTTAGTTCCAGCGTCCCGGAACCACCCCTATCCATGCTAGCTCTCATTGTCCATGATACCCACACGCAGAACTTTCTTGTGTTATCCTATGTCAAATAGAACAATTCCTGATAATAATAGAAAATAACAACAGAGAATAAAATGAATACTCTTCCTTTGTTTACTTTGGTTCTCAGCTGACATTATCAACCAAATCCACTGATTATCTTTCAATGCTTCTTCTGACATCTTGTGTATCGCCTTTCGCAAACTCTACCCACAAACCCCCAACTCTCGTGGGAATCATCATCGTATACAATTTCTGCATCCTACTTCTACCGAACAAAGCGGTTTCCTTTCATAAGCCTCCTCCATTGAATCCATCCAGGGTATTCTATAAAATAAACTATCCACTGACTCACAGACCATAACACTAGGTCAGATCTCAAGTTAGTGCTAACTATCTCTCATGGAACAATGAGTTTTCCTCCCAAATCTACCTGCATCTCCCAATCATTAGCTCCCTCTACTGTAGGTGGCCTGACTCATGCCTTAAAACGTCCCTCCTCTACATATCTCTCCCTCATGGACAAACTGAATGGCTGTGTTAGGTAGAGAGCTGCCTGATTATATTCTGAATCCACATTTACTCTTCTGCTTTCAATTCCTGACGCCAAACTTGTCAAAAGTATACCGGCCTTGAGAAAGACTAGACTAGACAAGTTGTAGGGTAGGTTCTGTGGTGATGTCAGCACATCCTAAGTAGCCCCTATGATGATTTCCACATAGTCCACAGGTCCCTCCTGCTAAGCTTCCTATTGTCTACACATCCCCAGTACATCTTGTCCTTGCTTAGCCTGGGCCACAGCCTTTGTACCCCTCTTGTCGACGTACCTGCTCCACTACCAGCTTCCTCCTTTCTTTTATTGTATTTATTATTTTATTGTATAAAGCCATTTTAGGCAAACTACCACTGTATATATGTGCCAGATATTTACCAGTTTGCGACAGTGCCTGGATACGGTTCCTCCTAAATTTTAATTCATGGTTAGGGTCTGCATGTCTTATACACGGACTGAAATTCATTGACAATTTCAATGTTTTCTGGAATAACCCAGAACGCTTTCAAAGAAATGGCTTCTTCCCAAATCGCTTAGGTTCAAGGCTTCTAGCAGCAAACATGCGTCATGACTTAATGGCCTCCAAGGATATCAAACTCATACCAGCACGAGAGATAATCACAAAGGACACAATCTCGCCACGAGGTGCAGCAGCAGCACAAGGCGTCCCCCCCCCCCATATCACACAAGGCCATCTCGTCTGATCAAATGTCCCCGAAAGCACTAGATTACAGTACAGTTTAGTACAACTGCCATGTCATCTCTCAAAACATACCGGTAATCATAACCAGCCAATGGCATGGTGAAAAATATACGCCATCAATGCGTTTACCTGCATTAACCTCAGGGCCATCATGGTCAAGCCAAAGCAGACCTCCTCTAAAGAAGTCCAACAAATAAAATTAGCTCTCCTAAATGTCAGATCACTGAATAATAATTTTTTTTTAGTAAATGATCTGATTAAAGAAAATAACTTAGATTGCATCTGCCTAGTAGAGACATGGCTAAATAATGACAGCTACATCAATAATGATAGAAGCTTGTCCACCAGACTATAATTTTCTTCAAATACCCAGAAAAAATAGAAGGGGGGGAGGAGTTGCAGCAATCTTCTCCTCAAAACTCTTGTTTAGAACCACAGAACTAGGTGAGATCATGTCAATGGAATATCTTGCCATTGAGCTCAAAACTGAATCAACGATTATCGTCACAATATACCGCCCGCCTAGACACTCACCAATATTTATACAGGAGCTCTCTGAACTGATCTCACTATGTGTTACCGGATATGATAAGGTGATCCTAAATGGAGACTTGAACATCCATTTTAATAAGAAAACAGACTCCAAAACTATAGAACTAAAAAATCTACTGGATAGCTTTGACCTAACACAGCATATAACAAATGCGAGTCACAGGCTTGGGAATACATTAGACTTAGTTATAACAACAACTGGGCTAAGCATAACAAATATCTCAATAACTGAATTACCTCTCTCCGACCATCACTGTATATTTTTTGATACTCAAATAACCCTTACTAAAACAAAAAAATAAATCATAGTTCAAAAGAGGCTCCTAAACGACAAGGCTGAATCAAAGTTCATTGATCTTATCAGACTACATGAACCACACAATCATGACAGCTCTCTAAATGAAATGGTAGAAAATCTCAATGATGCACTGTCATCTATATTAAATTATGTCGCCCCACTAAAAACGAAAAAGAAGAAAACCAGAGCCTCGCCCTGGTTGAACTATAATACGGTCAACAAAGAAAAAATGAAATGTCGTGCAGCAGAGCGAAAATGGAGAAAAACAAAAACCACCATATGCTGTGATATATACAAAGATGCTTTAACTGCTTATAATAAAACCATCCGCTTAGGAAAGACTACTTCTCTAAAATCATTACAGAAAATGCTGTAAACTCCAGAATTCTTTTTTCCACTATTAATGTACTACTCAACACTGCCCCTACACCTCCTCAGTCATCAACGGTTAAGTGTGAAGAACTTTCACTATTCTTTAACAACAAAATAACCTTGATCAGGGCCAGCATTACTCATGATGGAAATAAAGCTGATTGCAGCAAACCGCGCAATGTAACCATGAGAAGATTCACATGCATCACATTAGATGTACTCTGCAAAACTGTCTCAGAATGTAACTCCTCCACCTCAGACATTGACCCTATACCTACAGCTTTCTTCAAACGGGTGTTTAATAGTGTTTCAAGCCCTGTGCTAGATATCATAAACACTTCCCTTAGAACTGGTATTTTCCCAGATGCCTTTAAAACAGCAGTTGTAAAGCCATTACTAAAAAAACCTAACTTGGATAGTAATGAAATGGCAAATTATCGTCCAATATCCTACCATTCATTAGTAAAGTACTTGAAAAGATAGTTTCAGTTCAAATAAATTCCTTTCTTGAAGAAAACAACATCTTAGAAGAATTTCAGTCGGGATTCAGAAAATATCATAGCACTGAAACTGCCCTCACCAAAATGATCAGTGACCTCAGGCTAAACTCTGATGAGAATAAGATCTCCATCCTTATCTTGCTAGATCTCAGTGCAGCATTTGATACAATCGATCACGATATTCGAATTGATCGTCTTGAAAACCATGTTGGTTTCTCAGAACATGTGCTAGGCTGGTTTAAAACATACATCAGAGGGAGGAAATTCTATGTTAACTAGGAGATCACATGTCTGATATATACGACAACAACTATGGAGTTGCACAAGGGAGTTGCTTAGGTCCTTTACTCTTCTCCCTTTACATGTTACCGCTGGATGATAATCATCAGAGAACATAATGTAGATTTCCATAGCTATGCGGATGATACACAACTGTACATATCTGCTGAACCAAATGATACAGCCATTAGCTCCATTACAGACTGCTTACTGGCAATACATAAATGGATGAGTAAGAACTTCCTGAAACTAAACGAGAACAAAACTGAAATTCTAATTATCGGCCCCAAAACTAAAAAAGAAACATTAATAAAGAACCTGGGAGGACTAACCCCTTGGATAAAATCTGAGGTCACTAGTCTCGGGGTTATCATAGATTCAGAACTGAACTTCAATTCTCATATTAGCAAAGTGACGAAAACATCGTTCTTCCATCTCAGAAATATAGCAAAAGTACGACCATTTATTAATCAGAACGATGCTGAGAAGCTAATTCATGCATTCATATCTAGCCGGTTTTATCTGCACTTTTCACAGGTCTCCCTAAGAAAACCACAGAGAGGCTTCAGCTAATCCAAAACTCTGCAGCCCGACTGCTAACTAGAACCAAAAGGAGAGAGCACATTAGTCCAGTCTTAGCTGCTTTACACTGGCTTCCTGTAACATTTAGAATTGATTTTAAGGTCCTTCTCCTTACATACAAAGCTCTAAATGGACAGGGACCTAGCTACATCACCAACACTCTAATAAATTACACACCAGCAAGAACACTGCGATCATCAGCTGCTGGCTCCCAGAAACAGTCAAAAGAGGATCGGTAATGCAGCCTTTATCAACTATGCCCCAAAACTGTGGAACAAACTACCCCAAAACATCAGAGAAGCCAACTCGCTAGACATCTTTAAAAGACTGTTTAAAACCTATCTCTTTGCTCAGGCATTTCACTGTGGGGTAATGCAGGCAAATATCTGAAGATAGATATCTGCTACCACCTAGTGGCAAGGGGAAATATTATTATAGAAACATCAGGGATATCCTGACACAAATTGTACTTACCTGCACTATTCTTACCCTGCCTACTTTTATACACTGCCTATCAAATTCATGTGTCGGTTATCACACTTTTTACTTCTTACTGATGACTATTTTTAAACTGAATCATTTTAAACAATTTTTATTATTTGTATTACTGAATCAAACTGTAAACAGAGCTATATTCTTACCCTACCTACTTTCATACACGTCCAATGAAATTCATATGTATGTTAGAGTGATGCTCTGTTGTGAGGAGAAGATGACTTTTGACCTAAATCTAGCAAAGTTGTTTACCATTCCAGTTAGGTACATCGTGCCAAGGTTGATTCTCCTAACTGGGCCATTTTCATCTGCTTGAACAATCTTATCACACTTTTCACTGTAACCTTGCTATTTACATTTTTTTTATGCTCGCTTATGCCTGTATTTTTTACTGTTGTTGTATGTCCGTTCTATTTTATAATTTTTAGACTATTTTTAAACTTAATAATTTTAAACTATTTTATTATTTGTATTACTGAATAGAGAGCCTATTAGGATGTTAGATCCTAATGTGAAACACTGTGATTTACCATACCTTGCTATGCTCGCTCATGCCTGTATTTTTTACTGTTGTGAAGCACTTTGAACTGCAACCTCTGTATGAAAAGTGCTATACAAATAAAGTTATTATTATTATTATTACCTGCTGTGCGGACTGAGGCTGGAAAAGGGAGTCTTCTTTATGTTGGTCCTTGGTCTTGGAATGACCTTCAGTCAAGCCTCAAACTGATGGCACTTGTTCCTTTAGCCAGTTTTAAACAGAGATTATCTGAGGTCCTTACCACCAGCTGCTCATGTAGTAATAAGTAGCATACCTTGGTTTTTTATTGTTCCAAATGTACACAATGTAGTGGTTGCTTTTTGTTGTGTTGTGTTTTATATGTTTTTGTTGTGTTTACCATTGTGTAAACGTTGCTGCTTTCTTGGCCAGGTCAGCATTGTAAATGAGATTTTGTCTCAATGCTTTTTTTATCTGGTTATATGTTAAATAAAAAAAATATTATAATAAGGGCGGCTGGGTAGCGCAGCGGACTAAGCGCCTGTCTACCAACGCAGAGACACCATGGTATCGAATCCAGCTGTCAGCTGTACCTCCGGTTTGGTCGGTCGCCATACTAACACAATTGGCAGTGTTAGCAGGTGGGAAGCCAGCGGGGTGTGTATCCTGGTCGTTGTAAACAGCGACTCCTACTGGTTGGTCGGGGCGCCTGCTCAGTGAGGAAGGGAACTGGGGGAAGTAGTGTGAGCCTCCCACGCGTTACGCTCCCCCAGTGAGAGTCCTCGCTGTCAGGTGAAAAGAAGTGGCTGGCTGACTCCACATGTATCGGAGGGGACATGTGATAGTATCTATCAACCCTCCCTAGACCGGCAAGTGGGGGGCAAATGCGTGCAACGACCAGGAAGGGAGGGAAGGGAATTGGCATAACGACAAAATTGGGATCGGAGAAAAAAACGGAATTGTATTAAAAAAAAATTATAATAATAATAATAATATTATAATAAAAAAGAAAAATCTGTGGGACCTGCTTTACTTCATATTGTTTTCCCTGACTGAACCCTACCCCCCCCCCTTGTTACACCTTACCTTCAACGTCTGTATGCCCAAGAGCTACCTTTGCTTCCTGTACTGCCCATCTAAATGTCTAGTTGAACTAGATGTATCTCTTTGCAGAAGCAAAAGGCCTCTTGTTAATGGGGGTTTCTGTGTAACTCTGTTTCAGTACACTGGGACAACAACACAGTGACACTGTGGCTCAGCACTGTCCATGGTGCTGAACTGGACTGTGAACAGAACTGTGTGTGTATGTATGTGTGGTACTCAACAGCCTCAGAGCTACCCTGGTGAGTCAATACATCAGAGGCGGCCAGTGGGCTACACAGAGACTTCAAGAAAAATATTGATTCTTTACATTTTATATATTTGATATACTGTACTGTAATATGAAGCCCAGTGTTGTGCAGGCTGTGAAGCAGGTCTGAGTTTCACACAAGGAGTAATACTGTAGGTGTCCTAGTAGCTGATGGATTTGTATTCAAAAGATCTATATCCACATTCTGTTGAAAAAAGAATATTTTTTACCTCACACAAGTATGAAAAAAAAACTGTTAAGTTCTAATCACACCAGTGTGATCAGACAACTCAATGGGTGAATGTAGCTCAGTTATAAGAAGATTTATCACATTTGACCTCAATAATAGAATCATAATTGTTTACACCGCAGGTCTACGTGAGCAGATCCAGAGTTATTGTGAGCCTACAGATGTCCCAGAAACACCTTATCTGGGCCCTATTCCCCGTACCTGGCTAACTGAGTTAGCCGGATAATTTTCAGCATAGCTTGACTTAAGTCAGACATTTCCGTTCCCCGAAGTCGGATTTTCTAAATCGCTATGGTAACAAATCAGAAAGTTTGAACCTGGTCCGGAGCAGGGTTAAGTTCAGTTAGCTCGATGAACCATGGCCACACCCTCGCAAATAAGTGCCAGCTCGCTTCCTGAAATAATTACCACAGTGTAGATCTGCATTATACCATTCTAAATTATGTTTTTGTGCTTCGTTTTCCTAGAGGGGGCTTTTGAAATGTATAATAATAGAACTAAATGCTGATAATAAATCATATTCAGCCTATAGATTTACTTTGTCCTAAATAAAATAATGCACGTCATATACGGCGCTCGGAGTCGCAATACACACTGCATGTGGTTATTTAAATAACGGCGCATTGCAAATGTGAATCCCGCTGGGATATTTTTAATGAATGAAACCGGCCGTTTGGCTCTGATTAGTTTCATTTATACAACGGCATGCAAATTTCTCGATTCTGATTGGCCATTTACACGTCTTTATTGGCAACAATCCACGGTCCTGGGCTCAGGACCCGCCCACAACCGAATCACATAATCACTCCGCCGGCTCACTCCGGGAGAATGTTGATAGCGCCAGAATGTTGATAGCGCCATAAGCCCATAACGACTAAATATGAAGCGATTCTGTCAAGGGGAATGTGTTAGTCTTTAAACAATGTTGGATGATGTAATTGATGGGTCTTGAGTCAATCTAGAACAAAAGAAAAATCGCGGATTGATTGATAGATTAATTGATTGATTTAAATTTCTACTTCCTTCCCACTGACTGCAGCGTTCACTCTCACACTGTCCGACGCTGGCGTACCCACAAACACACACACACACACACACACGCACACACACGCACACACACACACACACTCCTGTCTGCAACAGCGGGGGAGTCAGAGAGAGAAGCAGCGCTGTTTTAAGTGAGCATGGTCTATTGAATTGATTGATTGGTTGATTGCTAATTTTATTACTGTACCCCTGGTTTCCAACTGGTTAAGTTTAGGCTAAAAGAAATAAATAAAAAAAATAGGGCGAAGAAAACGTTTTTTTTCCTATAGGGCAAAGAAAACCTTTTAATTTGTTTTACCTACTTTATATAGAAGCATCTAAGAATGAAGTTCTATGGAAAGTAGGTCTGCATTCCCTTAACAATTGTGTGTATTGAGCCGTACTGTATTGTACCCATTCTGCATCTGGTAATAAAATGTTCAATCAATCATTCCAATAATACACAGTTGGATGTGTTAGTTGGTTGGATGCACTTCAAGCTGCTTCCACATGAGGCAACTTCTCTCAATCATTCCAATAATACACAGTTGGATGTGTTAGTTTGGTTGGATGCACTTCAAGCTGCTTCCACATGGAGGCAACTTGTCTTTTTTGTAGTTGTGGGAACTACTTTTTCTGGCGGATGGTTTTTTCAATAAATCTTCGATTAATGTGTGTTTATTGTATAGAAATAAGGTTGGATGAATCTGGCAGTTGTATAAAAGCTTTACACCACGTGCAGTCGTGATTTGTGACCAATAAACCATGCCTAGGGGGGTCTAACGACCCTCGGCTGCGCCTCGGGCCTAACGACCACCCCTAGGCATGGTTTATTGGTCACAAACCACTCCTGCGCGTGATGTAATGCTTAAATATTCTCCGCTGTAGATTTGCTTAACGGAGCGCCCGGATTGTGTTTCATTCAAGCATAAAATTGAAGTGTCTATGCGTGGATTGTGGTCTTTGTGGATTATGAATTACGAGGAATCTGAGGATTGTTGAATTGTATCATCACTCACACGTTATTGTGATATTGTAACTGGGATTAAAATGTCTGATGAGATGCGCTGTTTGACGGATTTGAGCAATTGAATGAGCCGTTGACGTCACATTAATGCATTTGAGAAAATGCATTTATCTGTTCAAGCACTGTTATCTGATGATGAACATGCGTCACTGGTATAAACCAAAGGTTAATCAATTCAATGCATATGGATTATGTCCGAAACAGATTCAAACCTGATTAATAGTAAAACTGTATAGCCGGCTCCAAGCCTCTCTGTTATTATATAAAGTACATGTTACCTAAGCCGAGCGCATACAGTGCAGATATCCTCATAAGCATCTATTAATTCTTATCAATTAGATACTATTTGGGCTTGTTTGTATCTACTTATTCTGAAAGAGTTTAACAAATTATTTTCGCTAGCAATAGATCTAATTCGATTATTCATTCCATTTTAAGCCTACTGCCATCAGGCACATTTAAAGAAATATAATCTGATTGATTGGGGTAATGAGGGACTTAACATTAGCCTATAGATTATGCTTTTAACTTGTCGGCGAGGCTATTGAGCCGTATGTATTGTACCCATTCTGCAATGTTAATAAAGTTTTAAATCAATCAATCAATCAATCAATGCCATTAGAAAATCAGGATTTCTGCGATCGACGTGCACCTGCTGTCTTTTCAGCTGAGGCAGCCGCGCGCACTGATCCTGAGCATCAAGTCTGGTTCAAATGAACGAGACTGAATCCACCTTCGAGGAACAGGGAAATCGCGTATTCAGACATCAGGTTAATTGAATCTGGATAATGGGACTTTTGATCGACTTAGTTGAACCAGGTACGGGGAATAGGGCCCTGGTGTCTGGGAGGTTTGTCACACGCAGGCATTGGCGCCAACTTTTCCTCCACGCTCTCTTATCCTCACACATGCAGAGAAACTTTACATATTCTGCCTGGGCTCTGACCCAGTTGCTAAGGTAATCTTGGCTGAAATCCTCCTCTTATCTCAACTCTTATGTCCTACGTATCATGTCTGGCTGTCTGTAAAAAACGAAAATCATGTTGTTGTGCTTGATAGCTGCTATACATAATAATGCCGTTTAAGGTGCTATAGATCTGTTCGCTGTTTACATTAATTACATACATACCGTGTTCGAGCCAATCAGCAGTACCAACTGAGTCACTAAGCTACCCCGGACCTGTGTGAGCTTCTGCGCTAAAAGAATACGACGGGACTCTATGGAGAAACCATGGCACTCCCCTGACTAAAAGTTGTTTAAAACAAAAACAGCTGGATGTAATTTTGCCAAATCAGCATGGCTGTGAGTGTGAGTCTTTCACCTTTTACATATCTGGCTTTGGCATGGATTGATTGTTTAGATCGCTAACATGGCTAACAAATGCAAATATATTGTAGTCTGCCCCGTTGTTCTGACCAGGATTACGTTCCTTTCTGCCTCTGTAATGCGTGCACACACTGAACAGGTCTATAGATACCATGGGAAGTACGGAGGGGATACATACATATGTAAACAACAACATTCTTTTTGGACCTGCCGAAATGTTTTTAATTATAAATTCATTAATCAATACTTTTTTGGGGGGAAAAGCAATACTTGTATTCTGCACTTCTCAAAAAGCTCTGTGGATGTATATTTTTAAAGGTCAATTTGGGAGGTCGATTTGATAAGATAAGATGAGATAAGATATTCCTTTATTCATCCCCTTGGGGAAATTCAGGCATCATAGAAGCATGGATAAGGGGGGGGGGGTACAGGTATGGACATGGTAATAGTAGAAGACATAATACAAGCAATAAAATAAGATAATAGTAGAAAAGTTCAACTTTTTAGGCAGTATAAACAATATAATTAACTTAATTAAATATTTGCATATGAGCAAGTAGTAGGCAGTGTAATCAATGTGCAGATGAGGGTCTGTATGCCCTCTCAGTTATATTATGCATTACAATAAATATGGTTACAATAAACACTATAATCTAAATACTATGAGTAAGTAAGTATACAGTATACACAGGTGCTGTATACATAAGGTAAGTATGCCGTGATATACGTTATAATGTTGTAGTCCGTGCCGTTTAGGTGGAAGTCAGACACGCTCAGTGATCAGAATTTCCTAGTAGTTCCTAGTAGTTCTCAAGTTAACATGGTTGATGTTTGATTGTCATCCTAAAGTACCCGCACATTGAACAGCGATTGGTTAAAAATCTAAATGTGTTGGACTTGTTTGAAATTATTTTGGTGTTCACCCTTGATTGATTGATTGAAAACTTGTTTCAATTCATCAAGACATGTATGACATACAAGACATACAAATATACAGTACTGTGTAAGAAAAGGAGATCATAAAAAAATATATGCAGTACATCCGAAGGGGAAGAGACTGTACATTGGAGGGGGTTGGGTGGGTGGGTGGGGGGTATTTGGACATTTACCGGGGCCAGTTTCTAATTGCAGCCACCCATAGGTGCTCTTTGAGAGCGGTTTTGAAGGAGGGCAGTGATTCACATTCCTTTACGGCTGTGGGTAGGGCGTTCTACATTATTGTGGCATAATTGCGAAACGTGTTTAGTCCCTTGTTTGAGCCGAATCTGGGTTGAACATGATTTGTGGAACTCCCTCTGGTGTTGTGGTCGTGGAATTCACTGACCTTTGGGAAGTATTTAGACATGTACATGGGTATCTTAGTAGTGTAGTGTATCTTGTAGACCAGGCCCATTGCAAGAAGTATTTCGACATGTACATGGGTATCTTAGTGGTGTAGTGTATCTTGTAGACCAGGCCCATTGTAAGTTGCTGTACTCTGTCGTCTACTCTAAGCCATCCTAGGTTGTCAGAAAGGTGGGTTTTAGGAGTAAGGCCAAGCAGTAGTCTGACCCAGGCACGTGCACACATAGAGCCCAAGGGGTGCTTGAGCACCTGCCTTTTTGAGCCTCGTAAAAAAAAGTGCCCTTTTTGAAAAAAATATATATATAATTTTGTTACGCATATAGACTGCCCTTCCAACTGAAAAATGTCAGGATAGAATAAAAATATTAGGTAAAGAGAGAGAGATGCCCCGTATTCCATTGCAGTTTGCACAGCCTCCTCAGCGTGCCTCTCCGTGGACCTATATATTTTATGCATAGCGTGGGTGGTGATGATGATGATGATGATAGAAACCGCTGTGGCGCATACAGTTGAATGCTGGTATTACACTCACTGAGGGACACGATGAAGTCAAGTCCGATGGGATTTGGGAATCTCAAATACAAATCGGGATTGGAATAAAAAATGCATTTATATTAAACAATACAGAATATACAGCACTTCTTGGGGTCTGTAGGGTAAGCACTTATTCCCTCTCCCCTGAACATTTATGGAGATGTATGGGCCTTTTAAGTCAGTGATAAAAGTGTCTTTCAAGGATAAGTGAGCTCCTGCACTGATTATTATAGTTCAATATTCAATATTTGATCACCAAAACCCCCCAAAAGCATAAAAAGCCCCCCCCCCCCCCCCCGCCCAAAAAGGGCCCTTAAAAATCAGGCTTGCGCGCTGGGTTAAAACACACACGGGTATAGTGCCCTTTTCAGCCTTTGAGCAGCTGCCCCTCTAAAGTCCTGTGCACGTCCCTGAGTGGGTGTGTATCTGTTAGTCACTAACAGTTAGTGGCTTCATGTGATGGAAATTAGTCAGAAAGATTACGACAAACATCTGTATCTCCAGTATGCACCCTCCCAAGTGATGATGTTTGGAGGGCGTGGAGGAGATGTATTATAGGACACGAGTGTCAGCTTCCTCATGGTTGCATTGATCCATTGGTGGACTGTTTCTGTTTCCAACATGGTGGACTTGATCACCTGCAGTGATGTAGACATCCTTGTCATCTGGGAACTGTCCATCTGTTAACAACTTATTTGACAGGAATGAGAAAATGTCTTGTTACACATGGCGCAACTAACTGCTCGTCAACAGAAATATCTCTACTTGACGTGTATTGTGTCTAGCACAATAAAAGCTTTCCCATAGAGCTCTGAGTGAGCTGTGGTGTTCCACAAGGAAGCATACTAGGACCGCTACTCTTCCTAATTTATGCAAATGACATGTCGTCAGCCTGTGACTGCAACTTGTTCCTGTTTGCGGACGACTCAGCCCTGCTGGTCTCTGACAAGAACAAGTTGCAGGTTGAAAAAACCCTCAGCTCGGAACTAGGCAAAATCTGCATATGGCTCGCTGATAACAAACTATCATTACACATGGGCAAAACAGAGTCCATTCTCTTCGGTTCAAATAACAAACTCAGCAAGACCGACGACTTCTCAGTTACAGTGGGTGACAATATTGTCACAAGGAAAGACGAAATTACCTACCTGGGTTCCATCCTAGAGGCAAATCTTTCCTGTGACAAAATGGCATCCAATGTAATAAAAAAAAGTCAACCAACGAACTAGATTCTTGTACCGGATCTCCTCTCTGGTAAACAAGAATACCCTGAAGACTCTGGCAGGAGCACTCATTCAAGGGTACTATGACTATGCATGCACCTCATGGTACCAAAGCACCTCAAAGGCGCTTAAAACAAAATTACAAACATCACAAAACAAACTGGTCAGACTACTACTTGACCTGAACCCCAGAACCCACCTCACCCCTGCCCACTTTGACAACCTAGGATGGCTTAGAGTAGACGACAGAGTACAGCAACTTGCAATGGGCCTGGTCTACAAGATACACTATACGACCGGGGTGCCCATGTACATGTCAAAATACTTCCCAAAGGTCAGTGAATACCACAACCACTACACCAGAGGAAGCTCAACAAATCATGTTAAACCCAGATTCGGCTCAAACAAGGGACTAAACACGTTTCGCAATTATGCCACAACAATGTGGAACGCCCTACCCAAAGCTGTAAAGGATTGTGAATCCCTGCCCACATTCAAAACCGCTCTTAAAGAGCACCTACGGGAGGCTGCAATTCGAAACTGGCCACCGTAAATGCCCCAAACCCCCACCACCTCCTAATAGACAGTCTCCTCCCCACCGCATGTATATATTCCCTCCCCGCCGTATGTATATTTCTCTCCCGCCCACCCACCCCCTCCTAATGTACAGTCCCCTCCCCATCATATGTATATACTCTGTCAGGATCTAGGGGTAACAGTACTGTATATTTGAATACCGTTTATGTCACAAATGTATCAGTACTAAATACCTATATGTCCCTATGCCATAAATGTCATGTATGTTGTGTATGTCATAAATGTCTATATGAATTGAAAATGGGGGACCCTGATGGAAACAAGACAAACGTCTTTCTCAGGTCTGCATCCCCTTAACAATTGTATGTATTGAGCCGTACTGTATTCTACCCATTCTGCAATCTGTTAAATAAAGTTTTCATTCATTCATTCATTCATTCATTCATTCATTCATTCATTCATTCATTCATTCATTCATTCATTCATTCATTCATTCATTCATTCATTCATTCATTCATTCATTCATTCATTCATGATGTTTGAAGTGCTGCATTCTCAGCTTATTTGCTGTCTTCTTCTGTGTTTTCTTCTCATGGAACAACAGTAAGTTATTTTGCTTGATCGGTGCTGTCAGAAGTCTGTCATTTGATTCAAGCACTCTTCCTGAAATTGTTGTACTGCTCTTGTCCCGTAGACTCAAGTTGATGGACAGATACGGCAGCAGCCGCAGACTCACACACCTTATTGTCTAATGTAACCAGGTCTTTACTGCCCTCCTCAACGGGATTCCCATTGCTCAGCAACACCTCCATCAGGTCTTTGGCATGGCGTTGACATTGGTGCTGAGATGCAGATCCTTTCTTTTGATGAGGACGTTCTTCACAATCATCGTTTGTTCTTCACAATCAACTGTTGTTTACAGTTCTCATATCTAACTCTAGTTCTCCACATATGTATTGTCTCATTGTGTGAAATATCATATAAGATACTGTATGCTCCAATCATGTTTATTTTATTTTTATTCAATTACTCATTCATAAAAACCTAGGTACAGGCACCAACATCACCATTCTAGGTTTAATAGAATAAAAGTTATGAAGCGTAATTCGAAATAAATACAGAAATTACAGCCATCTTTGATTTTTGGCATACCAGAATATTCAAAACATCAATATTTGAACTCCTGTTGATTCCTCACACAGTATAAGTTAAAATAGCAATACAAAATTGTATTACACAGCAATTGTGTGAACATTAAGACATTTTTAAAGAATGATTTAGATTTGGGCCATTTTGGATACATTTTTATTAAATTCAACTGGTTCCTTGACACTCAAGCCAAAATAGTTCTATAGATCCTTATCTTCAAATTAGAAGTGAAAACGAAACTTTCGCATATACATTTTAAATGACTGAGTGTCCAGGCACCCCACTATCAGAAAAGTGTGTGGTTTTCTGGTCAGCAGGAGATGTGCATCTCTGGCAGCTTATGGTCAGTGGCATTGTTTGTCAAATAGTGTTGAACTTGAGTGTTACACCCTGAGTGCATATGTAACGCACAATTTCTATCAGTTGACAACACAAAGCCGTGTGTCATTTATTTCGCAGTAGCACAAGTGACAGCTGTCAGAACTATGCCGGGCTAGCTTCTGACAGCTCGTAGTAATCAAACATTTATCAATGAAACCCCACACAGGGCGTCTCCTCCAGTGGCGTCCTTTCAGTAAAAGGCAAGGTATGGCGAGGAGAGGGGGGGGGGGGGGTTGAAGGGGGGTTTTCCTTGGTGGATTTTTTTTGTCAAATCAGTTGTGCAATAGTCACTTTTGGTGAGTTGTTTCTATACAATTCAGTTATATGACATTTAGGTATGACACAGGACTACACAAGCATTTTTAGTATAGAAATGTGTCAACAGACTAAAGCAGGGAACCACAATATTTTGCATATGAATTATGCAGAATGTAATATCATAACTGTCTATTACTTTTCTTGCAATTGAGCCAATTTTCCTTAGGTACAGTTTTGAGGTGTGTGTTCAACAGAACGTAGTATCAAAAACACATTCACAAAAAGTATGGGTTACTGAATGCTGAACTGCACTATTACAATCACTAAGCCAGACCTTACCTGTGTCCCTGTATCACTTGTCTCTGCTGCTCTATGATAAAAAAACGTCCCTTTTGTGCCTCATAAAAAAGTGCCCTTTTTATGCCAATTATTTTTACCATATTTTCTTTTTTACCTCCATATTGAGAGAGTGATCTGCAATCTGCTTGGGTTGGGGATGCAATTCCTAACAGGCTCAACCATATGGATAAAAGTTCCCATATTATGTGCTTTACACAAACTAAAAACAGATATTACATTAAATTACACAAACTAAAAACAGATATTACTAAAAACAGATATTACATTACACAAACTAAAAACAGATATTACATTACATTACACAAACTAAAAACCGATATTGTCTGAATTACTAGAAGAAAGAAATGCACCACCTTTGGATTTCTTTTAGTATAATAAATGTTTAAGATCCTTAGATGGATCCCCTGCTGCCTCCTCCTCCTCTTGCTCATCTTCCTCCTCCTCCTCCTACTCTTCCTCATCTTCCTCATCATCTTCCTCCTCCTCCTCCTCTTCCGCATCCGCCTCCTCCTCCTCCTTTTCCTCATCTTCCTCCTCCTCCTTCTAATCCTCCTCCTCCTCCTCCTCCTCCTCCTACTCTTCCTCCTCCTCCTTCTCCTCCTCCTCCTAATCCTCCTCCTCCTTCTCCTACTCTTCCACATCTTCCTCCTCCTCTTCCTCTTCCTAATCCTCCTTCTCCTCCTACTCCTAATCCTCCTCCTCCTTCTCCTACTCTTCCTCATCTTCCTCCTCCTCCTCTTCCTGCTCATCCTGCTCCTGCTCCTACTCTTCCTCATCTTCTTCCTCCTCCTCCTCCTGCTCCTCCTGCTCATCATCCTCCTCATCCTCTTCCTCCTCCTCCTCCTCTTCCTCCTCCTCCTCCTCTTCCTCATCCTCCTTCTTCTCCTCCTCCTCTTCCTCTTCCTCTTCATCCTCCTCCTCATCCTGCTCCTCCTCTTCCTCATCCTCCTCCTCTTCCTCCTCCTCCTGCTCCTCCTCTTCCTCATCCTCATCTTCCTCCTCCTCTCCTCCCCCTCCTCATCCTGCTCCTCCTCCTCCTCCTCCTCCTCCTCCTCCTCCTCCTCCTGCTCATCCTCCTCCTCCTCCTCCTCCTAATCCTCCTCTTCCTCCTCATGCTCCTGCTCCTCCTCCTGCTCCTAATCACCTTCCTCCTAATCCTCATCCTCCTCCTCTTCCTCCTCCTCCTCCTCCTAGTCCTCCCTCCTCCTCCCTCCTCATCCTCCCTCCTCATCCTCCTCCTCCATCCTCCTCCTCCTGCCTCTCCTCCTCCTCCTCCTGCTCCTCCTCCTCCTACTCCTCCTCCTGCTCCTCCTCCTCCCTCCTCATCCTCCTCCCTCCTCCTCATCCTCCTGCTCCTGCTCATCATCCTCCCCTCCTCCTCCTCCCTCCTCCTCATCCTCCTGCTCCTGCTCCTCCTCCTCTTCCTCCTCCTCCTCCTCCTCTTCCTAATCATCCTCTTCCTAATCCTCCTCTTCCTCCTCATGCTCCTGCTCCTAATCATCTTCCTCCTAATCCTCCTCCTCCTCCTCCTCCTCATCCTGCTCATCCTGCTCCTCCTCCTCCCCTCCTCCTCCTCCTGCTCCTGCTTCTCCTCCCCTCCTCCTCCTCCCCTCCTGCTCCTCCTCCTCCTCCTCCTCCTGCTCCTCCTCCTCCTCCTCCTCCTCCTCCTCCTCCTCCTCCACGGGGAGCAGCGTACTGGCTCAAGTAGCTGCGGGGGGTAAGCATGGCGGGCAGGGCGCTACGCAGGGCGTTTCCACGGTCCAACCCTCCCACCTGTGGACAGGACACATGAGAGGAATGTTTTAGTGTGTGGCTCAGGCAGGCAGACACTGTATTAATCCATTTAGGGAAATGAGGGCATCACAGAAGCATTGAAAGTCAAATGATACATATCTATAAAAATATTGAGTATAAAGCATTTGTCTCTGTGTGCACCTACCGCATAGACTTGTCCTCCGTACGCAGCGACTCCCAGTCCGCTACGCCTGCTGCTCATGGGGGCGATCAGAGTCCACTGGTTGGTGTCTGGGCTGTAGCACTCAGCTGTGAACAGCCACCCCGCCCTGTTGTTGCCACCACAGATGTAAACCTGTAATAAGAAAGAATATTCTAATTAGTTTATATATTCCATTTGATTTCATTCTACTTTAATTGTCTGTTAATGTTGATGCACCAAAGGACCCAGACACATCTTTTGTATGTGCAAGCTTACTTGGCAATAAAGACATTTATGATTTCTGATCTAACGTTCCTTGTGTTCATCTACCACCATGTGTCCCTCAGTTCCACCCACCTTGCCCTGGAGGGCTGCTGCCCCGGCGCTGATCCTGTGCTCCAGCATGGGTGAGATCACTGTCCACTGGTTGGTTTCAGGCTCGTAGCGCTCGGCAGTGTTCAGTAACACGCGTCTGTCTTGCCCTCCCATGGCGTAGATACAGCCGCCCAACACGACCACGCTGAGATCCCAGTGGCGTGAGTGCATGGGAGCCGCCTGCAGCCAGCTGCGAGTGAAGGGGTTGAACCTGCACACACTGTTGAAATACTTTACGCCCAACGGCCGCCGACATAGTAGACCAGACCGTGGAGAAAAGCGGTGCCGTGGCAGGCCCGGGGACTCTCCGCCTCAACGCTCACGTCCATCCATCCACCGGCTCGGATATCGTAAGCCTCCATGGTCGTGCTGCTGAGTAACCGGCCTCCGATAGCCAATAGGACCTCCTGGGGCAGGCGTGGACGTGTCAGGGGGTTTGGGAGCCTGTCGGAGCCAGGGGGGTTCAGGACGCTGAGGATGAGGGGCCTGCAGTCGTGGCTGTCCCTCACCACAGGGTTGTTCTGGACGTTGCTCCTGAAGTAGTCAGGCCTCATCAAGCCCATGCGAACCTGGGAAGAGACAAGCAGACAGCGGGTACAACTTAGACATCGGTTGTAGACGGTTTCTGTTGCTAGGGAACAGTTTGGACCCAAATGTTTGACAACCACTGTACTAGGGAACCTAGTGTTGTTTTAATGTAATGCACAGTAATACAATTATTATTATTATTTTTTTTTTATAAATGTTTTTATTTTATTTTATTTTCATATATAAAACAGAACATAACAGTACAATAATAATAATAATAATAATAACAATGACAACAGCGACGACAACAATAATAACAGTAACATGAATCACAATGACCTTGACAAGAGACAGACAAACAAGAAAAAGTAAAATAATAAAAATGTAATTAAAAATAAATGTGGCTCAGGCACTAGATACAATTAGTTACCTTGGGCAGCAGCAAAGGGATGTGTGTTTTATGCTCCTCACGGGAGTGGTCGATCCAACAGAGGACTGCCTCAAACACTGTCTCCTCGCTCTTCATGTTCAGATCATCCCTCTCGATGATGTCCACCAGTTGCTGCGGGGACAGCTCCACAAACTCCTGTGAGACGTGCAACATCTCCTCAAAGTGGCAGATGCCTCCACCTCCAGATGCCAACACAGTTTTCCAGAGACAGCTGGCCTTCTAGGAAGTCAGAGCACGCTCCTACTATGCCAGTGACGAGAAGCTGGTCTGCAGCCACCAGAAGCTCTTCCACGTTCTCTGCTGTCACCAGCACAAAGCGTGTGTAGGCGTACTCTATGATGAGCTGCATCATACCCGGGGACACCCCAGGGATAGTGTAGACTGCTTTCTCTGAGTCGCTCCAGCGAGTGAAGAGGGCTCTGTGGGACGCAGAGTATAGAGATATCTGATGAGTAACCAGTAAGCAACATTCTGTCCTGTGTAGTAATTAGGGCTGACCCCTATTAGTCGAATAGTCGACTAATCGGTCGAAAGGAGCCGTAGTCGACTGCCAACCTCTTAGAAGCGTGGCTAACGCTAATGGCACGCATACCAGAGGCCAACTGCCTAAGAAAACAGGCACAGAGGCACTGAAAGAGGATTTCACCCATCTAATGAACACACTAGACTAGACAAATATCAAGATGTATCCATCAGTGGACCAATTGCATGCTTTTGCAGAGGACAACAAGCCTTCAGTCGAGTCCTTCAGACGTTAAGCACCCCCCACAGCCCAAATGGAATGATATATAAAAAAAATATATATTATACTTTAAAAAAAAATTATAGTCGACTAATGGCACATTTTGGCCAATCATAGTCGACTATCCAAATCCTTAGTCGGGACAGCCCTAGTAGTAATATATTTTCACTGTAGAAGTATAGGGTCTTAGCACAGTAGAAGTATAGTATATTTTTACAGTAGAAGTATAGTATAGTATCTGTTTACAGTAGAAGTACAGTATAGTATCTGTTTACAGTAGAAGTGCAGTATAGTATCTTTTTTACAGTAGAAGTACAGTATAGTATATGTTTACAGTAGTGCAGTATAGTATCTGTTTACAGTAGAAGTACAGTATATTATCGGTTTACAGTAGAATTACAGTATCTGTTTACAGTAGAAGTACAGTATAGTATCTGTTTACATTAGAAGTACAGCATAGTATATGTTTACAGTAGAAGTACAGTATAGTATATGTTTACAGTATAAGTACAGTATAGTATCTGTTTACAGTAGAAGTACAGTATAGTATATTTTTACAGTATAAGTGCAGTATAGTATCTGTTTATAGTAGACATACAGTATAGTATCTGTTTACAGTAGAAGTAGTATATGTTTACAGTATACGTACAGTATATTATCGGTTTACAGTAGAAGTACAGTATATTATATTTTTACATTCAAAGTACAGTATAGTATATGTTTACAGTAGATGTTGTGAAGGATCAGATTAAACCGAATATATATATTTATTTATGGATATATATTTAATAGTATTTGTATATCGTTTGATATCCCTTGTATATTCTTTGTACATATACACTGAATATCCCTTTAGTCTACTACAGCCCATAATAGTTCATTCTCTCATTGGACAAGAACCTGGCGCCAGCAGACAGGCCCCTTGAGTCAAGTTCAATAGTGCCGACGAACATGTCCCAACTAGCCCCGGTTCCGCGTAGGAATACGGCTACCGAAATACGAATGGTACTATTTGTTCACCGTGCATATAAATATGGCGCAAGTAAAGTAGAACTTTTTTAGTCCATTAGTCCTTTACCCTCCAACCTAGTAACAGACGTGAAGCCTCACCCACGACCCACGTGTGGTGCAGTATGGCCTATTTGGCCCCAGAATAGGCATTGAGACCTCGTGTAAATTCATAGCTGAATTGTCATAGTTTGGCACTGTACCGTCGAGTGGGACGTATTTCTATTAAGTTAATAATAGTCTATTATGTATGGTGCATCGTTCGGTTAGAGTTCTAAAGTGAGCAGCACCCCCCATCGTTTCCTCGCGTTATCTAGAGTCTTAACCAGGCTGGGCAGACCACGCGTGGTGCTTTCATCTGAGGAGTTCTGGGCGAGGACGAGTGGACCTGCACATTGGATTACCTACCCGGACGACTGCTGAGCCTATACGGCATGGAATATCTATTTGCTTTGGGTGCTTTGATTTGTGGAGCGGATAACAGCCAACGCCGGTGAGTGTTGGAATTACCCCCGAGAGGAGCCCAGGTGAGACGGCGCTCAACCCAGACCGAGGCCGCCTCGCTTCTCCTTCGTTGTGGACCTACAGCCTACAGCTACCGTCTACAAGAGGGCCCAAGTGTATTCATCTGTGGATCAAGATCCTGCGGGCACTGTGTTCTGTACCTGAATTCTCCCCAGGAATCGTTGGCCAGATGGGATGCAGCTGACGGCTCTCCAAACCCCCCCCCCCCCTACTGACTTACAACCAGCAGGACCCCTTTAGTATCCCGCTATAATCCTTAAGTACCATCGCTATAGTTCCCTAAAGAACCAGGTTGTATACTTGCTTCCTGCATAACCAGAGATTGGACATTCAGTGTTGATTTGCCTACGAATACTCATTTGCCTTACAAGTGCATTCAAATCATAAATGTAATTAAGTGAATGTTGTATATACCTTTTGCTATATTAAACCTTCGACTGTTATATTTGTGTGGACCTGATTTCATATGTGGGAAAGTGTTCATCATACATAGATATCGTGTACTGTATGGCCAGAAGTTAAAGTACATAAAGCGGTAGTGGTTTAATGATACCATACTTATCAATACAGTCAGGGAATTGTACCCCTCAGTTACAATTGGTCCTTCGAGCCGGAGGGTAACTAGCGTAATATTAATATAGTGTTATTAATATTGAAATGGCCTATGATGAACACTCCACGAAACGGTCCTCCTAACGTAGAACGCCCGCGGCGCAGACGACAGACACCTCAGTACTTAGAGGATTACGCTGTCAGTCAACTACCTAGCCTTCTACAGACGGTAAACGCGGTAAAAGTAGAAAGTAAAATTATGTCTGACCTTAACGACCAGGTTACCCCGACCACAGAGGCCCTAGTGGGTTCTAATGTAACTGACCAAGCTCACGGTGGGGACCAGGAGGGAACAGACATGCCTTTACCCCCCGCCAATACCGAAGAAGTAGTCCCCGACCAGCTCCGGGAGGAAGACAACCCTCCAGAGGTGGAACCCTGCACGGAACAAGATGAGGAGAGCGCCGAGGAGATAGAGCTCCAGGACTCCCCAACGAGTACAGCCAGGAGCGGCTCACCTCTACAAGCGTCTTCCCCCAGCGAGGCGGAGAGGATGCTGTCACAGGCGTTCCTCGTCAGCCTGACAGCCTCTACCGAACGCGATCGACTCCAGGGTGAACGCGATCGACTTCAGGGTGAACGCGATCGACTCCAAACACAGCAACGGAGCGAAGAAGAGCACATACGCCTGGAGATGAAACGCCTTCAGACGGAAGAGAATATGGCAAGAGACCGGTCCGACACCCAGCGAGCCGCTGACGGTGCCCAAAGAGAAGCAGAGCGCGACATCGCTCTCATCCAGCGCGAAGCCGAGCGCGACAGACTACAGGGCGAGCGCGACAGACTACAAGCGCAGCTAATGGAGCAGCTGATCACCAAGGCAACACCCTCTCCCTCCGCCAGGGGTTCAAGGGCCTCGTCGAGACAACAGTCAAGGGCAGCATCCCCTAACCGACCAAGCGACCCTGAACTTGACCACCAGAGAGAGCCTATACCCCCCGCAGACCCCCTTCCCCGACCGGTCCAAGCGAGACCCAGCTACAAGGAAGGAGCAGCATACACTGCGGAGAGGCTAAATAAACGACTACAGGATCTAGAGGACCTGACAGAAGAAGAAGAGGGAGAGGAGGAGAACCAAGCCCGACGACAGCACAGTACTCCACCGGACCAGGAGGTCCAGTACAGCCCAGGCTATACCCCCGCGGCGCTGTGCTACAGACCCCCGACTCTATTCACGGGTGAGCATGACGCACGACCAGCCCCGAGGAACAGCACCTGGACCAGCGGGCCATGGTACCCTGCCGGTACCAGCCCACAGAGAGGCGCAAGAGGAGACTCGCCTAGGAGGCGTCTCTCCCAACGCTCACCGATGTGCCAGCCATCCACGGCGTCATACATTGGCACACCGACGTTTCCAGACTTCACCCATGAGAATCGAGCACAGTACACGGAGCTCCGGATGTGCTTAGAGACAATGATGGTGGATGTCGTTGACGAACGCCACAAGTATGCAATATTACTGAAGCACCTGAAAGTACCCCGAGCGCACAATATAGCGCTAGCCTATGCCACCTCTACGACCCCATACACCGCGGCTCTAGCAGCGCTGGACCAGAGATATGGACGTATATGGGATTACGTAATCCAAGAGATAAGGCATATTGACCGCCTACCCCCAGCAACAGATAATCGCTCACTAGACGACCTGTCTATAAAAGTGCAGTCCCTGGTAGGGATGCTGGGAGCGCAACGAGAAAAGGGTATGCACGAGCTATACGCCAACTCTAACGTCGAGAGGATTTTAGAGAAGCTGCCGCCCGCCAGACAAGAGCGCTTTAGGCGGCAAAGAGACCACCGTGATCCTAACGGTCCCGAACCATCCCTCCTCGATTTAGCCGACTTCCTGACGAGAGAAGTCAGCAGCCTACGCTTGGATACATTCGTGCGGAGCACACCAACCTCCAGAGAGGGAGCTAGGAGAGTAAACGATGGAAGAAGATCAGTGACTGTCATGCACCAATCAGAATCAGTACCGAGCAGTAAGAACCACAGTACCCCCTCAAGAAAAGAGAAGTGGAAGATGGTGTGCCCGTACTGCGAGAAGGAACACTGGCTGTCACAATGTGACCTGTTCAAGAAGATGAATGCAGAAGAAGTGAGTCAATGGATAAAGTCCAACAGGCGCTGTTACCGATGTGCGCGCAGTCACATGGCAGCCGAGTGCCGCCTAAAGAAGAGGTGCAGTCGGTGTGACGGAGCCCACCTAGATGTCCTACACGACAGTAACAGAAGAAAGCCTGCACCTGCACCATCGAGCAGCACAAAGGCAAGTGTCATGTACATTGACCCCGCCAGCAGCAGCGGCGCCCAGGTGCTCTTAAAGGTAGTCCGTGTAACATTGAGCCACCAAGATAAAGTCATGGACACTTACGCCGTCCTTGATGACGGGTCAGAGAAGACCCTTCTCCTCGCATCCGCTGCGGCCCAGCTGGGACTGCGGGGGAGCGAGAACCAGATGACGATTCGGACAATAAGAAGAGATTTAAAGACGATAAAAGGCGAGAATGTCTCCTTCACTATCGCAGCAAGCGGGCAGCCAGAGAGACGGTATAGGATTACAAATGCTTTCACCAGCCAAGAAATAGGACTATCACAGTACACCTACCCCATCGCCAAACTGATGGATAAATATGTGCACCTGCGTCAACTACCTATCCCGCTCATAGACGGCGCCACCCCGACCCTGCTGATAGGCTCCGACCATGCAGACCTCATAGTCCCGATAGACCGGGTCCATACAGGACCCAGAGGCTGTCCTGCAGCAGTCGAGACCCGCCTAGGATGGACGTTACAAGGCCCCCTCGCTAAATTTCTCAACCGAACAGCAGCCACTAGCTGCCTCCACTCCAAAGAGACAGAGGAAGACACCACTCTCCTGCAGCATGTCGAGAGGCTATGGACACTAGAGACAATGCCCTTTAAGAACGAAAAGAAAGACATTCGTTCTAAAGAAGACATTTACGCCATAAACCTCCTCGAGCAAGGGACAAAGAGAGTCACAGTCAGCGGAGTGATGAGATACGCAACTCCACTCCTGAGGCGAGAGGGAATGCCCACCTTTCACGCCACGAAAGAAGCTACGGAGCGGTATCTATTGAACACAGAGCGGCGCCTAGCCAAAGACCCCGCTCAAGAGAGTGTGTACCGCGCTGAGATTGAGAAGCTAATCACATCGAGACACGTAATGAAGATTGACAATAAAGAGGCCGATCAGACGACCGAATCATGGTACGTGCCGCACCACAAGGTCCACCACAACGGCAAGGATCGCATTGTGTTTAACTGCAGCTACCAGATCGGATCCCAGAATCTGAATAAAGAGCTCTTGCCCGGCCCCACACTCGGCCCCTCTCTACTAGGCGTGCTACTACGCTTCCGCCAGGACAAGGTGGCTATCAGCGGGGATATCAAAGGGATGTTCCTGCAGGTGAGACTAGTGGAGGAGGATAAGCCCCTACTGCGGTTCCTATGGAGAGAGAGGATCGGAGATGAGCACCCAGCCATCTACCAATGGGAAGTCCTCCCCTTCGGAACCACATGCAGCCCGTGCTGTGCTACATTTGCACTGCAGAAACACGTCGCAGAGGACCCAGCAGCAGATGAAGAGGTCCGACACAGTGTGAAGAACAGTTTCTACGTGGACAACTGTTTACAAAGCGTTTCGACCCAAGAAGAAGCCGAGGCTCTCCTACTCAAGCTACGCGCCTCCCTGATCAAAGGCGGCTTTGATCTCAGGCAGTGGGCCAGCAGCGACCCGCAAGTATTGCGCAGCCTCTCCCCCGCGGACAAGGCAGCCAGTAGCGAGACCTGGATGGCGACCATCCCAGGAGAAGCCCAAGAAATGACACTAGGACTAGTCTGGCGCTTCAAAACAGACTCGCTCCACTATAGACACAAACCCCTGACCACGGAGCAGGGAAGGTCGACAGCGATACCGACCACCAGAGAGAGTGTGTACAGAACACTCGCCAGACAATATGACCCGTTGGGATGTATTCTACCTTACACCACCAGGGCAAAGATGATTGTACGAGCACTATGGGACAAGGACCAGGGCTGGGACGACCCAATACCCGCACACCTTGCCTCCACATGGAGAGAGTGGGAGACGGAACTCCGCTCACTCCCAGGCGTCAACATACGCCGCAGCTACTTCCCACCCACAGTGAGGCCAGAGACATGCAAGATGGATCTACACGTCTTCAGCGACGCCTCCGAAGTAGCCTATGGATCTGTGGCCTACTTGCGTGCCCAAGAGAAGGGAGGAGAGATACACACCGCTTTCATCCTGGCTCGCTCAAGAATAGCCCCACGAAAGCAACAATCTATCCCGCGTCTAGAGCTCTGCGCAGCCCTAGCAGGAGCGCATCTAGCCACGTTAATCCAACGTGAACTCACCATCCCGGTGCAAAGAACAATCTTGTGGTCAGACTCTACGACAGTACTCACATGGATCAAGTCTGATTCATGCAGATACAAGGTCTTCGTGGGAGTCAGAGTCACAGAGATTCAAGAGTTAACAGAAGCAGCAAGCTGGCGGTATGTGGACACCAAACACAACCCAGCTGACATCATCACCCGGGGAATGTCCCTAGATGACCTCACCCGTCACAACATCTACAGTGACGGACCAGAGTTCCTCAAGCTCCCGGAAGAAGAGTGGCCTACGCCCACCCCACGGGAGGCGAGTAAAGAGGAGGCTGAAAACAAGAAACCTATGTTCTGTGGATTGAGCACAGTCGCCTCCACAGACCCCAACATAGATGATTGCCTCACCCTACAGAGTGCGCAGCTAAAGACATTCCTGTGGCACCACCCAGAGATTCAGCCCACCACTGACATTTCAGCAGCTGACTACGAAGAAGCAGAACTTCTTCTACTACAACGAGCCCAGAGAGACTCGTTCCCCGATGAGCTAGACTGTCTACAGGGAGGAAAGCCCGTCCCATCAGACAGCAGACTGCTCCACCTGGCACCCGAGAGTGACGCCCATAATCTCATCAGAGTGGGTGGTCGTCTGCCGAGAGCCCCCGACCTACCGGATGACGTTAAGTACCCGATAGTCTTGAACAGCCGACACAAGGTCACAGAGCTGATCATAAAGAAATACGACGAGGATGTGCACCACGCAGGAGCAGAGAGAGTCTTCGCGGAGATCAGACGTCGCTATTGGATACTTCAAGGGAGAGAAGCAGTGCGACGCTTCCAGCGAACCTGTCTAGACTGCCGAAAGTGGCGCGCGCAGCCCAGCATACCCCGGATGGCTGACCTACCTCCCTGTCGCCTCCGACTCGGCGACAAGCCTTTTCACTCCACAGGCATGGACTGTTTTGGCCCGTTGTATATAAAGAAAGGAAGAGGAACCGAGAAGCGGTGGGGTATTGTATTCAAATGCATGACCACCAGAGCGATACATATCGAACTCCTTCCAACCATGAGCACAGACTCATTCCTTATGGCCTTCCGAAGATTCACATCGCGGAAAGGAAAACCGTCTACATTGTTGTCTGATCACGGGACAAACTTCAAAGGCGGAGAAAGAGAGCTGAGAGAGAGCTTCCAAGCTATGGGCCCAGAACTTAAGACCCACCTCGCTCCATCCCAGATTGACTTCCAGTTTAATCCCCCGAACGCACCCCACTTCGGTGGAACCTGGGAACGAGAAGTACGTTCTATAAAGACAGCCCTGTATGCCGTGCTTGGGGCCCAGACTGTGGCGGAAGAAGTCCTAATGACAGTCCTCACGGAGATCGAGGGAGTATTGAACTCCAAGCCCCTCGGTTACGTCTCAAGTGATGTAGCAGATGTCGACCCAGTCACCCCCAACACACTCTTGATGGGGCGGCTGGACCCCGCGCTACCCCAGACAATGTACAGGCCTGAAGAAGCGAACGGCCGAAGAATGTGGAGGTACAGTCAAGTACTGGCTGACAAGTTTTGGAATAGCTTCCTACTCCACTATCTACCGTCTCTACAGACCCGCCAGAAGTGGGTAAAAGAGAGAGACAATTTGACAGAAGGAACAGTCGTCATGATTATCGACCAGTCACTACCCAGAGCTATGTGGCCGGCTGGCCGCGTAAGCAAAGTGATCACCGGTGCCGATGGCAAGGTCCGAGCAGCTGAAGTGCTCGTCCAAGGGCGGACTTACACATGACCCGTGGCGAGGCTAATAGAACTGCCAAGACTCCCAGACACTATCGATGACGACCATGACCCCACGACTTTGTGAGTTGACTGACCCTTACAGCGGACCTTGAGTGGTAGACAGTGCGGTTAATCTGTCTCTGCTTAGCTAATTAGGTGGGACTAATTAGGGGGCGGCTGTTGTGAAGGATCAGATTAAACCGAATATATATATTTATTTATGGATATATATTTAATAGTATTTGTATATCGTTTGATATCCCTTGTATATTCTTTGTACATATACACTGAATATCCCTTTAGTCTACTACAGCCCATAATAGTTAATTCTCTCATTGGACAAGAACCTGGCGCCAGCAGACAGGCCCCTTGAGTCAAGTTCAATAGTGCCGACGAACATGTCCCAACTAGCCCCGGTTCCGCGTAGGAATACGGCTACCGAAATACGAATGGTACTATTTGTTCACCGTGCATATAAATATGGCGCAAGTAAAGTAGAACTTTTTTAGTCCATTAGTCCTTTACCCTCCAACCTAGTAACAGACGTGAAGCCTCACCCACGACCCACGTGTGGTGCAGTATGGCCTATTTGGCCCCAGAATAGGCATTGAGACCTCATGTAAATTCATAGCTGAATTGTCATAGTTTGGCACTGTACCGTCGAGTGGGACGTATTTCTATTAAGTTAATAATAGTCTATTATGTATGGTGCATCGTTCGGTTAGAGTTCTAAAGTGAGCAGCACCCCCCCATCGTTTCCTCGCGTTATCTAGAGTCTTAACCAGGCTGGGCAGACCACGCGTGGTGCTTTCATCCGAGGAGTTCTGGGCGAGGACGAGTGGACCTGCACATTGGATTACCTACCCGGACGACTGCTGAGCCTATACGGCATGGAATATCTATTTGCTTTGGGTGCTTTGATTTGTGGAGCGGATAACAGCCAACGCCGGTGAGTGTTGGAATTACCCCCGAGAGGAGCCCAGGTGAGACGGCGCTCAACCCAGACCGAGGCCGCCTCGCTTCTCCTTCGTTGTGGACCTACAGCCTACAGCTACCGTCTACAAGAGGGCCCAAGTGTATTCATCTGTGGATCAAGATCCTGCGGGCACTGTGTTCTGTACCTGAATTCTCCCCAGGAATCGTTGGCCAGATGGGATGCAGCTGACGGCTCTCCAAACCCCCCCCCCCCCCCTACTGACTTACAACCAGCAGGACCCCTTTAGTATCCCGCTATAATCCTTAAGTACCATCGCTATAGTTCCCTAAAGAACCAGGTTGTATACTTGCTTCCTGCGTAACCAGAGATTGGACATTCAGTGTTGATTTGCCTACGAATACTCATTTGCCTTACAAGTGCATTCAAATCATAAATGTAATTAAGTGAATGTTGTATATACATTTTGCTATATTAAACCTTCAACTGTTATATTTGTGTGGACCTGATTTCATATGTGGGAAAGTGTTCATCATACATAGATATCGTGTACTGTATGGCCAGAAGTTAAAGTACATAAAGCGGTAGTGGTTTAATGATACCATACTTATCAATACAGTCAGGGAATTGTACCCCTCAGTTACAGTAGAAGTACAGTATATTATCTGTTTACAGTATAAGTACAGTATAGTATATGTTTAAGTACAGTAAAGTATCTTTTTACAGTAGAAGTACAGTATATTATCTTTTTACAGTATACATACAGTATATTATCTGTTTACAGTAGAAGTACAGTATATTATCTGTTTACAGTAAAAGTACAGTATGGTATCTGTTTACTAACCAAGCTAACCTGAACCAAGCTAACCTGAACCAAGCTAAACTTACCTGAAATAGTCTCTGCAGTCACACAGGAGGGCCTTGTGGGCATTCAACTCAGTGCTGTTGACTTTAATAACCACATCACAGAGCCTTCCCTCCAGACGCAGCTCATTAAGGATTGTACAGGACATTGTTTCCTTTTCCATGTGGTGATTTTAAAATGGTATCTACAGAATATATTCAAGCTTACAGACAAATAGCCAGAAACAACAAGTACAATCTTCACTTGGTCTTCTGAGATCTGAGATCTTCTTCTTCTTCTTCTTTTGAATTTCCGGCAGTGTAGACGCATCGTGGCGTATTACTGCCCTCCGCAGTTCTTTTGATGAGCTCTTCTTCTTCTTCTTCTTCTTTCTTCTTTTGAATTTCCCGCAGTCTACTGGAATCCGTCATCCCCTACATTTTCCAATGGAGTGCAGCTAATGCTGCTACTTCCTGACTGAGCCCCCCTCTGTGAGACACTCCTTGCCCCATGCGATCTTATTCTGGACTACTTGGTCCCTCATCCAATTCCCTAACCACCTCCTCCCATTTCAGACCTTCCATTCCCAAATGTTGAACCGCTATCCTAACAATCATCTTTACCCTATCTGTTCTACCCTTAATCTCTGCCGTAACATTAACTACCCCTGCCACGAAGGCCACAATACCAACTTTCTCCTCCCATACCCTCTCTCTATCCTCCTGCTCTACCCTCTCTGCCAAATGCCCTTCTCCAACCCCCTGCACCCTATCTTGACTTCCCTGTCCTACCCTCCTAGCCGCCTCTGCATACGATAACTTACCCTCCCTTCTCACTCTCTGAACCACGACCTCCCTCTTCATCACCTCACACCCCCTAAATGCTACACTATGCTCCCCACCACAACTACAACACTTCAGCTTCACTCCCTCTCCACACTTCCTATAGTCATGTTCCCCGCCACACCTAGCACACCTCTGTCCCTTTCTACACGTAATAGCTATATGGCCAAACTCCTGGCACCTATAACACCTAAGAGGACCCTGAATAAATTCCCTAACCCTAAACATCCTATGCCCTACAAACACCTCACTAGGAACAACCCCACCCTCAAACGTTTTGTATAAAAGTATTCTGTACTTCTGTATGACAACTATTAAAGAAACAAAAAAAAACGTAATCACTACCGTCTCCGTCACTATCCTATCTGCTCCCCTCTTCATCCTTTCTGCACTCTTAACTATGCCATTACGCACGTCCCCCCTTAACTCTTCCACCAGCTGCTCTACGCTAACCTTGACCGGTACCCCAGCTATCACCCCCTTACATCCCCCCTCCCTCTTCTCCCCTACTCTCGCTACCTTACTTATACCCACCCCACCAATGCTCCTCATCTTCCTAGCCCTCTCCACCTGCTCCTCACTAACACACCCTACGGCCAGATTCCCATCCCCCAAAACTCTCGTGTACTTTACCTCACCTAATTGCTCGTCAATGAGTTTGGGCAACTCGAACATACCTAATTTCCTCACTCCCCCCTCCCCCTCAAGCCTAACCACTATATGAATAACTTCTGCAACATCATTTCCTCCACCCTCGCCTTCTGACCCACTTGAGCTATCTTCCCTCACTTTCTTCCTCTTACTCACCTTCCCCTCACTTACCTCACTCTTCTTATCCACCTTCGTCCACCCTTCTCCCCCACTCTCCTCCCCCCTACACTCCATATCGTCACCACCCGACCCCTTACCCTTGCCCTGGCTATTCTCACCCCCATCGCTGTCGGTCCTCTCCTCCTCTTTCTTCCTCTTACTCCCCTTTCTCTCACTTTCCCTACTCTTCTTCCCCATATTTTCCCACCCTTCTTTCGCACTCTCCTCCCCACTATACTCCATTCTGTCACCACCCGACTCCTTCCCTTTGCCCTGGCTATTCTCACCCCTATCGCTGTCGTTCCTCCCCTCCCTGAGCGCTCGCGCCTCCTTTTTAGCTCTCGCCATGATCAAGAGAATTGTTGAATATATACTGTACACAAATGTTCTAGAATGTTCTATTATGACATCATACTGTGACATCACAAATGTTATATTATGACATCATACTGTGACATTACAAATGTTCTAGAATGTTTGATTATGACATCATACTGTGCCATCACAAATGTTTTAGAATGTTCTATTATGACATCATATTGTGACATCACAAATGTTCTAGAATATTTGATTATGACATCATACTGTGACATCACAAATGTTCTAGAATGTTTGATTATGACATCATACTGTGACATCCAGTGATGGGAATAATGGCGTTATAAATAACGGCGTTACTAACGGCGTTAGTTTTTTCAGTAACGAGTAATAATGCCATTACCGTTACTGCCAAAAAATGCGGCGCGTTACTATGATTGAAGCTGTTTTTTTTATCAGACAGATCTCTGCGCAGAGAAGCAATACTTTTATTCCTTGGTTAGTGGGCAGTGCGTGATTGGCTGAGGTTGAGTAAAATGTCATGGTAAGCCAATCAGAGGTAGAGGTGGGCGGGTGTTCAAAATAATCCAGAGTCTGACACACAGCGACAACACAAGCGACTCAGTCAATGACAGATCGCCGTTGATAGTTTGTTTGGCGAGCCCAATAATCCAAAACGAATCCAACGAACAACACAAGCGAGCAGTCAACGACAGACAGCGTTTTTTGTTCACTCTTGTGTTAGTTGTGTTGCAGTGCAGGACACTACAGTAGTGGAGGCTACAGCCTTATCTTATCCTTAGCTGCACTTCCTGGTTTAATAGCACAGTCTTCAGGTGCGTATGCATGTCTTAAATGTCATGATTAGATTAGTTTAGATGATTAGATTAGATTCTTATATCTGTATGTTGTGTATGTCATAAATGCCATGAATTACAAATGGGGGACCCTGATGTAAACAAGACAAAAGTCTCTCTGGTCTGCATCCCCTTAACAATTGTGTGTATTGAGCTGTACTGTACTGTACCCATTCTGGAATCTGTTCATTAAAATGTTCAATCAATCAGTATATATTTGTTATTTATTTTTGGTATAGTGCTTAACAAGCATAATTTAATGTTGCCCAGTTGTGGCCTGTTGAGGGGCAATACAGTGGCGGCCGGTACATTCTTCTCCATGGGGGGCGCTATACCAAACATTTTGCAAACATGTATCACGCATTGGCATGTCACTGGCAGCGGACAGCTGACCAAGCGAACACTGACTCCCCACAACACTACCAAACCACCAACAACACACAACCAGTCAAATAAAGTACAGTCTAATTCACAACTTGAAACACAATATATAAATAGAAAAGTTAGAAACAAACTCGCTCCGTCTCCAAACACACGCATACAGAGAGAGAGAGAGAGAGAGAGAGAGAGAGAGAGAGAGAGAGAGAGAGAGAGATCGCGGCCACTCACTCACCACACTACACACTGAGTAGCCTACTGTGTGCGTCAGAGAAACCACAAGCGTACGAATATTTAAGTAGGTACAGTTACAGTACAACTATCACCATATTGAGCCGTACTGTATTGTACCCATTCTGCAATCTGTTAAATAAAGCTGAGTGGCTAACAGCGACTAACGTTAGCTGAGTAGCTAAGAGAGAGAGAGAGAGAGAGAGAGAGAGAGAGAGAGAGAATTAACTCACTTTGTTTAATTGAAACGTGGTCCAGCCGGAGGGCTTGATAAAGTGTATGTCCACTGACTGTCCCCCAGGTCCACTGACTGTCCCCCAGACTCTTGTCGATGTATATCCACTGCCCACTGTCCAGACTCGAGACTGCATCACAACACATGAACACACAGCATCGAACATCCTGCAAACTGTTCACTTCTAAACAAAACCGAGAAATGCGGCTACGGAAAAGTACTGGCATCGCGTCGGCCAATCAGAGAGCGTCTCCGCGAAATGCGGCTACGGAAAAAAAACTGACGTCGGCCAATCAGAGAGCGTCTCCGCGAAATGTGGCTACGGAAATTCTAGACGCTGCTAAGGCTGCTTGCCTAGACCGCTTCAAATCGCGCCCGGCTTCCAACATAATACATCATATTTCAACGCACAGCGCGTTACGCACTGATTGGCTGCGACGGATACAGCGATGAAACAGTGCACGTCGTGCACGCGCACTCAGAGCGCTATTGCGTCTAGCCCGGGCCGAGAGAAATACGGCTAGGAGAAATGCGGCTATGCGACAGTGAGTCACTTCCTGTTCAGGAAAAACTATTATTTTTATTTGATATATTAACGTTATATTGTGCATTGGAAACACAAACATACTTAAAATTAGTAAATATTATTAATTTTAAACATGTTTATATTATTTATAGGGCTATAAAACAAAAAACAAAAATATTTCTTGTTCTTCTCTCTTTTAACAGGGGGGTCGGCGCCCGAGCGCCCCCAGTGGCCAACTGCCACTGGGGCAATACATATCAAAAGTTCCAAAACATCTATTGTGTTTGTATTTGTATGATCCACTATATAAACATAGTAATTATAATATCTACATACATGGCATTTGATTGGAGGCTAGTCTCACTTTGTCCCACAGCAACATTAAAATAGTTTAGATTTGTGTATGTTGTTTATGTAACAAATGTACTTGAAAGTAATGCAATAGTTACTTTCTGAAGTAACTAGTTACTTTTATAATTTGTAACTGAGTAAGTAATTTAGTAACTTTTTGGAAGAAGTAACTAGTAACTGTAACTAGTTACTTTTTAAAGGGGAACTATTTTACTATTTCTTTCACTATTTGGGCACTTTTACACAATTCCTGTGAGTCTATGGAACACCTCTGTAATATATATATTTTTTTTATTCATTGTTTTGTATTTCTAATCAAGTCCTCAAAAACAGCATTTTTCTACCTCAAGATCTCGAGCTGTTTTGAGCCTGGGCTCCTAAACCACTGAGCACCGTCGTGTTCACCTGAACATTAACATGCAGCAGTGACTATATGACATCACATATAGGCACATTTTCAAACGACTCAGTTCAGTGAGGGTGAATATTGTGAGAGGAGAATTGGAAGAATGCGCCAATATGAGAATTTTGAGACATGGATCATATTAATATAAGTTCACATAGCTAGGAAACAATGCTAAACACTCAAAAAGGCCATTTATAAGATAGTTCCCCTTTAAAAGTAACTTGCCCAACACTGGTGACATCACAATGGAACATTTTCGAGTGCCATTTGAATAATTTAAATAATATGTTGACATTAAAAAAGAACAAATAAAATTATACAAAAAACTACATAAAACAATGATACAAATTATAATACAATATTTAAGTAAAATGTATAGAAATAAAGAAAAATAAGACAATGAAATAAAGATAATAATTAATTTAAAATCTATTTTAAAAAGGTACGTTTTGAGCAGTGCCAACCGAGTCTGCTGTCCTAACAGACTTGGAGTCTGTAGGGTAAGCACTTATTCCCTCCCCCCTGAACATTTATGGAGATGTATGGGCCTTTTAAGTCAGTGATAAAAGTGAGCTCCTGCACTGATTATTATAGTTCAATATTCAATATTTGATCACCAAAACCCCCCCAAAAAGCATAAAAAGGCCCATCCCTGCCCAAAAAGGGCCCCCAAAAATAGCACAGGCCCAGTGCCCTTTTCAGCCTTTCAGCACCTGCCCCTCTAAAGTCCTGTGCACGTCCCTGGTCTGACCAGTTTGTTTTGTGATGTTTGTAGCCTTGTTGTTAGGGCCTTTGAGGTGCTTTGGTACCATGAGGTGCAAGCATAGTCGTAGTATCCTTGAATGAGTGCTCCTGTTAGAGTCTTCAAGGTATTCTTGTTTACCAGAGAGGAGATCCGGTACAATAATGTTGTTCGTTGGTTGATTTTTTGATTACATTGGTTGCCATTTGGTCACAGGAAAGATTTGCCTCTAGGATGGAACCCAGGTAGGTAATTTCATCTTTCCTTGTGACAATATTGTCACCCACTGTAACAGAGAAGCCGTTGGCTTTGCTGAGTTTGCTATTTGATCCAAAAAGAATGGATTCTGTTTTACCCAGGTGTAATGCTAGTTTGTTATCAGCGAGCCAGGTGCAGATTCTGCCGAGTTCAGAGCTGAGGGCTTTTTCAACCTGCAACTTGTCCCTGTCAGAGACCAGCAGTGCTGAGTCGTTCGCGAACAGGAACAAGTTGCAGTCACTAGCTGATGACATGTCATTTGCATAAATTAGGAACAGTAAAGGTCCTAGTATGCTTCCTTTGGTGCAGAGTGGCATAACTCAAAGAGTTGAGTTTTCCAGGAAGGGAAAACAATTGTTTTCTTTTGAAGAAGATAAGAACAATTTCCTTTAAATAATTGTATTTGCATTGAGGCTACAAGTGTGCCACCACCATTTTTGGAATGTGGTGCCCTACTTGTCGTGGTCAGCACCTCTCCAATATGTATTCTATTTGTATTCTTTTCAGAAGAATTCCATTGCTAGGGAAACAGCTTGGGCTGTTTTTTTTCCTGTCAGCTATTACAGGCTATGTTCAGACTGCAGAGAAAAGTGGCCCAAAAATACTGTGAATAGCAGAAATCACATGGAATCTGATATTTTCAATTCTGATTGGCCACTTTGGCTACGTTCACAGTACAACTACAACATAAACACTTTATCATATTTTCACACTAGCGCTCGTCTCCCGATGCTTTCTCCTTTGTTGTTGTTGTTCTTAGCTCTATTCTATTTAAATCTTTCAAAATGTTCTTATGTACCCCAGTTGCTATTGCATGGACATATTTGTGTTTTATTACATGTGTATGTTCATACATACCAACTATTTCGCCAGTTTTATTCTCCACCCATCGATCGTCCATAGCAACACTACTATCACCGACATCCAAGAAGGGGGCCCGGCCCTTCTAAGGTTTCTCTCCTCCACATTGCCTGTGGTGCTTTTTTCCTATTGCTAGGTTTTTTGTGAGTTTTTCCTTACCTTCGCTGGGGTATTTCTGGGAGTGTTGTTTTGGATTTCATGATGGGTTCATTCTTCTTGACTTGTTTAATTAAATAAGACTTGTCCAGCCCATGGGGACATTAACGTGTGATTACGGGCTCTACAAACAAATTTTATTTGATTTGACTCCAAGCTTTAATGCTCAATTATGATTCATTGCTTAGATACAATTTATTTTGTTTGGCTGTTCACATTATTTTTTAAATGTGGCCAATATCAGATTCCAGTGTGAACTGGTCACGCTCCTGAACTGACCGACATACAGTACACAATTATGAACAACAACGATGATGATGGATGTAAACATGAAGTGGAGTTAAACAAATCACAACCGCTCTGTGTTTGAAAGCATATTGTAGGAATGCTTCACCTCCTCCTCGCCCACATTATCAGCCTCCACTGCACATCAACTTATAAATTAAACCATGAACTGTGACCTCCATGTTTAAAATCCATCTTCGTTATTGTTCATTTGCACATGCGGGTCAGTTCAGAAGCATGACTGGAATCTCATCTTGGCCACAGTCAGAATTGAGCACTAATTTTAGCAGCGTGACCGTATATTATCAAACACCAACAGGAAATTGAACAAGGGGTCAAACTAGAATGTTTATGAAAAGGTCTATACATAATGCTGACATAATAGGCCTTTTTCAGAGTGGTCATTTTTACGGGTCATAGATGAGTAATCACAGCTGTATCTAATCACATTAATCATGGGTCTGTTCCATTCAGGTGTTCCAGGGCCGCAGCCTTGGTAGTGTGCATTCTGGCTCACTAGCATGACGCACTCCACCTAAATGGAACGGACCCATTATTAATGTTATTAGTCGTGTTTACCCATCTGACGTCAAATGTCTGCTGTGAAAAGGGTTTATTGAAGCATATTATGTTTACATAAATTGTTTGTACTGCTTGGCCCCCTCTATCTATATGATTTGATTAATCATCCCACTTAAAACGACCACCGGTTACTAATGCGCCACACAAGTGCCACCTCAGTACAATTTCTCACGCCTGAATTTTGTTCAATATCAATTGTATTCAATATCAATAGTTCATCAAAGGCAATGAATCTTCAATATATAATTGAATCATCGGCACGGGGCACAATTTCTTTCAATTGTTCATGCATGGCTTGTGTTCAATATGATCAATAACTCATTCCCTGCGAGACTTTAATAGACCTTCCCTGACCTTCATTCTCCATTTGTTCTCCATTCGTTCGTCGTCCTTCTTCTTCTTCTCCTCCATTTTCTGCAGAGGTCTTTACTTCTCTGCTTTCTGCAGAGGTTTTTACTTCTCTGCTTTCTGCAGGTCTTTACTTCTCTGCTTTCTGCAGAGGTCTTTATTTATCTGCTTTCTGCAGAGGTTTTTACTTCTCTGCTTTCTGCAGAGGTTTTTACTTCTCTGCCTTCTGCAGAGGTCTTTACTTCTCTGCTTTCTGCAGAGGTTTTTGCTTCTCTGCTTTCTGCAGAGGTCTTTACTTCTCTGCTTTCTGCAGAGGTCTTTACTTCTCTGCTTTCTGCAGAGGTTTTTACCTCTGCTTTCTGCAGAGGTCTTTAGTACTTCTCTGCTTTCTGCAGAGGTTTTTACTTCTCTGCTTTCTGCAGAGGTTTTTACTTCTCTGCTCTCTGCAGAGGTCTTTACTTCTCTGCTTTCTGCAGAGGCTTTTGGATGTAAGGGAAGAGGGACACTTTCTTTGATTGGTCTGAGCTTCTCAAGAGGATTTTGTTTGGGAACAGAGGGAGTACAAGAAGAGAGAGAGAGAGAGAGAGAGAGAGAGAGAGAGAGAGAGAGAGAGAGAGAGAGAGAGAGAGAGAGAGAGAAGAACAGATTTACTGTGAAAGAAAGATTAAGAGAGAGCGGGAGTAAGGGAGAGAATGGAGAAAAAGAGAGAAAGGATGGAGGACAGAGAGAGAGAGAGTGAATCAAGGAGAGAGACTGATAGAGAGACTGGCTTGTACCCAGCTCACAGTTGTGATTACTAGCAGAGCTGGGGACAGGCTGGACCAGGGAGCCAGAGGGAGTTTACTCAGTGTGTCAAAAAACTCTCCAAAATGTTTGGGAACCGGGTCCAACACAGCCTTGCAAAATGGGTATCTGTCTGCTATTGTGGGGACAGATGGACAGAGGGAGTACAAGAAAAGAGAGAGAGAGAGAGAAAGACAGAGAGAGAGAGAGAGAGAGAGAGAGAGAGAGAGAGAGAGAGAGAGAGAGAGAGAGAGAGAGAGAGAGAGAGAGAGAGAGAGAGAGAGAGAGAGAGAGAGAGAGAGAGAGAGAGAGAGTACCATACCATCACCCACTGCCTCTGAATACAGTCAAATACACCCCCCATTCCCCCTGTTCTCCCCCCTGTTCTCCCGCTGGCTACTGTAGTATGACTATGCCAAAATTTCCTAAGGAGGTTTAACTGATGGTTATTATCGTATAGCTTACGCTCTGCTCTCTAGTGGAACTATCCCTTTATCCAATCTAACAATGAATAATTTTTCTCCACATGTACACACCCATCCGCCTGGCCACACCCACATCCGCTCCTCTACATAAGCGGGGTCGTTGTCACACTAACAGCTCCTTCCCTATTTTCACCACCGTAAAGTGTCTGTATACACCACTTTAAGTTTAGTGCCCAAAAAGGAGCTACGTTGACATTGTATCTTTGTTTTTTTTTCTCTTGCAATTTTACGAAAAAACTAAGATAATGTCTTCACCATCGGAGGGTCTAGACCAGTGATTCCCAGCCAGGGGGCGCAGGGGGTCCGCCAGACCACAGATGATTTGAGGTCTTTTTTTTTTTTTTTTTTTTAGAGAAATATTTAATTAGCATATTTTTATCATCAGAAGCATGAATAGTCTCTCCACTACAATAAAAAATATAGATACATAAATAAACATCTAGACATGATTTTTGAACGTTAACAGTAGGCTACCGGGTAGCCGCTAAAACGCGAATCAGTTGACTGTATCACTTTCTGTAGCTAGCCTAGCACGCTAGTTAACTTTCTCGGCTCGTCTGCAGTCAGCCGCCAGAGGCGAAAATGTGTGACAAACGAAAAGGAGATGACGGCAGCTCATCTGCAAAAAAAGTTAGGACCAACAGCAATCGCGAAAATTACATCACCATGGGCTTCACTGAGGGACCAGACAAACAACGTGTGTGATTTGTGGAGAAAAGTTGGCAAACTCGAGCCTGAAGCCCAGCAAGCTGAAGAGACATCAGGCGTCTAAGCACCGAGAAACCGTTGGGAAGGATCCGGACCTTTTTCGGAGGAAAGAACAGTCTCTCAAGGCGAACAAGCCTGTTGATGTTAGAGTAGCGTGGAGCAGGGGTGGCAGTCATTTACAGAAGGCTACCGAAGCCTCCTTTGAGTGTTCGCTTTTAATTGCAAAAGCAAAGAAACCGCACAATATTGGCGAGCAGCTCATCAAACCAGCCTGCATCAAAATGGTTTAGAAACTGTGCGGCCCACAGGTGGCGGATAAACTAAAATCGGTACCACTCTCGAACAATGTAGTGAAAGACCGAATTGATAAGATGTCAAGTGATTGCGAGCAGCAGCTGTCAGAAAAGCTTAGAAAGGGTCCATTTGCCATACAACTTGATGAAACTACAACTGTCGCAGACGAGGCTGTGCTCATAGTTTATGTGCAATATATCGAAAATGAGGATTTGAAGCAGGACATTCTCATGTCAGTCAACCTTACTACCACCACTCGAGGTGAGGATATTTTTACTGCAGTGGATTCTTACTTCATTCAACATAAATGCAAACCGTTCACCATTAGGGCCTGATTTGAGAGGATGAATACAGGATTTGAATATTGGCCAACATTTTTTAATACATATGGTGCAAGATTATATTTGTTGATTGAAGGCACAAGTCAAAGAAGCATAGTGGGTCTAATTATGATGCATATGCCTGTGTATAAGCAGTTTGTTATTAAAATGACAAAAAAAAGTATTAAAATGACAAAAAAAGGTATTTTATGGTATTTTATTAGGAGGGGGGTCCAGGAATTTCATCAGAGATGTTTGGGGGTCCCTGGGGGAAAAAAGGTTGGGAACCCCTGGTCTAGACGCTTGCAACGTTACCCTCCACCAACACTTCACTATCGCCGCATCCTCCGTGCGTCGTGGGGCGTCTCTGGCTCTGCGGCCGTGGCAGCCGGATACGCCTGGGTGGCGCCCGGTGGTGAGTTTGCCTCGCCAAGGGGCCGTTAAACCTCCATCTCCTGTGAGATGGCCGGGTTCCAGCCCTGGTTTCCCCGCCAGTGGACAGTCGGCCGACAGGCCGACAGCTCCTCTGGTGGCCCGGGATTTGCGTCACAGACTCTTCGCCTCGGCCCGCTCTCGTCGTAAGGCGGCGAGCAGCAGGGGCGAAAGAACTGGCTTTAGTGTTGCGTTGGAGCCGGACGAGAGTTCTCTTGCCTCTTCTCCATTTCCGATGGAAACTGAGGATTACATGGAGGGGGCGGGAGCTCTCTTGTTCGAAGCCCCAGTAGAGACGTATCACTCTCCCCCTGGGTCCTGCTCCACTGCTACGGCCTTGCCATGGGGTTGGGTTCGACCTTTGACCCCGTGATGTTGGGGGCTGTGACGGGAGTGTTTTCTTCCCGTTCGTTCCCTAGTGGCATGTGGGATGCGCGCCTGAGTGGTTTGCGGGTCCTTCTGTGTGAAGGTAAGTCCCACGATCTGCTCACCCTGTGCGTTGAGGTGCTAAACCCTCTTCGCACAGTCGGATCCGATTCCCTCCCGTCCCCCTCTAGGGGGTCCGGGGGCTCGGGCCCACCCCGGTTCTGATGGTTGTGGGGGGACTCAGCGGGTACATCTGTCGAGCTTCCGCTCTGCTCAGCTCCTGTGTTCCACTAGAGAGCAGAGCGTAAGCTATACGATAATATAACATACGGTTATCCTATAACCATAGTTATATGAGTATAGCGAGCGCTCTGCTCTGACTCACTGAGAACCCCGTGGTCTTCGCCTTCGGTGGTGAAATACTTGGGAAGGAGCTGTTAGTGTGGCCACGACCCCACTTATGTAGAGGAGCGGATGTGGGTGTGGCCAGGCGGATGGGTGTGTACATGTGGAGAAAAATTATTAATTGTTAGATTGGATAAAGGGATAGTTCCACTAGAGAGCAGAGCGCTCGCTATACTCATATAACTATGTGTAGCAGGGTGGATTATCCCTGCTTCGTGGGAACTGTGGGGTGCGGTCAATAGGTAGCGAGACACAGTAGCACCCTGGCCAGCTGCACCTCCGTCTTTGGGGTCCGGAGCGTCAACTGGAGGCTGGTAGTGGGGGTGAATGAGGCCCAGGGTTTACAAACCTGGTCCGGTACTCTGGTCTTCCTCCCTCTCTCTGGAGTAGTCCGCAGTACTCCCCAACACACCCTCACCCTCCACAGTTGCCCCTTTTTCCCTCCCACACCTACTGACCGGATGGTAGAGAAATAACTGGGTTCCCCCCGCAAGCAGTACCCTCCCTTAGTGAGACGACCAGAACCCTTACAATGGAAATGGAAAAGGTAGAATAGCAAGGGGTTACGATTACATATATTACCCGTAGCAAAGGGTTAGGGTTAGGGTTAGAAATAATGAAAGACACACACACAAGACTCCCATCTACATCCTTTACTGTTATTTAAAGACTGGTCATCTACAAATATTTAATAGCAATGGGTCAAACGGAAGGTAGTTCTACTATTACTCAAGTTGTAATTCAATACCTTGCAAACACTTATATTGTACACCCACACAGTATAGACTCAGGTATTGCAGACCCAAAGTTAATAGACCCAGATATTGTAGACTTCAATATACTTGACTCCTTACCCACGTCTGGGCTAGTACCAATAATAATACCTCTTCTTAGGCTTTACTTATATGGCAGCGTTACGTTTACCCCCAAGAGGGGAAGGGTTAAATAGATGGGAAAGTAATATTACACACACATTGTATCACGCTCAAAGAAAAGGAAATAAAACCAAAAGTGTGGGCCCACAATTACCAAAACAAAAGCCCTATGCTAATGCCGGCATGTAATGTTTATGGGGTACCCCTATGCACTGTGGTTAGCAAACACCAGCTTCGCCCGTAGGCTGCGACACACTGTGTAATGTACGATAGGATCCTGGGCGCCGAAGCCCTAATGTTTACTCTACCAAAATGGCGGCCGCGCCGCTCCACCACCGTCCTGGTGGCAAGATGGCGTCGAACACTCGCGCCGCAGGGGCTAGCAGGCGGAGCTATAGCAGAGAGGCAGTGCTGGCTGAGCTGGTGCCGGCGATGACGACTTCTGCTGGTGGTAAAGAACTCCCCGTGTCCTGCAGGCAGCCTGGAGCAGGTGTGCTGCTGCTCTCCGGTGCAAACAGCTGTTGACGCCCGGGCAGACTGCTTGGAGGTCCCGCACGTCTCTGGCACGCAGACTATACCGTCACTGTAACTAGGTATAACACGAGCAATGCTACTGTGATCCTTAGCCGCACGCTACCTATACCGCTCACTGTAACTAGGTATAACTCGACTGTTAGTGCCTGACTCTGCACTTATTGTTCATATCATAACACTGGTACTGCTAGGATATCGTATCCACTAGCCAGTACTTCCTATCACCCGTCACTGTTCCACGGGGCACTTCGGCGTAAAGTCAGCAACGGGGCTATCCAGAGCCCCCCCCCGTTAGACGTGACTTCTCGTTGTCAAGTTCACTGCAGAAGAGAGCGACTTCCGCTGCACTCCTCCCTTTATCATCTCTCAGCTCTCTCCGCCACTCTCTGCCTGCTACTGCCCCCTGCTGGTCCCGCCTGCCAGTCACACGGGGAGACGCACTGTAAAATATGAATCAATACTGTCATTTATGATCCGTATTCACATGCTCTTTGGACGGGGATGTTTGTGTGATTGTTCGTGTGAATCAATGACACTAGTTAGAATGTCTTTGTGTACAAAAAGGGATATAAACACAGTCAGCAGTTCTGAATAATATACCATATTTTCCAGACTGCTACATTTCCCCCCTCTTTGAACTTGCTAAGTCCTCTGCAAGTTAACAACAAAACCACGCATGTATGACAACGGTCCTGAGACCAACAGTTTCACACATCGGTCGACAATTACACATTATGCCAACAGTTTTACACATCGGTTGACAATTACACATTATGCCAACAGTTTTACACACTCCCTCAGGAGTTGGACACACTGTTCCGCGAACACGCTCTTGAGCACGTAGTCCTGGCGATACCGAGCGGGTAGCCGACCTCTGGTGCTCCTCTGGGGCCGAGCGGCCTCCACTCTGGGGGGTTCCACCTCCCCCGCCTCCGACTCCGTGTCGGATTCCTCAGTGTCCGTCGGCGGGTCACGGACCACGGCCTCACCCTCCGGGGCCATCGGTGGACCGCCCGCGGCCTCCTCTTCGACTCCGTCTCCGCCGCCTTCCCCCTCCTCTCCTGAAGGGGTCGACTCCACCTCTGACTCGGCGCTTACGGCCTACTCAGGGGCGTCCCGCAGGGGACCGGGGTGGTTACACGCCCTAGGATGCGGTTCCCGCCGGTGCCCGAAAGCACCTCCGATGTCTGATTCGGACGAGCTCCGCGGTGCCACCGGGATCTGTCGAGGGGCCCTCCCCCGCACTTCCGGGTCAGAAGCCGGGAAGGGACAGGTCTTGAGCTGGTCTCGATGCACGGTCCTTTCTAGACCCCCTGCTTCGGGCCTGACCGTGAACACGGGCGTCCCTTCGTGGCTCTGCTTAACCACCACATATGACGTAGGCTCCCACTTGTCTTGTATCTTATTACGGCCCCGGATGCGGTGGTCGCGTATCAGGACCCGGTCTCCGGCCCGCAGGAGTGCACCTCTGCTCTTCCTGTCGTAAATTCTCTTGCGTCGATGGGATGCCTGCTTCGCCGTGGCCTCAGCGGCCTCCGCGGCGGCCTTTAGTCGCTCGTGGTGACTCTGCACCCACTCATCTAGGTCCGCCGCCCCCTCCTCAATGACGTCTCTGCCCCCTAGGACATCTCGGGGTATCCTAGCGTCCCTCCCGAAGAGCAGGTAGAAGGGAGAGTATCCAGTGGAGGAGTGCTCGTGGCAATTGTATGTAAGTACCAACTCGGGTAGGTGCTCCTTCCAGTCCCGCTTCTTCTCTGCGGGCAGACTACGCAGCATGTCGTGCATTGTCCGATTGAATCTCTCGCACTGCCCATTCCCCTGGGGATGGTAGGGCGTGGTGCGGCTCTTTGAAATCCCATACAGTCGGCAGAGCTCCTCGATGACGCTCGACTCGAAATTTCGCCCTTGATCGGCATGGAGTCGGGCAGGGCAACCGTAGTACACGAACCAGTACTTGATGATGGCAGCGGCGGTGGTCTTCGCAGTCTGGTCTTTGGTCGGTACGGCAATAGTGAATCTGGTAAACATATCGGTCAGCACCAGTACGTTCTCGTAGCCACCCACCGACCTCTCCAACACGGTGAAGTCCATGGCCAGGACCTCCATGGGTGCCGTCACGTTAGTGCAGGTCATCTGGGCCTGGGCTTTAGGGAACACGTCGCGGGCTAATGCACATCGCTTGCATCGCTTCACCCATTGCTTCACCTCTTCTGCCATTCCGATCCAGTAGTAACCTCGCCTCATCAGGACCACCATCCCTTGTCCCCCGTAGTGTCCCGCGTCTTCGTGCTGGGTCTCGTAGATCCTCCTTCGCAGGGCTGTGGGCACCACCAGCTGGAGAACCTCTTCTCCATCCCGGGGATCGCTTACGCGCCGAAACAGCACTTGCTGATGCAGACGGAGTCGTTCCCACTGCCCGTATAACTTGCGGAGTTTCGGGTCTCCTTCCTTCAGCTGTACCTTAGTGGGGGGGACCCCCTGTGTCACCGCCCGCCACACCGGACCCAACTCGGGATCGTCCGCCTGGAGCTGCCGCATTTCCGCCCAGTCATATCCGCTGTTCCCCTTCTGTGCCGCTATCCGTCGTGCGCCGACACTCGAGACCTCCCGCGTCTCTGTCGGTCTCCCAGGGCATAGCAGGGCCCGCACTTCCTCCGCTGGGACCATGACGTAGCCCTCGCGGGCGACTGGGGCGGGGACGGACAATGGAGCGGCCCGTTCCTGGAGACCCTGACGGGTGTGGGTGCCAGCCGCGGCTATCATTAGGAAGTCTTTCTCAGTGTCTTCCACTTCAGGTTCTGATCGCATCGGCATGCGAGACAGAGCGTCTGCGTTCTGGTTGAGTCGACCAGGTTTGTAGTGCACCACGAAGTCATACTCCGCGAGCTGAGCGTTCCACCGCTGCTCCACTGCTCCCAGGTTGGCCGTGCCGAGGTGTCTCAACGGGTTGTGGTCGGTGATCACGGTGAACTGGGCGTACATCAAGAGGTCTCTGAACTTCTCGGTGACCGCCCACTTCAGGGCGAGGAGTTCCAGCTTGAACGCACTATAATTTTGGTCATTCCTTTCGAACCCACGCAGGCCTCGGCTCGCAAAGGCGATGACTCGCTCTACGCCCTCCTGTTTCTGACTGAGTACCGCTCCCAGTCCCAAGTAACTCCCGTCGGTGGTCACTATGAAGGGGAGCTGGAGGTCGGGGTAGGCCAGCACCGGGGGTGTCAAGAGGCACTGCCGCAGATGGTCGAAGGCCGTCTGACACTGCGGCGTCCACTTGAAGGCCTCGGGCCGGCCCTTGGCGAACCCCTTTTTTTCTTTCCCCATCAGGGCGTGCAGTGGCTGGGCCACCTGGGCGAAGTGGGGCACGAACCGCCGATAATAGGACAGGAACCCGATCACCTGCCTCACTTCCTTCGCTGAGCGTGGCGCCGGCCAGTCCTCCAACGCCTTCACTTTGTCGGTGTCGACCTGTATGCCGGCCGCGGAGACAACGTGTCCCAGGAACTTGACTTCGGTCTTCAGAAGGAAGCACTTCCGGGGCTTGAGCTTGAGTCCATGCTCCCGAAGCCGTCCAAACACCAGGTCCAGCTTCTGACAGTGGCTCTCGAAGTCGCTGGCGAACACCAAGACGTCGTCTAGGTAGACGAGTAGGACGTCGAAGGCCAGGTCCCCCAGCACGGCGGTCATCAACCGCTGGAACGTCGCTGGTGCGTTACACAGTCCGAAGGGCATACGAGTCCACTGGTAGAGGCCGAAGGGCGTCGTGACAGCCGTCTTCTCTTGGTCTTCCTCTTTCACCGCCACCTGGAAGTAGCCGGCGGTGAGATCGAGCGAGGAGAAGATCTTGGCTTGCCCCAAGGCGTCTAGGGACTCCTCGATACGAGGTAGGGGGTAGGCATCCCGGTGTGTCACGTTATTTAGGCGGCGGTAATCGCAGCAGAACCGCACGGAGCCGTCTTTCTTTATGACGATCACGGCTGGTGACGCCCACGGACTGCAGCTCTCTACCAGGACACCCAGGTTCACCAGATCTTGCACGTGTCTCTTTACTTCTTGGAACACGTGGGGCGGTATTCGGCGGTGCCGTTGCTTGACCGGGTGTGCGTCACCAGTGGGGACGTAGTGTGTGACCGTGGTTGTGTAACCATAGTCCCCGTCGTCAACGGAGAACACCGCCTTGTGTTTCTCCAATACTTGATTCAGCCGGCTCACTTGGGCCGGTGTGAGATCCTGCAGGTTCGCCTGTACGTCCACGGCGAGCCTGTGGGTCTTCCCGTCCGGCTCTGCCTCTGGCGGGCTGGCTCGAGTCTCAATCGCCGTCACTCGGACGCCTCCGTCTACTTCCTCTACGGTCACCCTCTCCTGGGGCCGTACCTGACGGGGGCAGTGAATCTCTGCCAGTCTGGACCGGGGTCGGAGCACAATCTCGACGTCGGTCGGGTTCAACACCCGCACAGGCACTGTCCCCTGTCGGGCGTAGGTCACCACGTTCGCCACCAATAGTCCGGGAGGCAGGTTGGCACTCGGCGTGTTCTCCAGCATCACGGGACGCCGCATCCCCGCTGTCGTCGCGCAACGGCCTGAGACGACCATTTCGCTGTGCGGGGGAATGACCACAGACTCTCTGCCGGCCACCTTGACGTACCCCATCTTTCCCGGGGCGGTACACTCTCGGCCTTCTTGGGCCAGGACGGCGACCACACGGCGGATGGCGATGCTTCTAGCTTCGACACGTCTTCGGTTCACCGGCCGCATCCCCTTGATCCCTGCGAACAGGCCGTCTACCCCGCCGAGCACGTTCATGCCCAGCAGTCCCTGGACAGCGTCTCCTAGGTCCCCTCGGCCTGGGTCGTCTTTTAGTATGAATATGCATTTCCCCGTGAATGTCATATCTAGGCACTTCACTTCGGCGTAGAGACACCCCACCACTGGGATCTCCAACCCGTTGGCGGCGATGAGAGTGATCCAGTTGGCGGGGGTCAACTTCGACTTCGGGAAGTGTCTTCGAAAGTGGCTCTCGTACATGGTGGTGACTTCGGCGCCGGTGTCGAAGAGGCAGCGGGTCTCGACCCCGTCGATCTGGACGTCTAGTGTGAGGCATTCCCCTTGCGCGTCTTGCGTCTCGGTGCCCTCCGCGGCCGAGCCGGCGACTCCGGTTACGACGGCGTCGACTGTCCTTCGTGCTCCGGGTCGGTACCCTGACGAGCCCGGAGCTTCGGGGTTGGGAGTAGAGGCGGGGCGTGGCTCGCCGGCCGAGCGGGGGCAGTCTCTGCTGATGTGGCCCGGCTGATTGCAGGCATAGCAGATCAGCCGGCCGTCTTCGTCTCGGCGGGGTTCTCGCGTCGCGTCGTCTCGGCGTCGCCGTCCGGTGGCGCCTCTCCGGGGCGCGTCCCGCTCCCGTGAGAAGGTCTGAGCCAGTTGTTCCTGGCGCGCGCCTAGTTGCTCCATTCCCGCCTGGATCTGCCGAATAGTCTCCCGCAGTGAGTCAACGCTCGGCGGGGTCTCCCGTCCCTCTCCAGCCGCGGCGTGGACTAAACCCCGGGGGGAACCCTTGTCGGCGGGGTGGACCAGCTCGTCCTCCGTCCAATCGATCGCCGCCTGCAGTACCTGGGGAAATGGCCGCGTCCCGTCCTCCCTCATGTACTTCCGCATTTCTCTCCTCAGGGCATCGTCCCTGAGGCCCACCACAAACCGCTCCTGCAGCAGGGCGGTGGCGTCGGCGACCAGCGCGGGCGCCCGACGTCGTAGGCGACGGATCCTCTCCTGCAGGTCGTAGGCGAACTGGCGTACGGTCTCTCCGGCGGCCTGTCTTCGGTCGAAGAACTCCCCCAGGCGGACGCTGACCGGGACCTTGTCCCCATAGGTTTCTTCGAGTATCTTGAACAAGGCTTCCGTGTCGGGGACGGTTCCCTCCGTCAGGAAGCGTACCGTCTGCTTCGCCTCGCCTTTGAGGTGGAGCTGTACGACCTCCGCTTGTTCCTCCGCGGGCACTCGACTGGCACGGAGATGGGCCCTCATTGCCTGGATCCAGTCCTCTACAGGCAGTTCCCCCCTCTCCTGTTCACCTCCAAATTCGCTGCACTTCCGCTCTCGTTGGACGTACACCACCGGGAGGGGCGCTGGGGGAAGCTGTTGGATCATGGCCTGGGCCAAGGCAAGCGACTCTCGGTGCCTGGCCTGCTCCAGTTGTTCGTGTTGGTGGTCTAGGGCTTCCGCCTGGTCTCGGAGTTGACCCTTTAGGAACTCCATTTCGGCTGTCAAGGTCCGCACCGTCTCGGCTTCCCTCCCTTCCTCTTTGAGCGGGGCCGGCGAGTCACCTCCTTGCGTCACCCGGGACGGCCCGGCTTTGGCCTCGGGCTTCGGGGTGTCGTTGTCCGACATCTCAGGTCTCTGGGTCGTCACTTACAAGGGAGTGGAGTAGAATGTTGATCCTGTTCGTGACGCCAAATGTAGCAGGGTGGATTATCCCTGCTTCGTGGGAACTGTGGGGTGCGGTCAATAGGTAGCGAGACACAGTAGCACCCTGGCCAGCTGCACCTCCGTCTTTGGGGTCCGGAGCGTCAACTGGAGGCTGGTAGTGGGGGTGAATGAGGCCCAGGGTTTACAAACCTGGTCCGGTACTCTGGTCTTCCTCCCTCTCTCTGGAGTAGTCCGCAGTACTCCCCAACACACCCTCACCCTCCACAGTTGCCCCTTTTTCCCTCCCACACCTACTGACCGGATGGTAGAGAAATAACTGGGTTCCCCCCGCAAGCAGTACCCTCCCTTAGTGAGACGACCAGAACCCTTACAATGGAAATGGAAAAGGTAGAATAGCAAGGGGTTACGATTACATATATTACCCGTAGCAAAGGGTTAGGGTTAGGGTTAGAAATAATGAAAGACACACACACAAGACTCCCATCTACATCCTTTACTGTTATTTAAAGACTGGTCATCTACAAATATTTAATAGCAATGGGTCAAACGGAAGGTAGTTCTACTATTACTCAAGTTGTAATTCAATACCTTGCAAACACTTATATTGTACACCCACACAGTATAGACTCAGGTATTGCAGACCCAAAGTTAATAGACCCAGATATTGTAGACTTCAATATACTTGACTCCTTACCCACGTCTGGGCTAGTACCAATAATAATACCTCTTCTTAGGCTTTACTTATATGGCAGCGTTACGTTTACCCCCAAGAGGGGAAGGGTTAAATAGATGGGAAAGTAATATTACACACACATTGTATCACGCTCAAAGAAAAGGAAATAAAACCAAAAGTGTGGGCCCACAATTACCAAAACAAAAGCCCTATGCTAATGCCGGCATGTAATGTTTATGGGGTACCCCTATGCACTGTGGTTAGCAAACACCAGCTTCGCCCGTAGGCTGCGACACACTGTGTAATGTACGATAGGATCCTGGGCGCCGAAGCCCTAATGTTTACTCTACCAAAATGGCGGCCGCGCCGCTCCACCACCGTCCTGGTGGCAAGATGGCGTCGAACACTCGCGCCGCAGGGGCTAGCAGGCGGAGCTATAGCAGAGAGGCAGTGCTGGCTGAGCTGGTGCCGGCGATGACGACCTCTGCTGGTGGTAAAGAACTCCCCGTGTCCTGCAGGCAGCCTGGAGCAGGTGTGCTGCTGCTCTCCGGTGCAAACAGCTGTTGACGCCCGGGCAGACTGCTTGGAGGTCCCGCACGTCTCTGGCACGCAGACTATACCGTCACTGTAACTAGGTATAACACGAGCAATGCTACTGTGATCCTTAGCCGCACGCTACCTATACCGCTCACTGTAACTAGGTATAACTCGACTGTTAGTGCCTGACTCTGCACTTATTGTTCATATCATAACACTGGTACTGCTAGGATATCGTATCCACTAGCCAGTACTTCCTATCACCCGTCACTGTTCCACGGGGCACTTCGGCGTAAAGTCAGCAACGGGGCTATCCAGAGCCCCCCCCGTTAGACGTGACTTCTCGTTGTCAAGTTCACTGCAGAAGAGAGCGACTTCCGCTGCACTCCTCCCTTTATCATCTCTCAGCTCTCTCCGCCACTCTCTGCCTGCTACTGCCCCCTGCTGGTCCCGCCTGCCAGTCACACGGGGAGACGCACTGTAAAATATGAATCAATACTGTCATTTATGATCCGTATTCACATGCTCTTTGGACGGGGATGTTTGTGTGATTGTTCGTGTGAATCAATGACACTAGTTAGAATGTCTTTGTGTACAAAAAGGGATATAAACACAGTCAGCAGTTCTGAATAATATACCATATTTTCCAGACTGCTACATTTGGTTATAGGATAACCGTATGTTTTGCCTGACTCATAGAAACTAATGAGGAGGCCAGAGCCAAAATGATGATGATGATGATGATCATGATGATAATAATAATATAATTTATGGGGAAATACTGTGGTTAGTTGTCACAGCAAAACAACATTTTAGAGCACAGAGAGAGAGAGAGAGAGAGAGAGAGAGAGAGAGAGAGAGAGAGAGAGAGAGAGAGAGAGAGAGAGAGAGAGAGAGAGAGCGAGAGAATGACATACAGACAGAGAAAGTGGGAGAGACAGGGAGAGAGAAAGACAGATATGGAGGGAAAGAGAGAGAGAGTATATGTGAAAGCAATATCCCCAATCAATGTGATGAGTAATTTACAGCAACATGTGAAGTTTTAGTGCTGATGTTCCAGCTCCAGCTCCTAGATTGGATGGGGACCCACAATTACAGTGTTAGAAATAGGGCCATTGATTGTACTGTAACCGAGAGAGAAAATAGACTTCATCCCACCTCAGGCTCTGCAGAAGATTTATACAAAGAAGGCTCTCCAATAGCTTTTTAATTTGCACTCACACACAGGCGTTATGGATATATGTAGGCCTATCTGTGCAGCTTTATTTAAAGGTCCCATATTGTAGTCCTTAATTATAGTTAATAGTCTTTGAGGTCCCCTAAACATGTCTTTTGAAGTGTTTTGCTGAAAAAATAGTATGGCTTCTTCAGTCCTGTTCTCGACAGGCTGTGCCTGTAACAAGTGAGCTGCTTTTATCTTACATCTAGCAATGGTGTAGCCTACTGTCGAACAAAATTCAGATCAAACTTACTGTAAAAAACATATTGTAGGTTAAACTTTAGGTCGAAAAGAGAAGGTTTACAAGCGAGCCGCCATTTTGTACATGTGTTTTTCCAACATCTCTTCCCACGCACGTGATACGCATGTTATTAACTATGTCGATTGTGGCTGCATTTCTGAATGGCTCGTTTTCCATGGGGAGGGTTCATGTCACAGCTGCTGACTGGAAACCGCATGTACATACTGTATTTCCCAATTCCTCACTGTGTAAAAACAATGCAAAACACAGAAAAAGGCCATGTTTACAATAGGGGCCCTTCAATGTTTCATTCCCTTCTCACCGCAGACGGTACACAGAGATGTCATATTCAAACAACTTCCTAGTCAAACCTAAATTGGCGAGGGAGGTTGGGTTGCACAGGGGAGCCTTGACAGGGATTGAGTTTACAGGGAGGTGTGTGTGTGCACACACACGCATGCATACTTGTGTTGGCAGATACTATATGTATGTGTGTGTGTGTGTGTGTGCTTGCATGTGTGTGCATGTGCGTGTGCAAGTGTCTGCTTACATACATGTGCGTGTGTGAATCAAGAATCAAGAGGTTTATTTGTCACATACATACCAGGGCATACAGTGAAATGCGAATGTGTGTGTATGTGTCACCAGACCCCAATGAAAAGCACCCCAGTCTACAGCTAGGAAGTGCAAGCGCACAGGTGTACTTTCCAAAGAGCTCAGCTGAACTACCACAACAGATTCCCCAGGACCACAGACAGACAAGGAGAGAATGTTTAGCAAAAACAAGCAATACTTTATTACATAATGGTATTTAAGAAAAACAGGCAATACTTTAATACATAAGATACAAATTCATAAATCTACCTAAACACTATTAGACTAGGTTAAAATACCCACGCCCCTAGGCCTAGGGTAATTAAAAGGAGGAAGCGCTCAATGCCCTGTAAACCCACCCCCAGACTGTTGCTCCCACCCACGCTACTTATCCCCGCCCCTGAGGCACTACACGCGTGAAGAAAAAGGGTTTGCCCTGCACACGGGTCTATGACTATCAAACATTAGTCTAGAATCACACCACACCTCAAAACACGGTTCACTGCAAATAGCCTAAAATAGGTATCGATATCACACCATCTCTCGGGGAGCCACAGCAAATGATTATAGGGAAAATAGGTAGGTAATTACACACTAAGTGTCACACAGCAACTAAGGGGGCTGGGATAAAATAGTGGGGGCTGCTCACCACTAGGGGTAGGGCCTAGGCCTAGAATACTCCTCTCATATCCTAACCTAGGTTTGGGCAGTGGGAGCACTGAGTTGACAAACACTACAAACAAAAGGTTTAAGTATGACCGGGGCCCGAAGGTGAGGGCCGGAAGGACGCCACCCCCTTCCGCTCCCGTAGCCCCTCCCGCCTTCTGGCTAAAACTGTTCTGTCCGTACTGGGGTGTTTTAGGCACTCCAAGCACCAGGCGTACAATAATGTCCTCCCGCCTGAAATGGAGGGCACAGTCAGTAATAGCAAGGTCCCCCCGTTCCCGGGTTCGTCACAATGCACAAATTAGATATCCTCCATATGATTCAGCAAAGAGAGAGAAAGGTAGTTCACAGAGGATGGAGTGTCCACAGTACTAGGTTCAAATCTTCTACAGTTTTACTGGCTTACTGCATGCCGTTCCGATAATCTTCAGCTTCACGCTACTAATAATAATCCTAATTCCAATGCAGTCACTGTTCGTCTATGTCTTCATTTACCACTCGGGAAACAGTTCGCTTGTCAGGCGCGTATTCTGATATCTTGCATCCTTTACTCACGGCGTGCGGTGTGGCGATAATGTCTCTCCTGTCTGAGGCTCCACCCGTTTCCACTGCGGGGGGAACACCGCAGTCGGCGATAGGAACTGGTTCCACTGGAGGAAAAGCACAACACAAAAGAGTCGCGTGTCCTCGTACTCCTACAGCCCCGCGTCCTCTGGTACCGTCCTCTCGACTCCCGTTTTCGTTCCAGGAAGCAGCAATAGCGCTGTGTGTACCAGCAATCTCACCAGTCGGCGTCCTCGGGTTTCTCTTTCCTCCTCTGCTCCGGGTCTCGTCCTTCTGTGTCTCGCGCCCAGCTGACAATACTCGCCACCCTTTTGAGCGAGTTCGCGGAGTTCCAGGGCACCGCCCCTATGCGCCAGCCAGCCAATCAGCTTCCTCCAACGGCACAGCCTGTAACGCAAGAGAGGGAACTCCCATGGGTAGATCCCACCGCTCCATGAATACACACAGACACACACATACCCCCACCCGCGACATATGTATTGTGACGAACCCGGTGGTGTTCAGGTTCGCCACGGTTCAAGTACAAACAAATTCAAATGTCCACACAAGAGCAATATCAATCAATACAAGTATTTAAAGCAGGGGTCTCAAACTCGCGGCCCGCGGGATGATATTTTGCGGCCCCCTACTGGACATCAAAGTGTAGTGTTAATGCGGCCCGTGCACTACTGTTTGCCGAGTCGTTGCGCGAGAGTTGGAAGTTTTATTTATTTGATCACTTGTAGGCTACCATAGCGCAGGCTCATGACAGCAACGTTATGTTAGTGACTTGGTTGAAACGTGATTCTGGAGTGATATGATATCAAGTAAAGTGGAAGCAAATGCATCCTCGCTATCTCTCCTCTGCGAGCAGTGCTGCGCGCTGTCCGCCTGCACTGCCCCATATGTCTGTCTGGGTGTACGGGTCTGGTCCAATCACATACGCGTCCCGTCAGCGTTTTTCCCCCTCAGCCACAGTCTGCGAATCAGAGGCAGAGTAGGGGAGTAGGGCGGGTCTTCACGGACTGCTGTCGTCTTTCTCTTTCAGTTCAAATCGGAGCAGAGTTGAAAGCGCATATACAGTAAACTCACTCCCAGTTTTATCTCTGTGAGATAAATGTAGCTATTAGCCTATTTTCGCCAGCAGGCAACCAGCAGAAAAATATGGCATTTTCAAAGATGGTCAGTAAAAGAAAAGTCGACTGCAATTCAAAGGTGAATGGACGGAAAAAGTCCCAGCCAGGGGCGTAGCTGGAGATTCTGGGCCCCACTAAAGAATCAATTTGTGGGCCCCCAATCTATTAAAAAATGTGGGGCATTTATTTATTGATGAAAACGCATAATATGGTTTTTACCTATTTTTTTTATAAGCAGCTTTGTGATAGAATAAAAAAAAATGCACAGTGCATTTCCATAGCTGTGGATGAGTCCACTGACACCACTGAGAAGCCTGAAGAACCGTTAATGTTCTGAAGAACTGTTCATGTTCTGAAATGTTATTGCTAAAGATTGAGAAGATTGGATCAGTTGTACTTTTTTTTTGAATACTTGAAACCCTTTTTTTGTGGAATATTTGATGCGGCCCAGCCTCACCCAGACTCTACCTCCAGCGGCCCCCAGGTAAATTGAGTTTGAGACCCCTGATTTAAAGGCAGAATCCAGTGGGAAAAGCTAAATAATGGTTGTGATACAGTCCGAGGGTCAAAAACACAAAACAGGCTCGCAGACAGAAAAAGGGATTGTTCAATACTCAGGGTAGTCGTCCGGTCCAGGGTCAGTACACAAGGGGGTTTCTCAGCCAGTCCAGGGTCCAGTACACAACGAACACCTACTCGTCTTCACAACTCCAAATACAACAATCTCTCTCTCAATAACAACAACTCCAACCTCACCTCTGCTCAACTTACTCCTCTCTAACCTAATGGTTATGTAGTGTGTGGGACTGGGTGTGTGCATGTGAGATGTGGGTGGACTAATGATGCGCAGGTGTGTTCTATCAGTACTAATCAGCTACCTAATTGACTTTACTCCTTCCGTGGCAGAAGTATCTCCCATCCTTCACATATCCATGGGAGGGGGGAGGAGATCTGTCACAGTATGTTTGTGTGTCCATATGTAAATGGTAAATGGCTGCATTTACAGTATATAGCGCTTTTATCCAAAGCGCATTACAATTTGTTGCTCACATTTTTACCCATTCACTCACACATTCACACACCAATGGCGGAGGCAACCATGCAAGGTGCCGACCTGCTCATCTGATGCAAATTAGGGGTTAAGTGTCTTGCTCAAGGACACTTTGACACGCTGCCCACGAGGAATGGGAATCGAACCGGGAACCTCCGGATTGCCAGGTGACTGCTCTACCTCCGAGCCACTGTATATGCCCATATGTGTGTGCTTGCAAGTGTATGTGTGGAAGTGTGCGCTTGCATTACACATGTGTGTGTGTTGTCGTGTGTGTGCTTGCATGTGTGTTTCCTCTCACCAGGCAGTGCAGTGGCACAAGGTTGCAAGAGACTCACCTCACCTATTGCATATTCATGTGCTTCTTCCTTCTTTATATGCAGCAGGACGCGTCAACATGAAGCCACGTCCTAATTGGGGACCGGACTGCTCTCTATGCAGGTTCTGTTCCACGTCAACACATCAGGAATTGATAGAAAGATAATAGTGTGAAAAAGTAAATGACAGAGAGAGAGAGAGACTGATGAGAGAGAGAAAGAGAGTGTGATGAGAGAGAGAGAGAGAGAGAGAGAGAGAGAGAGAGAGAGAGAGAGAGAGAGAGAGAGAGAGAGAGAGAGAGAGAGAGAGAGAGAGAGAGAGAGAGAGAGAGAGAGAGAGAGAGAGAGGGAGAGGGAGGGAGAGAGAGAGAGAGAGAGAGAGAGAGAGAGAGAGAGAGAGAGAGAGAGAGAGAGAGAGAGTGATGAGAGGGTTGAAACTGTCCCTTCCCATTTTGGATTTGAATGATTTCATTATCTTGACATAATCCATCCTGAGATGTGATTATGTTCCGTTCCCCTCTATGAATATTTCACGGTGAAAGAGCCGGTTTCCGTCAATGCATTTCAATCACATCATTGTCTCCTATTTTCCAAGGACGAAGCGTGCTCGGTCCACACTCCTTCCAGCCAGGGCCAATATGCCCTGTGCTAATACTCTGTTGGTGACATTGATACATTGATTGCGTAACCTCCCCCCCAACAACACCACCTTCCCTTCTCTCTCCACCCACACTCTCTCTCCCCGTTTTGATGTGGGCCATCTGGGGGATTGCTCGGAGCTGTGGTCATACTGGGGCGTGCGAAATAAGAATTCCGTCCGAGAGCACAGCTGCGCCAATGAATTGGTCTCCGTGGCTCAGAGTGGTCCAGGTGCCGTGTCAGATATTGGAGGAGATTTTTAATGTGGTTTGCATGCATGAGTTCAGCCCCCCCCCCCCCACACCCAGTTCCTCTCGCAGATGACTTTGGCGGATGTGAAGAGAGGGT